>NC_080080.1:67476833-67807354 GCF_949987535.1 Balaenoptera acutorostrata | reverse complement strand
CTTTCACTGTCCAAGGGTACTGCTTCTCAGAAAATAGTAATGATGTTTCCCCCAATATCATGTAACTGAGGGTCTTCAAACCAACAACAAAAATCATTTTGGATAAACTTTACAACCTGTGATGTTGCTTCTGTATAAAGATAATCTAGTCATTCGGTATCACTCAAGTTTTTTTTTAAATAGTGACGCAGATGATATGTAATGAATACAGAGATGAAGTCAATAAAGTGTGTTTCATGTAGTCTGCGTTCTCCACTAACTCTGCTCTTGGGGGCAGGAATGAGAAGCAGCAGTGGATGAAAGTAGTAAACAACCTTATTCCACACACCAGTTACTTCTATTCCTTCCTGACTCTTCTAGAAGGACAGCTTTGAGAAGATAAGCTTGATAAATTCGAGCTTTTCCAAAGATAGGCAGCAACAGAGAGAAGCACCCCACAGTTAAAAGTTTGTATTACTTGGGAAAAGACAAGTGCGAGTCTGAAAATTAGTTCAAAGAACGCTCAGCTATTGGATTCTTTCCCAAACAGAAAACACACCACACTAAGGCAAAAAAAAGAAAAAGAAAACAAAAAATAAACTGAAGCTTAATGCATATATATAAGATATAACGCCATATATTATATACAATATACAACATCCAGCAAAATGTGAAAGTGCTTCCTTTTGATTTTTGAGTCCAAGCTTATCAGAGAGGAAAGTCTTACCTAGGTACAAGGATGCGTTTTCTTTCTTGACATTGTCGTCTAAGTAGGTTGGTCCCAGGGTATAAATAGGTGTGGAGCCCATTCCAATGAGAATCTGCGCGCAAACGAATAAAGCCACGTAGACCCAGTGACTGTTCCCCCCCGAGTCCTTGAGGCAGGTGGGAGGCTCCGCCGTGGCCGAGGAGTTGCCATTCTGACACAGGCCGTAGTTGGACGCCGAGGCGTTCAGCTCTTGGATCTGGTAGGGGGGCGAGATGAAGTGAGGTAAAGCAAAGAGGGCGGCCCCCAGGGCGATGAGGAGCCCCCCCACGGCCAGCCACAGGGGCCGCCGCCCCCGGCCGCCAAAGTAGCTGACGAACACTACCACCACCAAGCTCCCGATGTCAAAGCAGCTGACCAGCAGCCCCGACTCGGAACTCTTCAGGCTGTAGCGCCTTTCGATGGTGGTGATGACACTGCTCAGGTACCCGGAGACCATTAACGCCTGGATGAAGGTCAGAAAGCACATGCAAACCAGGAAACAACGGGAATCGGTGAGGACCACATAGAGACACCTTCTGCCCTGGAGCATGGCCAAAGTGGAGGACACCGAAATGGGTTTGCCGATTTCCACCCTGTGGTGACTTTCCACCAGCCCTGCCGTCTCTGCCGAAGTAGACGGGGCGGAGGGGCTGGGGGCCCGCGGGCCAGGGCCTGGCTTCAACTCCTGATGGCCGGAGGCGGGCTTGGAGTCTTCTCCGGCGGGATTCAGGTCTGGCCTGCAGGAGGCGCTGTTCAGGGTGGGTAAACTCTTGGACCTAAAGGTCTCGGGTTCGCACTTCTCTTGGACCGCTCCTACTCTGGCGCTGGCTTCCAGCTGCTCTCCCGCCTGGGGCTGCAGCCCAGTGCCTCCTTCCATGGCTCTTAGAATTCAGATTCGATCGCCGATCGCACTCAGGGACTCCGGCGCTTTTCATCCACCGGCAGGAGGGGCGGAAGCCGGGCCCAGGCAGTCGTGCCCACCAGGGACCGGGGCTGGGGATGCGGAGCCGCGCAGTAGGGCATCCTCACCAGCAGGGAGGTGCCCAGGGCATCCTGACCGCAGACGCGGCCCCGAGGCTCCGCAGCCGCGTGCCCCGGAGGGCAGGGGTCCGCGCGGTCCTGCGATGAGCCCTTAGGGTCCACCTCGGGTTGGCAGCTCGCGGCAGGAGCCTTGCGCGTCCCGGGCGCATCCCCTCCGCCGCCGCCGCTCCCCCTGCAGCCCGGAGCGCGTACGCCCAGTGCCCAGCGTGGGGGCGGTTAGCGCTGCAGCCCGCGCCGCATCCCGCCCGGCTGGCTGGGCCAGAGGCGCTCTGCCCTCGTCGCCTCGGCTCGCGACACCCTCGGGCGCAAAGCTGCCAACCTGCAAAGCAGAGAGAGGGCGGTCAGCGAAGGGCGGCTGCGGCTGGGACCGGCGTCCCGGCGCCCCGGGGGACAGCGCTGGGGCACTCGGAAGGTCCCAAGTGAGACCGAGGGACGAAAGAGGAGCGAAGCCCTGGAGGAGGAGGCGGCCGCAGGCTGCAGCCTCTAGTGCCGGAACAGCAAGCAGCAGGCGGTCGGCAGAGACCCTCCCTCATTGTCTACCGTGGACCTGCCCCCGCCCCGCCCCTTTTGCCTTAAACAGCGCATCTGCTTTTATATGTTAATAAATATTAACCTGGCAGCTCTGACTCAGAGACAGTGTCTTTTATTCTAGTGCACTAATTGCAACCTTTTGGCACTCCTACTCCATTACTCAAAATAGAAAAGGCCCAAAAGAACAAAGGAAAGTTTCTTGGTTTTGGTTTTGCTTTTTGTTTTACAAACACTGTGCACTCCCACTCCCGATTTTTAAAAAGAAAAGAAGGGGGGGGGGGAGAGCTAGGTGTGTAGAAATGTGTGTACACAATTGTGCGCAGGCACGTGTGCGCGACTGGATGTGAATCCGTCTTCTCCATCAGAGACACGTATTCAAAGCCCAAGGCAGCAGCAAAAAGGTCAGCGTGCTTGCCTCTTTATTCCCAACACTAAAAATAACACCCCTGCCCCCAGCCGCCGGGGAGAACTATTCAATTACAAATACCAGGGGCGTTCGAGGCTGCGGCCCACACGAAGTCCCAGCGCGCTGTGTCAAGCGAAACAGAAAATCAATTTGCTTTGCGGAGAGGTGGGGAAGCCACAACCAAACAAAGAGATGCCGGCGCGTTGTCACAGCGCGCTGGGAGCCCACGGATCCGGCTTGGCACTCGCAGGCGGGCAGGGAGGTGTGCTATTTACATCCCGCGCAGTCCGCGAGCGTGGGCTCCGGGTGCGCGCAGGCGAGCACACACACACACCACACACACACACACACACACACACACCGGCGTGTCTGTGTCGGAACCCCCTCGCGCGATCCGGCACCCTGCTTGAATTCAACGAGAGCCGAAAACAGGTGTGTCCCCGGGGTAAACATGCGCCCCTAATCTCGGGGACTCCCACTCCATTCCTCCGGCCCGTGGGGGATGTGCACCAGGTGGGAGAAGAGAGCCGCACTTCGCTGCACTGGGTTTCACTCTGCCGCGCGCTTTTGTGATGCTGCTGAGAAAAGAAAGGAGGAAGGGTAAGGGAGAAAAGCGGAGAGCTTGGGCTCCAGGGGCGGCCGCTCCGGCGTCTCCCTCGGCTCTGCTGTGCCAGCCCCGCTCCCAGATTCCCGGCCCGCCAGCCACTCACAGCCGGGGCTTCCCCGCCGCCTCCTTGCCCAGGCGCCTTCCCGGGGAACCCCACCGGCTGCCGCGCACCGAGCCGGGGAATCCCTGCAAACTCGCTCCCCGCGCCGCGGGCGTCCGAGCCCCTGCGGAGCGGGCACCCGCAGCGCAGCGGGCACCCGCAGCGCAGCGCAGCCTCGGAAGGGCACACGGACCCCGGCCGGCGGCTCTCTGGGCCGGCGTGGCGCCCCGGGGAACACCTCCTGCGCGCGCGCGCGCACACAGACACACACCACCCGCAGGAGGACAGGACCGCCGGGGACAGCTCGCCGCGCTGCCGGGGCGCACGAGCCGCCGCTACTCACTCGTGAGTCAGCCGGTCCGTCTGTCTGGCTGAGAGTGGAACGGCGGGAGGTGGGGACCGTGGAGGTGCGAGAGTAGTTGGGAGTCCCCTCGGCAGGAAGCCTCGGTCCAGCCGCCGAGAATCAGTGAATGAAGTCTGTGACTCAGGCTGAACTCTTCCCCCCACCCCTCGCCTGTCTCCGTAGCCTCTCCGGACACACGCGCACAGACGCGCCCTGAGAGGAGCAGCAGAGGGCGCAGGCGCACGGGCAACCGCCCAGCCCAGCCCAGCCCAGCCGGAAGGCAGCGAGCCGCCCGGCTGCCCATCACCTGAGAGGCGGGGGAACGCGAGGAGCCAGGGGGAGCAGGTCTCCAGAAAAGTCAGCTGCTGAGGTAGAGAGCCCACTCGGAATAAGGACATTGTTTCTGTTCGTTTATTCTGTGCCGTGGACACCCACCATGTCTCAGAAACCATAGTAGGTTCTGGGGACCAAAGATGAACAGGACAGATCCCTGGACTGAGGAAACCTCTGTCTTGTGGAAGACATACCCCTGTAAGTAGCCTAAAACAACGTGGTAAATTCTATACAGGGTGACACTGGAGAACCTAATATGCATTATTAACAGATTAGATCTTCATTTCCAGGCAGAAGGAGAGGCATGTGCAAAGGCACCAGGGCATGGTGCTGAGAGGAAATAGGTAGGTGAGTCGCAGGGTGATTGCAGGGATGGGGCAGAGGGCTCACGGCAAGAGGGGCAGAGTAGGAAAGATCAGCAAGGGCTTCATAGGTCGTGTGCTGTGAGCTCTGAAGGGCCAGTGACATCCTGACTTGGTCACCAGAAAGCTGGTTCTGGCAGTGGTGGGTGAATCTCAGCCACTCAGAGGGCATGAGACAAGTTAGGAAGCAATCTCAGTGGTGGGAGCATGGAGAGGAAGGAACTGCTTGAAAACACTGACAAGGTAGAAGTGGCCAGACTTGAAAGCTGATGTCATCTGGAGACTGAGAAAATGGGCCACTATAAGATGTCTCTCAAGCTTCACACTTGGGTGACTGGGTGGATGAGGTCCCAGAAAAACACAGGAGGATAAACATGATCTTAGGGGAAAGATGCTTCTCCTTTAGATGCATTGACTTTGAAATGCCTTTGGGACACCTGAGTGTACATGTCCCATAAGCCAGTGGACATATAACACACAGGCATCCCAGATTAGGGATGCGAATTAGGAGACATTAGCCTGAGACAGCATGAGGTGAAGAAGGAAGATGGTGCAGGAGATGTGAGGAGAGGTAGGCTAAGGGCAGGGCCCTGGGGACACCATGATCTGAGAGCTGGAGAGGGGAAAATCTAAGAAGGGAGATTAGAAGCAAGGGTCAGAGAGATCTGTGAAGAGTCAGAAAAGAGGGACTGTCTTAGAAGCCAGGGGAGCAGAAAACTTTAAGAAGGGCGTGCTCAGATGCAGGGAAGGCTGAAGAGAAGCCAAATAGGATGATAACCGAAAAGAGCCCATTAGCTGTAGCATGTGGGAGGACGCTGAACAACTTTGACAGAGGAAGATGGTGATCTAGCTAGGGGAGCGGCTGTTCTACAATTACCGGTGACTGCCCTGACCACTGCTGCCGTGCCAAAGTCACTTCGGTGGGCCCTGGCCTTCAGTGAGGGCACTGCGTCAACTTTACAGCGTGATGAGGGAAGTGGAGAGAGATTAAGTAACTTGGTAAAGGCACATAGCTAGTCTCTGGATGATAAAAAGTCCATGCTCCGTAATACTTCATTCCCTAGGGAAGGCTAAAATAAGCTTTTAATCTGCTTTAAAAATCATTTTACTCCAAGATAGATTTTTTTTTAAATTTTTGGATAGAGAAATAAGCTTCCACTAACTGTTTCTTATAGTGTTTTACGTGGCAATTTTAAAGGCCCAAAGATAATAGATTATTTATTCTCTTAGGAGAGCCCATTTAATACTGGAAAGCATCACGGGATAGTGAAAAGAGTACAGAATCAACTTGAATTTTCATCCCAGCTCAATTATTATGGCCACGAACAATTTATTCAATGGTTAGTTATCTTGATTTCCTCATCTGTAAAATGAGGACCCAACTACCTACTTGAAAGTACCAAGAGGGTAGAATGAAATGACATAGGTGAGACATTCAGCCTGTGCCTTAATACGTAGTACAGCCAATAAATGTTTGTGCCCTTCTCAGAGAGCCCTGGACGTGAGATGTACATACTTTGAAAATGTGCTCTGTCACATCAGTCCTTCTTTTGCTAAAAAAAAAAAAAAAAGGTCCATGCTCTTACCTCTGACTCTATACTCTCTCCCTTTTAATCGTATAGCAGCTTGACTTTTCGATGCATCTTGTATCTGTTAATTATCTCACTTTAGCCCAACATCCACCATACGTACAGCTGATCCTTAGAGGACAAAATAAGTCAGCTGACACCAAAGAACAGTTGGTGTGTGCTCCAAGTCCACGTCGAGATAGCACTGATCTGGCAACTGCCAAACTGACCGATCAGACAGGGCAAAGACATTCATTCCTCATCCCCTGCCCCTGTCCCCTCTTCTTGAGATGCCATCAAGCCCGCTGTCACTTGTCCACAAACAGGAAATATGTCTCCAGCTGCCACCCTGGCCCAGATCTTAGCTACTATGTGGCACTTCCTGTAGCTGATTGCTCCTCTGAGCTTATTCCGGATCCCACCAGAATCAATCTTCCTCCTATTACACCCTTCCAAGCTCTGTGGCCCATTCTCTCATTTCAGGCTCAGCCTCAGACATCAGTGTTCTACAGCAAATTCAATCTGTCGCACCAGGTGCCAGCAGAGGGCTTCCTTGCTGAAAGTCCAATAATCATGTCCCTGCCACACGCGGTTTATTCATGGTCAATTACCACAGTTACACCAGAACACAGTTCTAAGAACCTATAGGTTTTTTTTATTACCACTAACGGAAAGATCACGATTTACAGACAGGATACAAAAGGTCCAATTAGCTACTCATAGAGGAAACAAGAAGTAAACATTTAGCAACAGACATTCTTGAGCTTTCCCTTTCATAGGTACATGTGCCTTTGGAAAAGGCCAGGTGTACCTCCATCAGCCCTAATCTTCAGATTCAGAGAAAAAAAAAAAAAAAATGGACTTACTTCATGGGATTCTGCTACCCCCATGGCTTATTTCACACGATATGAAAGAGTACAGTTGCCGAGACCAGAATACCTGCCTTGTTAGGTATATTGGGAGAGGAAGCACGTGACTATAAACTCTCTTCAAATTTCCAGGCATGCTGATGCTTCTTCTAAGTCACTAATCAGTCTAATTTACACATAAATTGCTTCTTTCCCAATCTTCATATAATAAGATGGTAGCTTTTGGAATTACCTAGGCCATTCTATGGGCTTAAAATCTAGCTGCTCTGGAGAATGGGGCAGGGAAAGCAGAAGGGACCCCTTCCTCCACTCCCATCCCTTTTTCCTTAAGAAGTTTCAATTCAGAGGTCTCCCAGACAAAAGAAGAAGAACTGGGTTTTGGTCTAGAATATTTTCTGGGCTTAAAATATAGTACATAGTTGCCAGTACTCTAATTGAATTAGGTATTTGTTCTTGAAGAGAGGATAAGTTGTATTTTAAAGGTAACATTTCATACGTACATGTAAATTCAATTCAATGTATTTCAATATATATAATTGAAGTACAGCTTTATTCACAGACCCTGAAGAAGTATACAGATTTCTAACCTCTGTGACATAATTAAATTGCATCTCTATTCTTTTCATTTTATTTTATTTTTTTATTTTTTGGCGACGCTATGGGGCTTGCAAGATCTTAGTTCCCCCACCAGGGCTCGAACCTGTGTCCCCTGCATTGGCAGGCAGATTCTTAACCACTGCACCACCAGGGAAGCCCCTGTATTAGTTTTAGATGTACAATATACTGATTTGATATAGTATGTATATACTGCAAAATGATCACCACAGTAAATCTATATTTGGTTACAATTTTTTTTTCTTGTAGTGAGGATGTTTAAGATCTACTCTCTTAGCAACTTTCAAATATCCAACATGATATTACTGATTATAAGGTTATAAGGTACCCACTTAACAGAACTTGGCATTTATTCCCTTACTGAGAAGCAAATTTCAAGCTGGGTAAAGCAGAAGAGGGACAGATCTGGCCCTGGGGGTACAGTGAATTGAGTATGGTGACCACCATGTCAGTTTTAGCACTGCAAGTCCCCAGCCCAAGGAACCACAGTCTAATGAACACTTGGACACTTGGTCACCCTCTAAAGGAGCCAAGAAATCAGGCAGTGCCTCTGGGAAGCAGTCAGGACAAGATGACAAGACTCTATCAACCAGGACCTCCTAGAAACTGCTACCTCCCTTAATAAAAATATGCCAGAGGGACTTTCCTGGCGGTCCAGTGGTTAAGACTCCGTACTTCCACTGCAGGGGGCATGGTTCAGTCCCTGGTCGGGGAAGTTCCGCATGCCGCGTCTTGCGGCCAAGAAAATAAAAACCAAAACAAAACAAAATGCCAGATACTCCAAGGCTAGTAATGAGGAGAGAATTCCCTGTGAAGAAGAGACATTTGTCCCAAAGATTCGCATTCCCTTGAAAGATTTTCATAATTACCTCTGCTGCCACCTGGGCCTGGGGAAGGCACGAGAGAGGAGAGGCCATCTGCCATGGCCCTCAGCATCTCCGCCCATTCTTTGTGGGTATGTCGAAAACGCAAGGCCCTCGCCACTCCTCACCCAGGCCATTTCTCAGGGTTGTGTTTGCAGCTGGCAACCTTGAGGGGTGAGGTAACCTTTCCCCCTGGCCAGAGAACAGGCTTGCTTCTGCTTACTTCAGGGAAGCCCCCCAGGCTCAACGCTCCTCCCCTGTAATGCGTGTGCAGGCACCCACAATGGACTCTGCATCTCCCCTAGGACTTGGGGGCACGGGGGCTGGAACACACATCAGCCTGGCACTCGGCCTGCTGCTTTTGCCTGAGGAACAACGTACGTTGTCTCTGATTCTGCAGCCTTGCCTCGCCAGGATCCATGAAACAGTAGCAGGCTAACTTGTTAGCTTAGAGGAAGGGTGAAATCCTAGACCTCACATAGTTCTTGAGGCAGCACCCGATTTTAACATTCTGACCCAAACCCTAGCTTCCCTCTCACTCTACAGGGCAGCAGATGGGCCAAGGCCTGAATTCTTTTTTTTTTTTTTTTAATTTTACTTATTTATTTATGGCTGTGTTGGGTCTTCATTTCTGTGCGAGGGCTTTCTCTAGTTGTGGCAAGCGGGGGCCACTCTTCATCGCGGTGCGCGGGCCTCTCACTATCGCGGCCTCTCTTGTTGCAGAGCACAGGCTCCAGACGCTCAGGCTCAGTAGTTGTGGCTCACGGGCCCAGTTGCTCCGCGGCATGTGGGATCTTCCCAGACCAGGGCTCGAACCCGTGTCCCCTGCATTGGCAGGCAGACTCTCAACCACTGCGCCACCAGGGAAGCCCAAGGCCTGGATTCTTAAACAGATCTTTCCTTAAGCCTAAAGGCCAATAAAAGAAAACAAATACATGGGATAACATGAAACGAATTGTGTTAGATATGGTTGATGGGCACTCGCCATGCAGCCCCGACATTTCTGTTTTTTCTTGAATGTCAGAGTCTGGAAAACAAAACAAACCAAAAACAAACAAAAAAACCCCTACATTTCCCAGACTCCTTGGCAGATCAGTTTCTGGATAAGAATTGATACACGCTTGTGAGTTTTGGAAGGTGGAAAAAAGCACAGGTCACACCCACTATGACTCTTATGCCAGCAAGCAGGTCATGGAGACGTGGTATATTTCTGCTTCAGCCTTCATTGGTCCGAACTCCAGCTTCTGGAGGTTGAGAGGCAGTTACAGCATTGGATCTCTGGATCCAGCCACACAGGGAGTCCTGAAATCAGTAGACCAGTGAAGACCTTTGATTCCCACCCTCCAGATTGTGGCAGATGGACCAGCTTCCCTGACAGGACAGATCTGCAGTTCTAAGAGTCATTCCTGGTCACCCAACCTAAAGACAGCCCTTCCAGAGAGTTTGTAAGCTCATAACTTCCTATAGAGAATCCCTTTCTGCCTAATAGACCAGAGTGATTTCTCTGGGCAAAAAGCAATACCTGAGATAGTCAACTTGTAAATTAGGGCTACTCCTCCACAGTTTGGGGTCCCTCTGTAGCAGAAGTCCCTTTTGGGATCTACCTCAGGGATGACCTTGAACTCTCTGGAGACATCTCAAAGTCTGAATCCAGAGAGTAAAGCCAAGAGAAAGCTGGAATTTCTCTCACCTTCCTACCTTCTGGATTTCTGTTTCCTAGCCAAGAACATGCTTCTTCCCTAGATGAGTGGAAAGATTCACATTTTCAGAGGTGACCTGAAGGAGGTGATCTTATTCCAGGGCGTAGAAGAATAACTAACACAAGATAATATAAAACAACACAATCACTGCAGTGACACACTGTTGAGGCTACTTACAAAGCAGGTGGGAAGGCAGCAGGCTTCGTTACATTTATCTCAAAGACCTGATGCTCAGACAGTTATAAATAATCCGTGATATAGTCCTGCTGCTGGAAAGGCAGACTGACTGAGGGACAGCAGAATCATTCTCACTTCCCCGCCCCTCTTTCCAAGGTCTGTGCCCTCTGTGGGATGGATAGAGCAGAGGGGGTCAGAACAAGGGCTCCACGACAAACTAACACTATTTCCTCTTTGTGGTGAGTGCATAGAGTCACTCATACATATTTCACCGCAAGAAGCTGCCCCAATTCTAAGATACACCATTATTTTACATATCACCAGGAAGGGAAAAATGCTGCCTGTTAGACTATGACACACCTTAGTGTGTAATTTAATCTTAATGATTAACGAGAGACAAGAGAACTCTATTGCCAAACTACCTAAATTTTAACTCTGGCTCTGCTGTTTATGGCGGTATAGGCTCGGACAACTTATTAAACCTCTCTGCCTCCGTTTCCAAGTCGGAATTAATCCCAGTATCTATCTCAGGGTCGTTGTAAACAGAAAATGAGAGGATTTTGCAAAATGCTTACAGCAGGGCCTGGACCAAGGTTGGGGCTAGTAAATGTTAGCCGTTGTTATAGTTATGCATTGCTGCCTTTTGTATTCATCTTATTCATATTTTCTCCTCCCTGATTGTTGGAGGGCAGGGGATCTGGAATCTTCTATTTCACGCAGACCACACACTTATCTCGGATTAGCTCCTATCTGGGAAATTATGTTTAGACCAATAAGACATCATACATCCTTTAGGATGCTTCTGTTTGTCTTGTTTTGTTTTCCATTTTTCAACCACACGAACTGCTTCCTCATCAGGATCCCACCACCATGCAAAGATTTACAAAAGTTAAACAATAATTATCCTCTCATTTATCATATTAGGACTGACTGCGTATCTTACAGACATTCTTTCATCTTCCCTCTTGGCTATATATTACCAATCCCTTGTACAGAGGAGGGAGCTGAGGATCTGAGTTGATCATCAACTTGTCCTAAATCATTCAGCTTAGAAAGTATGAAAAGAGATCCAAACCCAGATCAGCCACATTCCAAAATCTACACTCCTAGCCACCTTGCTGTATTTTCTCCCATTTGGGCTGGGATCCCAATGACTGAGATCCAGGTTTCTACAGGGCTGCCTACCATTTCAGTCACTAATGGTGGTTTCTTTCCCAGCTGGTGACTCCTCCCCAGCCTTCCCTGCATTCCTTTCCTTTACTGGGGAACCTGAGCATCACAGAACAAGCTGCCCATGAAGCCCACCCCTCAGAAAACTGCTGCCCACCTGCCCCACATTCCTTCATAAGGCTGAGAATAACTGGTCAGCCTCGCCTCATTCCCTCAGAGCCAGTCCTGTAGAGAGAGACGAAATCAACCCTGACGTCCTGAGATCCCAAATCACAAACACCACAGAGTGGAATTCTTTTCATAAAAAAACCCAGAAGTGGACTTCCCTGGTGGCGCAGTGGTTAAGAATCGCCTGCCAATGCAGGGGACACGGGTTCGAGCCCTGGTCCGGGAGGATCCCACATGCCACGGAGCAACTAAGCCCGTGCGCCACAACTACTGAGCCTGCGCTCTAGAGCCCGCGAGCCACAACTACTGAAGCCCGCGCGCCTAGAGCCCGTGCTCCGCAACAAGAGAAGCCACCGCAACGAGAAGCCCGAGCACCGAAACAAAGAGGAACCCCCGCTCGCCGCAACTAGAGAAAGCCCGCGCGCAGCCAGGAAGACCCAACACAGCTAAAAATAAATAGTAAATAAATGATTTTTTTAAAATTTATATATAAAAAAAAAAAAACCCCAGAAATGTAGGGTACTGTGTAGAATGATCAGGAGCTCAGAGCTGCCTGTCTTTTCAAACATTCTTTCCTTAACATAAAGACACTGGAAGAGAGCTCTTTACACAGTTTGCTCAAATACCCTTCTCTCCTCTCTCTCCTCTTTGGCTGGTGACGTTTTTGAGAATTATGTGACTGCAGAAAAACTCCTGAAATCCAGGTTGAAGTGCTATATTATTTTTAACTTTTATTGCTATTGGTTTGGGCACGTGTGTGCAGGTTCCTGTATCTCTGGCCTGACTTTTGTGCTCCGTTCTCTTTGGATGTCAGTGATACCCAGACAATTGTTCTACTTCCTTTGTTGTAACTATTGAATACCAAGTGACCCAATACAAGTAGAATGTACCACTTGGACCATCAGGGAAGTGATTTTAAAGGATTTAGTGTTCCATTTGGGTGCTGCATAACCTGTCATCGAGGAATGGGATTTAAATGACAAATGAATTGTTTTATGTCATTCCCTCTGTGAAAATTGGAGCTGTTAGTCTCAATTTAGTTTGCCCCAACTGAGGAATGACCAGGCAAATAGGCATGTAAACAATGGAAATATAACGTCGAAACATCACGATCTTTTTTCCTTCCTTTAGCTGGTTTTGTTTGCGAAATTTCACACCAGAGGAAAAGCGTGATTTTTCAAACAGAAAAGAACTGTTGTGACAGTTTGCACATTTCAGTTTCTCCTCTGGAGTTTAAAATGTCCCTTTCTCTTACTCCACACAAGGAGATCACTGGTTTTTCTGCCCTCTGGTACTTCTTCCATTAGAGTTTTTCAAGGAAAATAAGATTGTTTCTCCTCCACTCTCAGGAATGTCGACATGCTTTTAGAATCAAAACTGTTGTACAAGTCACAGTGTACCCTGTGGCTCTTAAACTGTTATTTAAATGCTGTCATGCATAGAGAACAGACTAGTGGTTGCCAAGGGGGAGGGTGTTGGGGGAGAGCTGGAGTGGGAGGCTGGGATTAGCAGATGTAAGCTTTTATATATAGAATGGATAAACAGCAAGGTCCTAATGTATAGCACAGAGAACTATATTCAATATCCTATGATAAACCATAACGGAAAAGAATATTTTTAAAAAAGAAGGAATGCATGTATATGTGTAACTGCATCACTTTGCTGTACAGCAGTAAGTAACACAATATTGTGAATCAACTATACTTCAATTTTAAATAAATAAATAATTAATTAATTTTTAAAAATAAATGCTGTCATGGGCTAAATTGTGTCATCTCCAAAATTCATATGTTGAAGCCATAACCCCCATACCTCATCCTGTGACTGTATTTGGTAACAGGATCTCTAAAGAGGTAATGAAGTTAAAATGAGGTCATTAGGGTGAGCTCTTATCCAGTATTACTGGTGCCCTTATAAGAACAGGAAATTTGGATACAGATAGGTACAGCAGGAAGACCATGTGAAGACACAGGGGGAAACTGGATGGCTCATCTACCAGCCAAGAAGAGAGGCCTCAGGAGAAACCCACCCTCCTGACACCTTGATCTCCGACTTCCAGCCTCCAGAATCGTGAGAAAATAAATTTCTGTTGTTTAAGCCAATCCGTGCTATTTTGTTTTGGCAACCCTAGCAAACCAATACAAACACTGATGAAAAGAAAATCAAATATTTTTTAAAAATAATAAGTAACTTATTTTAAAGTTTATTCTTAAAAGAATTTTTCAGGATTTTAAACATTTCTCACAGTAAGAAAAAAGTAGTAAAAGCTTTCATGATTCACTTCTCAGAATAAATTGGAAGAAGATGACAAGAAAAAACCCTATGGTGCGTGTTAGAGAATATGCTCTCACGGAGTGCATTTTAATGCATGAGAAATGTTGCCGTGATTGATAGGAAAAACTGCTGTGATTGGCATATGTTAAAAAATAAAAGCAATTTATATCAAAGTAATATAATCCATAAGTGAGCAATTTAGAAGAAGAAAAAAGTCAAATAGATACGTCCAATTGGAAAAACATGAAATATACTATACCTGTGTCTAAAATAGAAATGCTAATCACAAATCTGAGAACATCCCTAAGATCTGAAAGTATATGAGAAAACATAGAGACCTGGGAAAAAGTGACAACCCTTTAATAAACAGGTGGTAACATTACCCATGTGTCTGGCTTCTCCTCACTTCAGGCTTCTCAAACTGGGGCTGTGTGTCCCCAGAAGCACTGGGCCACCTGCCGGTAGTAAAGCCATGTGATAAACATGGAGCATCTTCCTAGAAAGTCATCTTTATTAAGTTTTGAAAATATGACAAACATAGAGATGTCTTATGGGGTAGAAAGAAAAATTCAAAGTTTTTTTTGAATAAAACAGGACCTTTTAAGAAACGTGGTACTTGCTTAAGGTTACTTAGGGCTACTAGCCTCCCAGACTCCCTGGGGTATGGGACCACTCCCTTCAGCCAGGCTACTTTTGTTGAAACGATTAAGAAGTACCTTTATCTGGCCCCAGTTTTATCCTCAAGAGATGTGTATTTTATTTAGAAGGCCCTGGGGAAAACAATATCTCGACCACACAGTTTGAAATTCTCTTAAATTGTCCACACGACTCTTTTTGAAACAAAACATGCCTGAGGGATTATGCTATCAATCATTCACACTTTAGTATGGATTACATCATTCCTACTTTTTTTTTCTCAATGTATGAAACTAACCATCTTCAGAAATTGAAGGTAGAAGGGGAGGTAATCAGGGCTCCCATGGGAAAAGTTGCCAATTCTGCTGGGTAATTTGAAGGGGCTGTTTACCAAGATGCGGCAAGGTGTTGGGACCATGAGGCCTACACAGTGCCCAGGAGACAGTAACAGTGGGATGCTACACTATCCCCATGCCAGGCCTGAAGGGGCAGAGGGAAGGAGTGGTTCTCAAAAGTTAGAACCGTGTGGAGAAAGCCACAAGATGGGAGCTGTTGCCTTCAGGAGAGGGGCAAGGTCAGCCTGCAGTGACCCTGCAGGGAGGAAACTGGGTGAAGAAGCACAATCTCGGGTCCGCACTCCTCTACCAGCCTCCGCTCTCCTGCTGGTTGGAAGCCGCTGGAAACTGAGAAGTGAGGGAACCCACAGAAGCCATCTGTACAAGTCACCCTCTGGGCGCAGAACAGACAAGGAGAGTGGAGGGTGATGGGGAGGGAGCAACAGAAGATGCCGGCCCAGACGACGGAATGGAGAGGACTGACTGGGCCAGGAGGTGCTAGCAGGGGAACAGAAGGACCGAAAGGGGGAAAACATCGAAAATGTTTTGACAAGAAGAGACCTTGGGGCTTCCCTGGTGGCGCAGTGGTTGAGAGTCTGCCTGCCAGTGCAGGGGACACGGGTTCGAGCCCTGGTCTGGGAAGATCCCGCATGCCGCGGAGCAACTGGGCCCGTGAGCCACAGCTACTGAGCCTGCGCGTCTGGAGCCTGTGCTCCGCAACAAGAGAGGCCGCGATAATGAGAGGCCCGCGCACCGCGATGAAGAGTGGCCCCCACTTGCCACAACTAGGGAAAGCCCTCATGCAGAAACGAAGACCCAACACAGCCATAAATTAATTAATTAATTAATTAATTTTTTTAAAAAAAGGGAAAGGTATTGAAGAGCATCTCATCAAATATTTAAAGAAGAGAACTTGGGTTCTGTTTTCAAAAATGTAAAGGGTTAATACAAAAAAGGATTTAGAAACTATGGATGGTACGTTTTTGTTTAAGGTCAGAAGAACATTATAGATGCTGAAGATGAATAAAATGGAAATATGCTGCAGTGAGACAATACAGTTAGCTCCTGGTGTGGCAAATGGTTATGTTTGACCAACATGCTTTTCCCAACCCTCTTCCACCCCCTCTCCCAGGAACATACCCAGCCCAGCGGCCAGAGGGGCAGGCATATGCGGTGCAGAATCACATTCTCCTGCCACTAACTGCTCCAAGCATAGGCATGGGACGAGTAGGGCAACCAGAATCCTTCCATCTTTCCCTGGGCTTGTATAAATTGAAGCTGAGAGAGAAAAACCACCTTTCCTTTTGTATCACCAGGCTGGAATGTTAAACGTCTGGCACTGCCTGAAGCCTTGCTCCGTGGCACATGGAAAATTCCAACCTGCAGTGGTAGAGAATGAGGACATGCACAGTGAGGAGTGATGGAGGGAGAGAAAGATAGTCTTGATGGTAACAGCTGAGTCTCTCCTTTGAGTTATCCCTGAGGTGAGTGTATTCTGCCCTTCCCTTTTTAAAAAAAAATTTTTTTTCTATTTCTTTATTTTATTTATTCGTTTATTTTGGCTGTGTTGGGTCTTCGTTGCTGTGCACAGGCTTTCTCTAGTTGCTGCGAGCGGGGGCTACTCTTCGTTGCGGTGCGCGGGCTTCTCATTGCGGTGGCTTCTCTTGTTGTGGAGCACGGGCTCTAGGCGTGCAGGCTCAGTAGTTGTGGCTTGCGGGCTGTAGAGCACAGGTGGCTATTTCCTTTCCCATGTTAGGGAAGTTTTCGACTATAATCTCTTTGTATATTTTCTTGGGTCCTTTCTCTCTCTCTTCTCCTTCTGGGACCCCTATAATGAGAATGTTGGTGTGTTTAATGCTGTCCCAGAGGTCTCTTAGGCTGTCTTCATTTCTTTTCATTCTTTTTTCTTTATTCTGTTCCGTGGCAGTGAATTCCACCATTCTGTCTTCCTGGTCACTTATCTGTTCTTCTGCCTCAGTTATTCTGCTATTGATCCCTTCTAGTGTATTTTTCATTTCAGTAATTGTATTGTTCATCTCTGTTTGTTTGTTCTTTAATTCTTCTAGGTGTTTCTTCTTTAAATCCTCTAGGTCTTTGTTAAAGATATCTTGCATCTTCTCGATCTTTGCCTCCATTCTTTTTCCAAGGTCCTGGATCATCTTCACTATCATTATTCTGAATTCTTTTTCTGGAAGGTTGCCTTCTCCACTTCATTTAGTTGTTTTTCTGGGGTTTTATCTTGTTCCTTCATCTGGTACATAGTTCTCTGCCGTTTCATTTTGTCTGTCTTTCTATGAATGTGGTTTTTGTTGCACAGGCTGCAGGATTGTCAGTAATAGACATTCTTCATTGGAGTTACCCTCCAGCTTCCTCTAAGGAAGGCTTCCAGAACACCTGGCAGTGAACAAATCTCATCACCATTTGACATCTTGCCAGAATTCTTACAACCATCAACCTTTCAAAAGAAGCCCCTGGTTAACGGATCTTGCAGACAACAAGACTGCAATGACTCAGTACTTAGATGGAAGGCCTCTCGTAAAACAAGCACGCTCCAAAAAAATCACATTACCATTTTCCCCTTTGGTTGAACTGGCCTCTTTTTAAGATTCTAACGACCTAAAATCAAGTTTTAATTTAAACATTCCATTGCATATTCTTAGACAGTATTTAGAGCTCATGTAATTTTGCTCTGCCAGTACAAAATGATGGGCAAGATCCACACCCTTACTTAGAGTTCAGACTTAGTTCTTCTTTCAGGCAATGGAATTCTCTTTACAGATGCACAGGTAAGTGAGTTTACTTTTTACCCTTGGTGTGCACACATTCATTCTCACAGGTACCCATCAGATTTATACTGGGGGAAAATTAGAAGGAATGAGAACTATTCAAATCACACTACCTTAAATGATTTAGGAACCGCTTTGCAAATGTGAATTTATTTGTAGGTGACAGTGCAGGTTCTCCAGCAGGTGGTGTCACCTCACAGCCAGGACCGAGACGGACGAGAACAAGGAACCACAGCTCGTGACTGGCTACTTCACGGGCTCATCCCAGCCATTTCATTTGTCTCTCAGTAACACAAGACTGTTTCATCTTTTTAAACTTTTCCAGTTTCACTCAGCACATCCTGGCAGCGTTACTCTGTACCTACAATGCCCCTACCCATTGTAGATTCTCAGTATATTCAGGGCGCGAGGACCCTAAAGAAAAGACAGGCCTCAGTCAGGTGTGCTGTAAATCTAATGTAGTTAAGCCTCAGGGCCTCTCACCTGCACGACTCCTAACAATACCCTGGGAGGGTCCCTATACATGTGTTCACACATTCCTATGTTTTTATAAAGTTTGCAAAGGTAAGATGTTTTCACTGTAATCCATGAAGACCTTGGTCTCTCTCCAGGGCAACTTCCTCTCCTATCTGCTAGCACTGGAATTGCCATGGGCATTTGTGGGATCCATGTAACGTGAAATAAGGTTGGGGAGTCATTTTGTTTGTATAGCTTTCTGATTCACAGTTAGATTGAGGCTGGCTGTCCCAGAGTAGGGATGGCATCCAGGAATACACATAAGCACACAATAACTGCTCACTAAAAAGCAGGACTTAAAGTTGTAGTGCTCAAGGTCACACTGTGACATTGTGCCTGCCAGCTTACAGAGAGTGGTAAGAAATAAGGTTTGAAGTATACTGTATTAGTCATCAGGGCTCTCCAGAGAAACACAAGTGGGCGGGGTGGGTGGGGAGAGAGAGAGAGAGACGATAGGTAGGTAGGTAGATAGATAAATAGATAGATATAGGTAGATAGGTAAGATATTGATTTATTATAAGGAAGTATGGGGGCTGAGAAGTCTCAAGATCTATAGTCAGCAAACTAGAGAGCCAGGAGAGCAGTTGGGATAAGTTCTCGTCTGAAAGCCAGCAAGCTCGAAACCCAAGAAAAGCTGATTTTTCAGTTCAGTCCAAAGGCAGGAAAAGACCCATGTCCCAGCTCAAAGAGTCCCCTCTTACCCAGTCTTTTTGTTCTGTTCAGATCTTCAATTGATTGGATGAGGCCAACCACATTAGAGAGAACTGTCTGCTTTACTCAGCCTACTAAATAATTCAAATTTAATCTTACTCAGAAACAGCCTCACAGACACACCCAGAATAATGTTTAGCCAAATGTCTGAGCACCCCGTGACACAGTCAAGTTGACACCTAAAATTAAACATCATATGTATCAAACCAGAAACTCCTGTCAAATCTTACAGCTCGCATGTGATGGATTCTTACCGGAGATTTTCCCAAATTTGACAACAATCCTAAAACTTGCATAATATTACCAATAATGAATTGTGAAGCTGAAACAAACTTCTCTAAACTATCCATAATAAAATAAATTGATCAGTCACGAAAGAAAAAACTAAGTTTTCTTTTTATTCTCTCTATAGAAAATATTATAAAATTACTGTCAAATGAAGAAACAATCAAAGAGTATGCAGTCAAGGAACTTAGAAGAGGGAGTTCCCTGGTGGTCTAGTGGTTAGGAATCAGTGCTTTCGCTGCCCTGGCCCAGATTTAACCCCTGGTCAGGACTTAGATCCCTGCAAGCTGCCTGGCATGGCCAAAATTTAAAAAAAAAAACTTCAGAAGAAGAAAGTATCAAAGATGTATGTCTGGCAGTTAATTAATAAAAACTATTATGTTACTAACACACATTGTAAATTAACTAGATTTCAATTTATAGTTGAAACAAACAAAAATATTATGTTATTTTTCTGGATTATTTTTATGTCTGTGGTATTTGTTAGCTCTTTAAAATTTATAATTTGTTGGGATTTCTTTTTCAGTCTAAGTAAATGTCTTCTTTCACATCTAATTTTGTGTTTGTAATTTTGTATTCTTTTTATTAAAGGTGGTCTCTGACGTTGCTTAAGACCCAGGAAACATGCCCCTTGGCTGGTCTACAACATTTCATAGAATAAAAATTTTCAAGCTATTAAGGGCCTTAGAGATCTTTCTGGTCAAGTTACCTCAACTCCAGGTGCACATTTTTTTTTTTTTTTTTTTTTTTTTTTGCCACACCATGTGGCTTGCGGGATCTAGTTCCCCAACCAGGGATTGAACCCAGGCCACAGCATTGAAAGTGCCAAGTCCTAACCACTAGACCACCAGGGAATTTCCCATGCCATCTTAAAATAAGGTGTGACACATAAATCTTAGATGACCTGAGCGGAGAAGAAGCTGGGTGTGGAGGGAGGAGAGAGACCTGAGGTAATTTCTTAGATTAACATCAAAAACTTCCCAAGTCAGTTTGGACCATAGAAGTACAGCAGTGATGGGAAACAGTGGCTGCTAGAACTAGGGAGGCTACCCCTAGCCAGTAGCCAAATGCAGCTGTTTGATACGGAAGTAACAGGAACTCAGGAAAGCCAAAGTGAAATCAGTATATAGGCCTGATGTTGACTGAAGCTAAGTTAGCAAATTAAGTTCTGGGAGAAGCAAGATGGGAAAAAGAGGTCTGCAGGGACCAGGTAGACAGAAGAAGGACCGGGCATTACACACCTAAGATGTAGAGACCAAAGCCACCCTCTTGGTACTGGCATACAGAGGCTACCTGCCAACATGGTGAGGCAATCTTGGCCCTCAAAAGAGGAAGGCCCTGAGAAATGAGATTCAATGACAGGAAAAACTAAGTTGAGAAGAGAATAGAGCCATGGAATAGAGCCAGGAAAGATCAGAATGGGGTACCACACTCTATAGCCAGGTCAACCAGGAGGCAGCATGGAGGTCCGGGTGAGATGAAGGTGAGCCCTGCCTAAATCAGGGAGGTACACAGAGTGGGAGACACAGGCAAGCAGCTTCGATTGTCATAGATAGTTCCCGAATCTATGGCAACCGACCCCATTGTCCAAATCCCTGCAGAAAAGCAAGGAGATTAAGGCACCCGGGGGATTTTCAGCCATTAGAAGGTGTTGATCGAGGAGACATGGATAAAGGAGATGCTATAGCAGCCAGAAGGAGAAAATGGAAATTAGTTGATTACCAAGTCCTAAAAGACCACAGCAGAGAGGAGGAAGCTTTACCATATTTTTAAACGCGAGGAGACAAGGGAATCAATGAAAACACAGGACAATATCCTTTGAAGCTGGCAGTTAGGAGTGAGGGCGGGGAGACAAAAGAGATTAAACTCAACTTCATTCATCGTGCCCAGTCTGGTGAGAAGTGCTCATAGGAGATTTGATGAAGGAAAAGGCTGAAACTAGTGGCTAAAATGGACCCTGGGGGATTATCAGTTAACATTCACTAGCATGGAAAAGCAAGCGCTGGTTCTACAGCACAGTAAGTGATGGAGTCATGAAGAGTCTCAAAATCATTTTTCTGTGGCAGGTGGACTCTCCAGGCAGCTGTGAGTATCAGTTTTTTTTAATTGGGTGAGGAGAAAATGTCACAATCTCACAGTAATGATAGAGCAACAAAGGAAAACGATCTCTCTCGGCTGTTTTTAAAGGGCTAACAGTGCCCTTTGGCTCTGTCTGGTTCCAGGAATTATACACTCATGATAACTGCAAAGCAGCCCCACACAAAAGAGCCCTATTTTCCATTCTTCATCTACTCTTACTCCAATCTGCAGAGGCAAAAATAGAATGCTGTTATAATGCTGGTCATAACAGGGGAGAGAATGCCTCAGGCAAGAACATAAATGGAAGAAAATATATTACATTTGGATTATAAAAATCACACTCAGTGGTTTATACAGCATAGACAGAAAGAAAAATCATAGTTTAACACGCCGGCAAGTGGGACTAACTATTTTTAAAACAAAGCTTTTTAATGATACAAATGAATGAATGTTCATTAAGATAGAAATATATCACATGATTCACTCTTCGTTTTAATTAAGAGCACCGCAAGAAGTTTTCACTTATTTTCCAGAATAACGATTCTGGTTAGTGGACTACCATAGTAATCTCCCAATTAACACTTTACACAGTGAAAAGCAAAACGATGGAAAGATTTTACAAATTCTTAGGTCCATGTGTAAAATGGTTCATAGATATTTAGATGTATGCATAAATGGTAAGAATTGCAAAGCCAACACATATTGTTCTGCTGTCTATTATCTTTACTGCCTGCAACTACAGAAATATGTCAAGAAGATTTTGAGTGAAGGTTTAAAGTTTTCATATATGGCCAACTAATATTTGGCAAGGGAACCAAGAATACTCAATGGGGAAAAGATAGTCTCTTCAATAAATGGTGATGGGAAAACTCGATATTCACATGCAAAAGAATGAAACTGGACCGCTATCTTACACCACTCACAAAAATTAACTCAGAATGGATTAAGGACTTAAATGTAAGACCTGAAGCTTTAAAACTCCTAGAAAAAAACATAAGAAAAAAAGTCCCTGGACATTGGTCTTGGAAATGATTTTTTGGCTCTGACACCAAACACACGAGCAACAAAATTTTGGGTCTACATCAAACTAAAAATGTTCTGCATAGCAAAAGAAACAATCAACAAAATGAAAAGGCAACTTACAGAATGGGAGAAAGTATTTGTAAACCATATATCTGATAAGGGGTTAATATCCATAATACATAAGAAATTTATATAACTCAATAGCAAAAAATAAATAAATAAATTTGATTTTTAAATGGGCAAAAGACTTAAGTAAACGTGTCTCCAAAAGAAGACATACAAATTGCCAACAGGTATATAAAAAGATACTCAACATCATTGATCATCAGGGTGATGCAAATCAAAACCACAATGAGATACCACCTCACACTTGTTAGAATGGCTATAATCAAAAAGACAAAAGACGTGGTGATTGCTGTTAGCTATAGTTATTGTGGTGAATATTTCACAATATATACACATATTGAATTATGTAGGACACCTGAAACCAATATAATGTTATATACAAATTATATCTCAATTTTTAAAATGAAGGGGAAAAAAAGACAAGAGATAACAAGTGCTGGTAAAATGTGGAGAAAAGGAAACCCTTGTGCACTGTTGGTGGGAATGTAAGTTGGTACAGCCACTATGGAAAACAGTATGGAGGTTCCTTAAAAAACTTAAGAATAAAACTACCATATGGTCCAGCAATCCCACTTCTGGTGTATATCCAAAGGAAATTAAATCGCAATCTCGAATAGATATCTGCACTCCCTTGTTCATTGCTGCATTATTTACAATACCCAAGATGTGGAAACAACCTAAGTGTCCGTCGACAAATGAATGGATAAAGAAAATGTCGCCTACACAATGGAATATTATTCAGCCATAAAAAAGAAGGAAATCCTGCCATTTGTGACAATACGGATGGACTTTAAGAGCATTATGCTATGTGAAATAAGTCAGCTAGAGAAAGACAAATGCTGTATGCTATTGCTTATATGCGGAATCTAAAAAAAAAAACAAACCAAGAGTAGATTGGTTGGTTGGCAGGGACATGGATACGAGGGAGGGTGGCCAAAGAATACAAACTTCCAGTTATAGAATGAACACGTTCTGGGGTCCTCATATGCAACATGATGGCCATAGTTAACAATATTTTATTGGATACTTGAAAGTTGCTAAGAGAGTACATCTTAAAAGTTCTCATCACAGAAAAAAAATGGTAACTATGTGAGGTGAGTGATGTGTTAACTAATCTTACTGTGGTAATCATTTCTCACCATACATATATATCATATCATCACACTGTACACCTTAAACTTACCTAATGTTATATGTCAGTTATATCTCAAAAAAGCTGGAAACAATTTTTAAATAAAGTTTCACAAAGACTTTGGACAAGTCTTTAGGGTTCTAAAAAATTTAACAAATTCCGTTAACTATTGTCAGAGGAGTAGCTGGCCAGAGTCCAACAAGCTAATATATGCAGAAACATTTGCGAACATACAAGACCCCACTGTTTTGATTTGTTTGTTTGGGTTTTTTTTTTTGGTGTGTGTCAATATATATTTTATTCATTTTAAAAATTCTTTTCTGGTGTCATGGAACTATAATAACAAATAAAAAGTATATAGATTTAAGGCATACAACATGATGCTTTGACATAAGGCCCCACTGTTGCTAGTATCATGGCTTTGAAAATTCCTCTGGGGACTTCCTTGGTGGTCCAGTGGTTAAGACTCCACGCCCCCAATGCAGGGGACCCAGGTTCGATCCCTGGTTGGGGAACTAGATCCCACATGATGCAACTGAAGATCCCGCACACCACAACAAAGATCCCACTAAGGATTGGGTCCATGTTGCATCGGGTCTTAGTTGCAGTCTTGCTGCAACTAAGACCCAATGCAACCAAATAAATAAATAAATAATTTTTTTAAAATAAATAAAAATTCATCTGGAATACTGGAATTAAAGATGAAATAGAGACCCCAGGAAAATAGGTGTATCCTGTATTGTCATGTTTCAATAACTAGCCTCTGCCCAAAAATATATTCTCCCATTTAACAAGGAAGAAAAATAGGACAAGAGGAATGTACTCAAACTAAAATGTAAATAGACTCATTATGTAACTATCTGTCTAAAAATAAGAAATAAAAATAAGCTCGTTGTATTTTCTACAGATTATTTAGATGCCCAAGATGTTTGTTACATTAAAAAGAGTTTTAAGCTTTCAAAAAAAAGATTAAATTGTGTATTTATTTGGAATTATGAATCTGCTCACCTCGCAGTTGCCAAAGAAAAATATATAAAGAAAGATTGGGGACTTCCCTGGTGGCACCGTGGTTAAGAATCCGCCTGCCAATGCAGCGACACGGGTTCAAGCCCTGGTCCAGGAAGATCCCACATGCCGCGGAGCATCTAAGCCTGAGTGCCACAACTACTGAGCCTGTGCTCTAGAGCCCGTGAGTCACAACTACTGAAGCCCGCGTGCCTAGAGCCCGTGCTCCACAACAAGAGAAGCCACCACAATGAGAAGCCCACGCATCACAACGAAGAGTAACCCCGGCTCGCCACAAATAGAGAAAGCCCACGTGCAGCAACAAAGACCCAACGCAGCCAAAAATAAATAAATAAATTTATAGGAAAAAAAAAAAAGAAAGAAAGATTGGATGTGGGGAGAGCCCTAACCTTCTCCATTCCCAATAGAAATATTCTATAAGACATATTTAGACATGGAGTAAAATTATCTCCACACTGGAGACATGATGTTGAGTATAAAAGGCCATGACTAAGAGAGGAGAGGAAGAAGAGGAAGAGGAGAGAGAAGAGAGAAGAGAAATGGCTGCGTGCAGATTCGATGCACCATCATATTGAAATGAGGCCAGGAGGCAGCAGACAGAGTTTTCCAAGCGCTGGCATCGTGGGTGGTGGTTGAGGACAGACATAAAAGCTGCAGAATTAACTAGTCTCAAGACAACAAATGGAACTCTGGCATACAGTTGTTGGCCTGAGAACTGACTCAGCCTTCCAGGTGCTGGGGAGGATTTGAGTCTTGCCTGCAAACAACTTCCAGTGACCTTGGGAGGTCCAGAAGTGAATCAGGACTTCAGGTGCTGGCGCAGGCTGATTCCTTTTTAAGAAATTACCAAATCGGTCAGAATTTGACCCATCCAAGCAGTTTATCCCCCAATTTTAAGTGACAAAAGATGTGACCAGTAATTAGAATTGATTATATCTAAACATGAATATGAACATATCTAGGAGGGAATTTGCAAAATAAAAAGTTATGTTGAAGCCATACAGGACTTTTTTCTTTGAAAAGGTTGCTACATTATTTTTGCCATTTCAAAAGCAATTACACAAAAGAAAAAGAAAAGCAATTACAGGACTTCCCTGGTGGTCCAGTGGGGATTCTGCACTCCCAAACCAGGGGGCCCCAGGTTCGATACCTGGTCGGGGAACTAGATCCCGCATGTCACAACTAAGAGTTCACATGCCGCAACTAAGAAGTCCACATGCCGCAATGAAGATCCTGCATGCCACAACAAAGATCCTGCATGCCACAACAAAGATCCTGCATGCCGCAACTAAGTCCTGGCGCAGCCAAAATTAAAATATAAGTAAATACTAAATAAATATTTTTTTAAAAAAGCAATTACAAAGAAAAGTCAAAAAAACAAATGATGATCTGTGAGAAAATATTTACAACTTAAATCACAAAGAACTAATATATGAAAAGTTCTTAAATTTTGAGAAAAAAGACAAAAATCTCTATAGAAAAATAAAGCTTAGAAAACAGTTTTCAGAAAAAAGAAAGTTCATTTGCTTGTTAACATGTGAGAAAAGATGCTTAACCTTCACTCAAAGAAGGGAAATGTCAATTTAAACTGCACTGAGGGGCTTCCCTGGTGGCGCAGTGGTTAAGAATCCTCCTGCCAATGCAGGGCACACGGGTTCAAGCCCTGGTCCGGGAAGATCCCACATGCCACGGAGCAACTAAGCCCGTGCGCCACAACTACTGAGCCTGCACTCTAGAGCCCACGGCGCCGCAACTACCGAAGCCTGCGTGCCTAGAGCCCATGCTCTGCCACAGGAGAAGAAGCCTGTGCACCGCACTGAAGAGTAGCCCCTGCTCATCACAACTAGAGAAAGCCCGCATGCAGCAGTGAACGCCCAACGCAACCAAAAAAAAAAAAAAAAAAAAAACCTGCACTGAGTTATAATTTCTCACATATCAGAAGGGCAAAAATCCAAAAGCTTGACAATACACATTCCTGGTGACACTGTGAGGAAACCAGCATGCTCATACATTGCTGGTGAGAGGTAATTACAGATGCATTTCCCATGAGACCCAGCAGTCTCACTTCTAGAAACCTACCCTATAGATGGATTAATACTGAACAACAGATTCACAGGGTAAATCATTACAGAATTGTTTGTAATAGCAAAAGATTGGAAACTCCCAAATGTTCACAGTAAGGAACTGATTGAATAAACTACCCACACAATAAAGTATATACAGTCACAGTGGTTTCCAGTATACATTAAGGGAAAGAAATGCACTACCGTATATATCAAATGCTACCTTTTATGTAAAAAAAGATGAAATAAGAAATATATATCTATATATACATATGCACATACATATGTATGTATATTTTTAAATTTAGCTTATTTTTCCAAAAACTCTGGGAAGATAAACCAGAAATGAATACTAATGAGTCAGCAAGTTAGCACAGGGAGGTAGAGAGTGAAGAACAGGGAGAAGGGAGAAAGATGGAAGCAAAACTTTCCTGAATATACCTTTTTATATAGTTTTGATTTTTGACCCATGTAAATACTTTGAATGTTCAAAGAATATATTAGATTAAATCAAAAAGAGAAAGCAACCCTAAAGTTGAGAAGAAACAGAAACAAACATTTCTATATCAACTGACACAAAGCAAAAATTCATTTCAAGTGACTTTTAGAACACACATTTCTTAGTGGGTTATAGCCCAAAGACTAAGAGAATTACCAAAAAAAGTCCTCAAAATTCACTTAGTGTTTTTATTGTTGTAATGATGCAATAAGACAGATATTATAATTTTGAAGCCCGTTTATGAATCTACTAGGAAGCCCATGCGCCACAACTACTGAGCCCACACCCTCTGGGAGCCTGCATGCCATAACTAGAGAAGAGCGAGCCGCAACAAAAAAAATCCGGCATTCCGCAACTAAGACCCGATGCAGCCAAATAAAATAAATAAATAAATAATTTTAAAAATAAAATAAATGGAATGACACAATATATGGTCATTTGTAACTGACTACTCTGACTTAGCAAAATGTACCCAAATCTGTACTACTTTCCTGTGGCCACTGTAACAAACAACCACAAACTGGATAACTTAAAACAACAGGATTTTATTCTCTCACCATTCTCAGGGCCAGAAGTCCAAAATCAAGGTATCAGTAAGGACGAGCTCCCTCCTAAGGTTCTGGGGGACCCTTTGTTCCTTCTCTCTTCCAGCTTCTGGTGGGTCCAGGCATTCCTTGACTGGTGGCCACGTCAGTCCAATCTCCACCACCATGGTCACACTGCCTGCCATTTCTCTGTCTTCTGTGTGTCTCTTATAAGGACACTTGTCACTGGATTTAGGGCCAACTTGAATAATCCAAGATGATCTCATTTCAAGGTCCTAACATAATTACATATTCAAAGAGCTTTTTTCCAAATAAAGTAACATTCACAGGCTCCAGGGATTAGGACGTGGACATATCTTTGTGGAGGCTTATTCAACCTACTATAGTCTGTCTTCAAATGCCCCCAAATTCACAACCACCCCACATGCAAAATACATTCACTCAATCCCAACATCCCCAAAGGTCTCAGCCCATTGTAGCATCAACTCTGAGTCCAAAATCTCAACTAAATGTCATCAATTCAAAAGTCCCAAATCTTATCACCTACATCATCTAAATCAGGTATGGGTGAGACTCTGGGTATGAGCCATCCTTGGGAAAAATTCTCCATCTGTAGATCTGTGAGATGTAAAAACAAGTTATCTGCTTCCAAAAAACTGTGGAAATCCAACAGGGCAAATTCTGTTAGGTTTTAAAGCCTAGGTGTAATCGTCCATGTCCTGCTCCATAGGACTCAGTACCAATGACTCCACTGCCCTCTGCCTCTGTACACATGGCTCCACTCTCAGGGCCCAAGGCTGAGACTCCGAGAGTCATTCTTCCTTTTTCTTGAGAGTAGCACAGGTTTGCAGCTGAGTAGCTCTGTCAGCCATTTCCTGCCTGTAGAATGTTGGAAGTTCAACAGCCTTCTTTCATTTAGTCCAGCCTCTGTCCCTTTCAGTCCAAGCTAGCAATGTTCCTGCTGATATAACATTCTCAAAACCTTGTGAGTCTCCTGTGTAAGTCATGGTACACCACAACATTAGACAAGAGGATCCTCCATAGAGCCTTCCTCGATGATCTCATCTCTATTCCTGACTTCTTGATTGGATTCATGAGTCGTACACTTAATATTTTCAGCAAAAATTTGTCCAGCCAACCACACTCTTGCCTTCTCTCCAGAGCATGATTTTCTAATAGTGAATTTCCTAAGTTTGGCATATTTTGCAATCTGGATAGGCTGAGAAGTTCATAAATCTTCAAGTACTAGTCCTCTTTGCCTAACAGTTTATTCCTCAATGTATTGCTTTCCTATGGCATTTTACTGTAAGCAGCAAGAAGAAAGTAAGCCACACCTTCAACACTTTGCTTGGAAATCTCCTCAGCTAGATACCCCAGTTCCAATCAAAACCCTCATATTTGTATAGAAATTGACAAAGCGATTCTAAAATTCATATAGAAAGGCAAAGTACACAGAATAGCCAAACAACTGTATATTGTATACTGTAGTATGGTACCTAATATCAAGACTAATTAAGGCAGGGTGGCATTGGCACAACAAACAGATCAATGGAACAGAGTAAAGGGCCCAGAAATAGACTCATACATGTATGAAAAAATGGCTTTTCGGGGGGGGGGGGGGTGGTGGTGTGTTAAATTGGGAGATTGGGATTGACATATATACACTAATATGTATAAAATGGATAACGAATAAGAACCTGCTATATAAAAAATAAATAAAATAAAATTCAAAGAAAAAGCATAGTATCTGTGGAGCACAATAAAGTAAAATGCAATTTAAAAAAATGACTTTTCAACAAAGATGTAAAAGTAATTCAGTGGAGAAAGGATAGTCTTTTTTTTATATAGCTTTTAAAATAATTGCCCATGTACTTACCTTTATTGGGCTCTTAATGTCTCCATATGGCTTTTTTCTTTAATATTATTTATTTTTGGCTGTGTTGGGTCTTTGTTGCTGCGCGCGGGCTTTCTCTGCTTGCGGCAAGTGAGGGCTACCCTTCGTTGCGGTGCACGGGCTTCACATTGAGGTGGCTTCTCTTGTTGCAGAGCACGGTATCTAGGTGCGCGGGCTTCAGTAGTTGTGGCATGCGGGCTCAATAGTTGTGGCGCATGGGCTTAGCTGCTCGGCGACATGTGGGATCTTCCTGGACCAGGGCTCGAACCCGTGTCCCCTGCATTGGTAAGCGGATTCTTAGCCACTGTGCCACCAGGGAAATCCCAGAATAGTCTTTTTTTAACCAATTTTTAAAAAGTTTTTAAAAGAATATTTAGGGGTTAGGCTTAAATGGTAAATTTTATTTTATGTATATCTTACTGTAAATAATTTTAAAATTGAAATAAATAGACATAAAGCAAATATAAAATGCTAGCAATTATTAAAGATAGTTGGTGGATATATGAGTCCTTATTATACTTTTTCAACTTTTTTGCATATTAGAAAATTCCCATAATAAATGTTTTGAATTTTTAAGAAAAGCAAAAATATTGACTATGAGGGAAAAAGAGAGATGGAAGGAGAAAGAATTAAATCAAGAAAGAGGAGGAAGGGAGTTCCCTGGTGGTCTAGTGGTTAGAATTTGGTGCTTTCACTGCTGAGGCCCCGGTTCAATCCCTGGTCGGGGAACTGAGATCCCGCAAGTCATGCATCGAAAGAGGAGGAAAGAGAGAAAGAGAAGAAGAAGAAGAAGAATGTTCCCTCTGTTTTTGATACTAATCACTGGGAGACTAAGATTCCTACTACGAAGATTGCCTTTATGCTCACTGGGGAGCAGGTGCTCCTCAGCTCCCACCTGTGGAAGCTGTGCACACGTCCAGGCAAGAGCTTCTCCCTGCAGGATCCCAGCAGAAGGCCGTGCAGGTTTTGCACCGCACAAGGGCACCACATAATAGACACTGAGGATTTATATACTTATTGTTACAATTTTCCAAAAGAGAGAAACTTGGAACTCACAGGGGTCCTGTAAATTAGGTTGAAGTTAAGAGAAAAAGAAGTGAACAAATATTCAGGTCCTAAAGGATTAAAGCTTGGACTAGAATATTATATAGCATTGTTTTGGTTAACCAAGCTGCTTTGTGCTTAAACAGAAAAAAAGGAATTTCCTATGGAGACATTTTATATGATTTAACATTACTTTTTAAAAATAAATTTATTTATTTATTTATTTTTTATTTTTGGCTGCATTGGGTTTTTGTTGCTGCGCGGGCTTTCTCTAGTTGCAGCGAGCGGTGGCTACTCTTTGTTGCGGTGCGCGGGCTCTAGGCATATGGGCTTCAGTAGTTGTGGCTCACAGGCCCTAGAGCGCAGGCTCAGTAGTTGTGGCGCACGGGCTTAGTTCCTCCGCAGCATGTGGGATCTTCCTGGACCAGGGCTCAAACCCGTGTCGCCTGCATTGGCAGGCGGATTCTTAACCACTGGGCCACCAGGGAAGTCCCTGATTTCATATTACTTTTATTCCTGTTTGTTAAAAAAATAAAAGGCATTTCTAAAGAGCTCTGTTTAATAAATAATTGAGGTTCTTCATATCACCTCTAATGTTTAAAATTATAGGTCCAGACTAATCATGTTTAAAAATTTTTTTAATGTCCTAATATGCTTGCCTTTCAAAAAGCATTAGCGATTTTGAAGAACACATGATGCCTCAGGATTAAATTTATCAGCTGTAAAAATGACGCTGACTCATTATGGGTTTATAGGAGTTGATTACACTTTCTCTTCCCAACTCCCACGTCTCTAATCTGGGAGCTGACCTGATTTATGGTAGAAACATGTCAGAAGGCAATGTAAAACAAAAGTAAGAGGAAAAAAAGCAATGGAAAAATCACTAAAACCCTGCATTACTGATAAAACTAGAGCAGTAGCTATAAAGTGACATGGGAATACAAAGTGCCTAAAAGTATTATATGCACTTAATTAAAGTAAACCTCATAAACAATAAATAATATCCCAAAATATTTCACTGGCTTAAGGGATTTTTAATGAAAGAAAACATCCTAGTTTTCTCTAGGATGATTAAACCTATGAATAAACCACAAATTAGACAAAAATTCTTCTTCACTTGAAAGAGTCTCCTCCTCTTGAATACCTCTTAATTGTTATCAGTTTAGAATTAAATGAATCAACTTAGAAAAGGATAAAAGCCCCAACCCCCTCACCATACATTTGAGCCTGAGGGCTTTTGGCAAAAGATTCCCAGAAAACTGTTCAGCTGACCCAGAGATTAACCCATTTATAAATGCGTCCAGCCGCCACTGAGTATGATGGGTTTTTATTCATTTAATGAATACTAATCTAATGTAAATCTGTATGTAGTTAAAAATAGAGGACCCCATTTAATCCTACTCAGGACCTTTTATTTTGCTTCTTAGTAGAGTAGTGCTATGGATATGTCAATGCTACTTCCAGAATGATAGATTCCTACCAAGTAATTCAAACATCCTAATGATGGTAGCAGGAGGACAAAGAACTCCAAGCACTTTGCTCCGACCCCATTCATTAGAACTCTTAAGGTTAAAAAAAAAAAAAAAAAGAAATGGGGACATTCCCTGGCGGTCCAGTAGTTAGGACTTGGCACTTTCACTGCTGGGGGTTCTATCCCTGGTCAGGGAACTAAGATCCGGCAAGCCACGTGGCATGGCCAAAAAAAAAAAAAAGAAGAGAAAGATGCAGTCTGCATGCACAATTGACAGTGGTTAAAAACATATGGTTCAAAAAACAAAAAACAAAAAAAACAAAAAAAAACATATGGTTCTAAGCAAAACAACCAAAAAAAAAAAAAAAAGCGAAAAAGCTGGGACTTCCCTGGTGGTCCAGTGGTTAAGACTCTGTGCTTCAACTGCAGGGGGCACGGGTTTGATCCCTGGTCGGGGGAACTAAGATCCGTCATGCCATGCGGTGCAGCCAAAAAGATAAAACAAAATAAATGTTTAAAGAAAAGCTAATATCGAATTGCAACTCCACAAGGCAGGAAAAGCCATTAGGAGGCATCAAAAATACAAGAAGATCCCAGACTTCGAATTCTATCCAGTTTGTATTCCCAGTGTTTAGCAAGGAGGCTGCCACATGGTAGGAGACTGAAGGAAAAAATAAATGAGCTGATGTTCTAGACTGTGATAGAGACATCCTCTACTTCTGCCTTAGTAATGGAATAGCAAATTTTCACCTGGGTAAAGGAATGCTCAGATTCGAGAATGCATCTCCCAGGCTCCATGGCACCTTCAAGCTCTGACCAATGGGATACAAGCAGAAGGGCACAGCTCCATTATCCGTTCTGCTTCCTCCTCCCTGCTGGCTGCAATGGAAGCATAAAGCCTAGAGCTCCAACAGCCATCCTGTGGGCCAAGACGTGACCCTGGGAATGAAAGTAACCCAGGGTAGAGCCACAAGAGCGCTGGAGTCTGGGTCTCTGACCCATGGAATTTCATAACACTCCAAGACTGATGACCTTTGAAATTCTTGAATGTGAAATAAACTTGTATTTTCCTTAAGTTTCTGATTTTGGAGCCATTTCCTTGATTTACAGCTGAACCTAATCCTAAATGCCGTTGACTCTTGAACAGCACGGGTTTAAATTGCACACGTCCACTTACATGCGGATGTTTTTCAATAAATATACTGGAAAATGTTTTGGGAGATTTGCAACCATCCAGGTAGCCTAGAAGTATCGAAAAAATTAGAAAGTTAGGTATGTCGTGAATGCACAAAATATATGTAAATATATATGTAATACACAAAATATTAAATATGTGCTAATCAACTATTTATGTTATCAGTAAGGCTTCTGGTCAACAGTAGAGGCTATTAGTAGTTAAGTTTCGGGGGGAGTCAAAAATTATAGGTGGGTTTTCAAGTGGAGGGAAAGGGGAGTTGTGCTCCTAACCCCTGCATTGCTCAAGGGTGAGCTGCATTTCCTTAATTATTTCCTATTGTGTGTTCAGCTAGCTTTTCATTTTTAACCTCTACAAATAGTGCTATAGCCATGTTCTATCCATAGCAGGAGCCAAGACACTTTTCTTGAAAAGGGCCAGAGACTAATTATTTTATGCTTTGCAGATCACATATGGTCTCTCTCAAGTATTCTTCTTCATCTTGTTTTTTTTTTTCCACGTCCTTCAAATGTAACACCATCCCTAGACCATAAGCTGTACAAAAACAAACCATACACAGTCCACAGTTTGCAGACTCCAGTTTTATGGCAATAACTTTCAAACTTTTGCTAGCCTCAGAACTCACTACCCAGAACAAAATTTTACTAGTATCCAAAGGTGTAAGAGAGCCTCAGAAGTGAGAATAAAGAGCCTAACCAGGGCTTCCCTGGTGGCGCAGTGGTTGAGAATCTGCCTGCCAATGCAGGGGACACGGGTTCAAGCCCTGGTCTGGGAAGATCCCACGTGCCGCGGAGCAACTAGGCCCATGAGCCACAACTACTGAGCCTGCGCGTCTGGAGCCTGTGCTCCGCAACGAGAGGCCACAATAGCGAGAGGCCCACGCACCGCGATGATGAGTGGCCCCCGCTTGCCACAACTAGAGAAAGCCCTAGCACAGAAACGAAGACCCAACATAGCAATCAATCAATCAATCAATCAATCTTTAAAAAAAAAAAAGAGCCTAACCAGTGGAGATCTAGCTCTTGCGTCCCCTTCAAATGTTCTAGAAAAAAAAACAAACTGCAGCATCTAGAGTTCTATACAGACCAAAAGTAGCCTTAAGGAGGACAAATAAAGACTTTTTCAGACAAACAAAAACAGAGTTTGCCACCAACAAATCTTCGTTAAAGGAAATTCTCAGAGTTATACTTCCCAAGCATAAAGAATGCTATACCAGGGAGAAAATCTGAGATACAAGAAGAAAAAGCTAGCAAAGAACTTGGTGAATATGTCTGCATATCTCAACAATTAGTAACTGGATAAAATAGCCAGCAAGAAATTCATTAGGGGACTTCCCTGGCAGTCCAGTGGTTAAGACTCCACGCTCCCACTGCAGGGGGCACTGGGTTCAATCCCTAGTTGGGGAACTAAGATCCTGCATGCCGCATGGTGTGGCCAAAAATTAAAAAAAAAAAAAGGAGAAGAAATGCATGAGGCTGTGAACTGTGGGGTTTCCCTCAGATGCTGCAGTCCCTGGCCCCAAGAAGCTTCATACCCAGAAGAGGTAGTTACCTTTTAAAGGCCTGGAAAATAATAGAATCACAGATTATAGGACAAAGGCTCCTTTCAACCCACCAACTGCAAGAAAAGTGATAGAAACACAAGAGTAGAAAAGACAGGGCCCCGGGTGAAAATACAAGGAGAGGAGCTGGGAATGGCCACATCTGAAGCTGCAAATTCCAAGACGGGGCATAAACATCCAAAAGGAGAAGGGAAAGAGCTAGAGGGGCTGGGGGTCTCCCTAACAACCAGGAGGAGGCTTGGGGCTCTAATCATCTTTGCAATTTTCCCGAGTTTTGATAAGTCCTTAGGAAAGTAACCTGAGGAAATAAGGGGTTCAGTAATATCTTCTCTCTCTCTCTTTCTTTTTCTTTTTTTTGATTTCTACAGTTTTATCTTTTTAATTAATTTTTATTGGAGTATAGTTGATTTACAGTGTTGTGTTAGTTTCTGCTGTACAGCAAAGTGAATCAGTTATTCAGTTATATCTTCTTTATGCAGCTGAGAAAACAGGGCTCAAGGGGCATCTTACTAGCTAGTGTCACCTCACTAGCTTAAAAGCTCAAATCCCAGCTCTGTTATATGTTATTTAAACCTTTAGGGACTTCCCTTGGTAGTCCATTGGGTAAGACTCTGCATTCCCAATGCAGGGGGCCCGGGTTCGACCCCTGGCTGGGGAACTAGATCCCACATGCATGCCGCAACTAAGAAGTCCACATGCCCCAACAAAGACCTGACGCAGCCAAAAAATATATAAATAAATAAATAAATATTAAAAAACACACATACCTTATACATAAAGTGGAGGTAATCCTACTATCTGCCTCCTAATACATAAAATTTAATAGTCATTTACAGTGAGTTTTTACGGGATAGATACTGCACTTAATGCCCTTGGAGCATTTGCTCATTTAACTAAGTTATGGCAATGTGTGGCAGAATTGAGACACTTTCCAGTCCTGGAATCTCTCCAGAACACCAACTTGGGAACAAATGTGCACAATATTGCACACTCTCCATACGCTTCTCCTTAACAAAATGAACCCATGAGTTTTATATAAATAAACACATCTTTTATACTGCATTGGTATACTTGGAGATAAACATAACTAAAAATAAATGTTTCAAATAAACTATATGAATGACATAACATAGGAAGGAAATCTCTTTCAGCTTCATTTCCTGGCTCCCATTTAATTAAATTTGCTGTGTTCCTGCTGCCAACATGAAGGTTTTTGCATAAAATTTCAATGGCTAAGGCAACACATAAATACAAGGGCCTTCTTTAAGAGACTGGTTCCTCCTTGGATGATGGTAACACACACTCTGTTGCTTGTGACAGTGAACCCTGGAGTTCCTTTGGCCAACATCACATTATTTTTGCTACTCTCTGATTTATGGATACATCATATGACATCAGCAAGTGGAAGTCATATTTAGTTCTTTTCTGGAATTCAATATACACAGAACATATTATTTCCTAGGTTCTTACCTCCCTGTTTGAAACTTGGGAAAACAAACTTAGCCATGATGGTGATTAAAAAGGGTGAAAAAAAGATTCAGAGGGACAGGTAAAAGGACTAAGATTATTCAAACTGAAGTAGAAAGAATTAAAGCCATTTCCAACAGTATGAAGTGTTCTTTCCCTGGGGCTCCCGACATGCTCTCAAAATGGTCACACTTGTAACTCTGAGCCTTTGGGCAAAGTTTTCTTTTCTTTCCTTTTCTTTCTTTCTTTCTTCCTTTCTTCCTTTCTTCCTTTCTTCCTTCCTTCCTTCCTTCCTTTCTTTCTTCTTTCTTTCTTTCTTTCTTTCTTTCTTTCTTTCCCCCTTTCTTCCTTTCTTTCTTCCTTTTGGCCATGCCATGCAGCTTGCAGGATCTTAGTTCTCAGACCAGGGATTGAACCCTGGGCCCATGACAGTGAAAGCGCCAAGTCCTAACCACTGGACTGCCAGGGAAGTTCCTGGGCAAAGTTTTCTAAAACATGCCATAGTCAGGGACCCAGGCAGACATTCCTGGTTGCCTGTATTCACAGTGATGCCTCCACCTTCTTCCTTATTAAGAGAAGCTTGATCTTATTCATGTAACACATGGCCATATGCTTCAGAGGAATCTGGACCCTTCTCTAATCATGACTGGTTTATTCATACTCTTATTTCCCTCACCAATAATTAGTTTAGATGCGAGGATGTTACATGAGTCTGGCCAATGAGACATGAAAAGAAGTCTGTTGGGGGAAGAAGGAGGGTTTCTGGGAAAGATTTTGCACTGGGAGAAAGAAACAGCCCTCTTCATCCAGTGAGAGTTAACATCGGCATGTGAGATGGGAATATAAAACTAGAGCAGCCTTCCTGGGCCATAAAAGAAACCAACCAAAACCATACTCAGTCAAGCCAACTCACTGGGTATGGAAGAGAATCAGTCTTGGATGTCACCTTTGACTCTGAGCCATTAAATTAACCAACCCCAGCATCACATTAGACATTTTTATTTGAGCAGATATATTTTTCTTATTGTTTAAGCCAGTTGAGGCAGTATTTCATATTAACATCCCCAATGACACACCCCGTTGAAAACCAGAGTCATGAGTGAGCCCTCTAACCTAATCCATCACTATATATTGTCCAACCTTCTTTTTAAATCCTGACACCCATCTATCCCTTCCCTTACACATCTCACTGCCAGCTCAGACTCATATATAATGCTTCACTTCTGGATTACTGACTAATGGAAATTCTCAGCTCATCTCCAGCCTCTAGTCCCATTGGCTGGATATTTCTCAAACACAACAGCATCCTGCAGCAAACATTTGAAGGCTCTTAATTTTGCACAGTCAGCCTTGGCTAAATTCTTCACCTAGGTTTCAAAGCCTTACATTAGATTTTCAGACCACGTGGTTAACTGGCCCAGCTTCATTTCAGGCAGACTCGTGTTCCACTGAGCAGCCCCTGTAGCCCGTCACCCAAATGTCACTCCTGGCCAGCTGGCCAGCCCTGCACTGTCTGTTTCCGAAGGTCAAGCACTGTAGGTGCTTTGCCCCGGAAGTAGAAGCTCAGCCTCCCTCACCGTCCCTCAGCCGCTCTTCATGATTTGCTTCCCTCTTAAGTTTCTTCCTCTTTTAGACTTCTTGCTCCTAGTTTGTCTTTTGCTTCTTTTACTTTAAATTCTTATTTTTTTCCTCTCTTGAGGACTTTTTAAAGTTTCTTTTCTTTATTTTGACATTTTTTTTTTTTTTTAATGAGGATCTTGAATCAGATGCGTATGTTTGATTGATTGATTGATTGATTGATTTTGGCTGCGTTGGGTCTTCGTTTCTGTGCGAGGGCTTTCTCCAGTTGTGGCAAGCGGGGGCCACTCTTCATCGCGATGCGCGGGCCTCTCTCGTTGCGGAGCACAGGCTCCAGACGCGCAGGCTCAGCAGTTGTGGCTCACGGGCCCAGCCGCTCTGCGGCATGTGGGATCTTCCCAGGCCAGGGCTCGAACCCGTGTCCCCTGCATTAGCAGGCAGATTCTCAACCACTGCGCCACCAGGGAAGCCCTATTTTGACATTTTAAAAAGAAAAACTGTTTTCATTCTCAACTTCCTAACTTTATTAACCTACTTTATACTTTTCTCACTTTTGTACTTAACCTTTTTATTTCCGTAGTTGTTGATTTTTACATCTTTTATTTTAAATATTTTATTTCACCTCTCATTTTCAAGATGTCTTACTCTTTGTCGTAAACTTTTAGGTTTCAGTTGTTTTCTCAACCTTTTTTTTAAGATGATTCCTCATTTTAATTTCTTTAGCCTTTTACCTCTCCCTATTTTACTTTTTCCCCCTTTTTTTCCTTTCCTAATATATTTTTCTTACTTATGATCGGTTTTTCTTAAGGCTACCAAGAAATGTGGTTGGAGGGATGTGATTAGACAAAGCCCATACCATAAACTGAGGACGTTAGAAGTCTTCTACCCATTAGAGGTCTCCTCTACCCATAGTCCCTACATGTCTTCTACACCAGCCTACCTAGTATTTCCACATTGGTTCACCTCCCTTCTTAGCAGGCCCTGGGATAATTTTCTTATCATAAGATTCCCCACCCTAACCCCCATACCACCTCCTTTCTTTGCTCATTGAGAAGGTCATGATAAAGTTGGGGTGGCAGACACACGCATACACACACACACACACACACACACACACACATCACTGGGCACTAGGTGATTATTCCAAATAAAGATTTACAAACTAAGTTAACTGGGTAGTTCTCTCAGTTGGCAACCAGCTCAACTAAAATATCAGAACTAAGTAGAAAGGAGGCTTATTTTCCTCTGCATCACAGAGAAATTCTCTAGGTACTGAGGTGTAGCTAAAGCTAGATTCTCTCTTGCCTCTCTTCCCGAAATAAGATTGCACACTATTCTAGGGATAGTCAGCTTTTAAGAGAGTCATCCATTCATCCATCCATCCAACAAAATTTGTTGAGGATCTTTTCTGTTCTAGGCACAGAACTGAACAGACAGATGTGGTCTCTGTGGCAATTATGTTTTAGCAGAGGAAGAGAGACAGTAAACAAACATATGAACAAAATAAGAGCTTTGAAGAAAAGAAAACAAGACATTGTGGCTTTAAAGGGGATGATGAAGGAAGTCAAAGTAGGTTCTCTGAGAAAATGACACTGGAAGTAAGACATGAGTGAAACGATAGAACCAAACGTGCATATCTAAAAGGGGACAGAAGGTTACAGCAAAAGCAAATGCGAAGAGTCTAAGATCGGAATAAACTTAGCTTGTTGGAGAAAGAAAGAGTGGCCAGTAGGGCTTAGAACACAGTGACCAAGAGAGAGAGCAGAGCAAGATGTGGCCAGGCTCACTCCACCCCAAAGGCAGCAAGCACAAGACCTGCAGTGTATTTACAGTAGCCAAGACACAACAACCTAAATATCCATCGACAGATGAATGGATAAAGAAGATGTGGTACATATATATACAATGGAATATTAGCCATAAAAATACAATGAAATAATGTCATTTGCAGCAACATGGATGGACCTAGAGATTACCATACTAAGTGAAGTAAGTTAAACAGAGAAAGCAAATATCATATGATATCACTTATGGGTGGAATCTAAAATATGACACTGATGAACTTATTTACAAAGCAGAAACAGACTCACAGACATAGAAAATAAACTTATGGTTAGCAAAGGGGAAGGGGGGGAGAGATAAATTAGAAGTTTGGGATTAACATATACACACTACTATATATAAAATAGATAACCAACAAGGACCTACTGTATAGCACAGGGAACTATACTCAATATCTTGTAATAACCTATAAGGGAAAATAATCTAAAAAAGAATATATATATATATATATATATATATATATATATATGTAACTGAATCACTTTGCTGTACACCAGAAACTAACACAACATTGTAAATCAACTATACTTCAATATAAATAAATAATAAAATTTTTAAAATTAAAAAACGAACCCCAAAAGCAAGACCTGCAGTGTGATGAGCTCTTGTCCCAGCAGGTAACCGCTTGGGCCCCGTGCAGGACACAAGGAGGATCTCGCTCCCCAGAGTCAAACCTGCCCCATTTTGTACAGCCTGAATTATACCATCTCCCAGAATCAGGAAGCAGCGTCTCTGCCAACTGTCCCCTCCCAGAAGGATCAGATCCTCAGGCTCCTCCCAACGTTGCCCAACTTACCCTTCCCAAGAGTAGCCTGGAATCCTTGCTCGGCTGAGTTACCAGCAAGCCCCATTCCAATGCAGGTAGCCTGGCCAGGAATGCCTGCAAATCCCATTCCTTCTCAGACCCACTTGGTGGTGGGCTTGGCTTGCCCAGTCTGGGGGAAGCCACTCCCTGGCAGGGAACAATGGCTTCTGTCTGCCGTGAGCCACATAATAAGGTCAGTGGTTGCACATTTTTCTGTTTGGTCGACTCTCAATGACTAAGTTTCCTTTCTGGGACAAGGATGGTTAAGACCCTGCAGAAAGCCAGTGTTTGCTTTCTAATATTATATGCCTATTAAAATTTCAATTTCAAAACCAGTCTTCTCCAATATTCCAGGTTTTATTTCTCCAAACACATTAAAGCTCTGAGGGGGAAAAAAAAGTTTTTTTCATGAAAACTTAGTAACATCCTGCGATTTGGGAATCATTGAGCATCTTTAAAAAGCCCATTCAGCGATTTATCTTTCAAGCCTCTTAAATAACCAAATCTAAGAATAATGCCAGTTTGTGCTCATTTGTGGAATTAATGATCCTACATGAACCAGAATCCATAAATATTTAATAATGTTCTCAAACCGTGTGCCAACACACCCTGGAGCACCACAGGGAATTCACAGAACATTTTCAATTTTCGAGACACACTTGACATCTGTCAGACACGACACAAGCTTCTAACTTGAGGCAGGACACAGTTTCAACATTAGATAGCTTCATTCCTTTCAATGATGTTATATCTTTGCAAATCTAGGTTTTTGGCAATTGCCTTGATACAAAGTACACATAAAAATGCGTGTGGAACAGAAAATGAAAGTGGCAGTGCCCCATCTGACTCCAAGGTTTAAGAAGTCAAGCAGGGCCTCACAGGCACACATATTTTAGTAGTGGTGTTGTTTTTTATATAAAATAAAAATACAAATTTTTCTTTCAATTAATGTGTCTATTTTTTTTCAAATGGCTGCTAAGTACTATTGCTTGGATCTAACTACTTAGTAAACAGAACTGGGACACTATGGGCTCTGTGAACTAAGAAGGTTTGGGAACCTCTGTCCTACGACTTTGCTCTTGAAATGTCAGTTTTACGTAGCGTATGTTTTATTTTACAACGTGAATATTGGTAGTACACCTAAGACATCATATTGTGTGTGCAAATTATGCTATGTAAATAGGATACAGGACTTCTTAAACAGTTTTAGAAGTTTTCATACTTCAATTTGATTACCAAGAGTTGAGTAATGACTGAATGTTTTGTGTCCCCTCAAATTCATACATTGAAGCCCTAACCCCCAGTATATTTGAAGGTGGGGCCTTTGGGAGGTGATTAGGTTGAGATGAGGTCATGAGGGTGGGACCATTATAAGAAGAGGAACAGATAGAGAGTTTGCTCTCCCCCGTCCACCCCCCTACCCTCTGCTCTGCCACGTGAGGCCACAGCAAGGAGGCAGCAGTCTGCAAGCCAGGAAGAGAGACCTCACCAGAAACCAAACCTTGATGGACTTGATCTTGGACTTTCCAGCCTCCAGAACTATGAGAAAATAAATGTCTGTTGTAATAAGCCACCCAGTCTGTGGTGTTTTGTTATAGCAGCCTGAGATGACTAAGAGATAACCTTCTGAAGGAATATGACAGTCACAGGAATATATACAGAGTGGGTCATTATGAGATGAAGAATGATTGCAAATCAAAGGGATTACTTTCACCAAACTAAGTCAACACTCCCTTTACCTAGATGAAGGGAAAACAGAATGATTGGACCTGACAGAATTTGCCAGACATCATCTGGGGAGTGATAAGGAAGTGGTAGAGAGTCAGAGGACTGTGACACCCCTCCAAGCTCTACAGACAGGGGCCAAGCCTGTTTTGTTCACAACTGTATTCCAGCGCATAGCACAGCGCCTGACACATGGTACACACCCAGAAATATTTGTTAAATGAATGACTCTGGGCTTCCCTGGTGGTGCAGTGGTTAAGAATCCGCCTGCCAATGCAGAGGACACGGGTTCAATCCCTGGACCAGGAAAATCCCACATGCCGAGGAGCAACTAAGTCTGTGGGCCACAACTACTGAGCCCGCGAGCCGAAACTACTGAGCCCACGTGCCACAACTACTTTAGCCGGCGCACCTAGAGCCCATGCTCTGCAACAAGAGAAGCCACCGCAATAAGAAGCCCGCTCACCACAACGAAAACCCAATGCAGCGGGCTTCCCTGGTGGCGCAGTGGTTGAGAATCTGCCTGCCAATAATGCAGGGGACACGGGTTCGAGCCCTGGTCTGGGAAGATCCCATATGCCGCAGAGCAACTGGGCCCGTGAGCCACAATTACTGAGCCTGCGCTTCTGGAGCCTGTGCTCCGCGACAAGAGAGGCCGCGATAGTGAGAGGCCCGCGCACCGCGATGAAGAGTGGCCCCCGCTTGCCGCAACTAGAGAAAGCCCTCGCACAGAAACGAAGACCCAACACAGCCATAAATAAATAAACAAATACTTTAAAAAAAAAAAAAAAAACCCAATGCAGCCAAAAATAAATAAATAAATTTATTTATTTATTTATTTTTTTTTTTAAAAAGACCACTGCTAACTTTTTGGAATATACCTGTTAAGTAATTGTAGACAGATATAAAATTTCATTCTTATAAAACTAGAATCATGTTATATATATTATGCTGTAACCCGGATTTTTTTTTTCACAAGTCAGTATATCTTGAACATTTTCCTATGTCAATAGATATTCTTCCATAGCAACATTTTAAATGTTGCATAGTATTCCTTTATATAGTAACTCATAGGGAGGGACTTCCCTGGCAGTCCAGTGGCTAAGACTCCAAGCTTCCAATGCATGGGGCATGGGTTCGATCCTTGGTCAGTGACTAAGATCCCACATGCGGGGCGGCCAAAAAAAACCAAAACAAAAAACAAAAAACTCATAGGGAATTCCCTGGTAGTCCAGTGGTTAGGATTCCGTGCTCTCACACAAGCCACCACAACACAACCAAAATATATACATATATATAATAACTCCTAAATATGTTTTATCCCGGAAGTTCTCCATCCTACCTGCATATTATAATTACCTGCCTAGGCCCTGCCTCAGAACAATTAATTATGAATCTGGGGGGTGGGGGGGTGGTGTCCAGGCACCATTATTTTTTTTTTAAGCTTCCCAAATGATTCTAATATAAAGGCAGGATTGAAAACCAGTGATTAATTAAACATTTAGAATTTTTCCAATTTTATGCTTGGACATCAATAAACATCTTGTAGCTAAATCTTTGCCACATTCATTATTATTTCCTCCAAACATCTAGAAACGTTTAACATCTGCTGGCAACAAAACTTAATACTGACCAGCACCAAAACCTAGTTAGATATACAGGTGTTTATTGTAAAACTCTTTCAACTTTTCTCTGTATTTGAAAATGTTCATAATAAAATGTTGAGGAAAAATAACACTTAGGAGTTTCTTAATTTGTAAAAAGTGTGTAAATAATGGTAAATGTTATCCTATTAGTAAGTAACTGGACTTCTAATTCTCTACAACAAAACTTTTTAAATAGTAAACATGCTCTTGACGTTGCATTTGATTTGTAGAAATAAAATCTCCACGGTGGACGGGAAGCCCAAAATAATAGCTAATTCTTCAGGGGAAGGAGTGGTTTTTGCAACTTTGAAGGATTCACCAGAGAAAATGCTGTCTATGTGGGAAAACTCAGACTACGGACCGCAGCCTCTGAGCTCTGCAGATTAACACTATGATCCAAGGAGTGCACCATCCCAGCTCAGCAGACAGAAGGTCCCTGGTGAACTATATTCACAGAGCATATGCAAACAATAGTGGAGAGGCAGGATGAAATACGCTTAGCAGCTATAGAATGAAGGAAGTTCCAGAGTCAGGAAGGTTTTCCTAGAAGAGGTTTGTCCAAGGCCGGCCACTGCACCCTCCCTCTGTCGCCTAAAGTGCCCACGAATATTAGCAGTTAACGCTGGAGACAAAGACATTCCAGGTCATTCCTAACAAAAGGAAACAGGAGTTCAAGTTCAACATCAGGCAAAGTGGAATTCAAGTCAAAAGTTTAAAGCTCACTTGATGTTGACAAAACATGTCATCCACATAGATGACAGAATCATCATCCTACCATTAAAAACTCAGCTACATGGCATCTGAAGATAAAAAGCAAAATTGTTAGAAATACAAGGAAAAGTTAGGATCCCCACTACCTTACAGGGGCTATCTGTGGCCCCCAAGTGGAATTTTTTTGCATCCTATGCCTATGACTTTGCTTATGTACAAATATCTAAACTAAGAGAACCCTGCTTTCTATATTTAGGATTCTTGATGTCCAATATGTGCAAAACTTAGGAAACAGCATTCTTAGAGGACTATCTTAATGGCGCATATTTTTGTCATAAGAATATAAGGGTCAAAGGACTATCAAGTTGGAACCAGATATGTAACAAGTCAACTCACGCTTTGACAGCATGGAGATACAATAAATCCTACCCATACTCTCTCTTTTTTTTCTTTAATAAATTTATTTATTTATTTTTGGTTGCGTTGGGTCTTCACTGCTGCGCGCGGGCTTTTCTCTAGTTGCAGCGAGCTGGGGCTACTCTTCATTGCAGTGCGCAGGCTTCTCATTGCGGTGGCTTCTCTTGTTGCAGAGCACGGGCTCTAGGCACATGGGCTTCAGTAGTTGTGGCACGCATGCTCAGTAGTTGTGGCTCGCGGACTCTAGAGCACATAGCTGTACTCTCTTAACAGATTCAAAGAAGAAGAGGAAGGAAGGAGGGAAGGAGGAAAAGAAGACAGGAAGGGAGAAAGGAAAGAAATGAAATACACCTTTACCAAGTAGCCACTACTGTGCTAGGTGCCTTCACAAACATTAGTTCTAAATTACATACCCGTTAAGTCAGAAATAGTCTCCCTGACATTACTCGCCAGCAGGGCCGGATTTTTTTAAAGCCCTAAAGCTTTGAACATGAGTTAATTTGTCCCCTAAATCCAGGTCTCTCTTAAACAAATGATATTAATGCCCAAGGGGGGTTATGAGATCAAGATCTGTGTGTGCAGTTAAATTCCTCATCCTGCCTCGATTCCAAAATAGATGTCCAAGTATCTAGCCTTCAAATCCGCTTAAAGGGAGATGTTTTTTCTCCCACTTTCTATTTCCTGTGTGTAGGACTAGACAGCAGAATAGACACCAAACACCCACCGAATGCCTGCTGTGCGATTAAAGAGCCATAATCATAGGAACCTTCATTTCACACGTTGTTTGTTTCTATCTTCAGAGTTTGTATCCAGTGAGAATTAGTTAAAGGAACTAGAAATGTTTGCCCTTTGAAGCAGGTGGACATGACTGATATCTTTTGATGTTTGAAACACTGAGATGCAGAAGAGAGATTAGCTGTAGTCTGTGCACATCCAGAGGACAGGGCTAGGATGCGGAGGTGGCAGGGAAGCCCTCTATCTGTTAGAACTTTCCCACAACGGGATGGGCTTCCTGGTGAGATGGTGTGTATCCCTCTGGGAAAACATTCGTGGGAAAGCTAGAAGAACATCTGTCCCAGACACTGTAACGGGGCTTTCTGCCTAAATTGGAAAGGTGAACTAGACCACTGGTTCCTAAATACTTGTCCAGCTATGACAAAGTTTGATCCAAGGCAAAACAATAAAAAATAAGAGAACAATGTCATTATTTTTTCCCAGCGCTCCTTTTGTTGAATTTTAAAGGTTGCTCTTAATTCTGAGATTACACAAAATTAACGCTTCCTACTTTTTCACTGTTAGAGTCTTCACTTTTCTATGAAATAGTGGTCGTTGGAGATGACGGTAGTTGCTGCTTTTGATTTTGTGACTTTCGTGGCAAAAGTACAAATGGCATCACTATGCTGACTACTCCCAATTTCTCTTCTATGTTAACGGTTCACAGAATTCAAAAGTCAGGGAAGTACTGGACTAGAAGAACCCCAGGGTGACCCAGTTGTTCAAGCCTAAACCTTAGGGCAGAGTCAACTCAAAACACTGAGTCTTCTTCCCTCAGTCCCCGTATTCAACATCAGCATGGCGCATTGACTCAAGGTCCACACGTCCCCAAAGTGGCCTTCTCCCCGGCATGACACATGACAGACCTCGTCTGAGTCTCATCACTTTTCTCACCAGAGCCACTGCAATGGGGTTCTAACGCTCCCCCTGCTTTCTCTTTTGGCCTTCTCTTCAATTCACGCCCCACTCAGCAACCAGGACAATTAAAAATGTAAATTAGGTCATGATCTTCCTCCTTGAAGCCCTCAAGTGGCTTTGCCTTCCACCTAGAATAAAATCCAAATTCCTTACCGTGAGAGAAGACCCTACGAGATTCGCCTCCCTCTCCAGCCTCAATTTACCCTTTTGTCCATATGGCCTTTCTTCCTTCGGGCAAACCAGTCTGGTTTCTGCTTTAGGACTTGGCGTTTTTGTCCTTCCTTCTGGTTTGAACACTCTTCCCCCAGACCTTCCAGGGCTCATTCCTCCTCCTCACCATTCGGGCCTCAAATGTCATCTCCTTCAAAAAGTCTTCCAGGGCTTCCCTGGTGGCGCAGTGGTTAAGAATCTGCCTGCCAATGCAGGCGACACAGATTCGAGCCCTGGTCCGGGAAGATCCCACATGCCGCAGAGCAACGAAGCCCGTGCGCCGCAACTACTGAGCCTGTGCTCTAGAGCCTGTGAGCCACAACTACTGAGCACGTGCGCCACAGCTACTGAAGCCCGTGTGCCTATAGCCCGTGCTCCGCAACAAGAGAAGCTACCGCAATGAGAAGCCCGTGCACCGCAACGAAGAGTAGCCCCCACTTGCCGCAACTAGAGAAAAGCCTGCGCACAGCAGCGAAGACCCAATGCAGCCAAAAATAAATTAATCAAATAAATTAAGTTTTTTTAAAAAAGTCTTCGAGGGCCACCCCATCTAGAGCCACCCCTCCCCCACCCCAGGGCCTCTTTATCAACATGCAGGTTTTGTTTTCTTTGACACATATTTATAGTTACAGTTGTCTTGTCTGTTTGTTCACATGTTTATTGCCTGTCTGGCCTTCTAGAAGGAAAGCTCCCCAAGGGCCGCGGCCACATCTGCGTGCTCACTTCTGTGCTCCCAGCTAAGGGAACAGCAACTGGCAGTTGAATGAATGAATGAAAACCTTCCAGCTCTAAGATTCCAGGACCCGTTTCCTCTCCCAAAATATCTTTCTATGAACAAACACACTTAAAGAAAGCTTTAAGTGTGTTTATTAAAGAAAAAAGAAGCAATTATAATCTCTAGTTCTGATCCAAATCAAAATATAATTTGTAGTAATGTTGTTTCTGTTTTGTGGTATTTTGTTTCACAGTGAGAGAGGGATAGTGGTAGCTTTTGCCTCTTGAGAAGTGAAAGCAATGCTCCAACAGAAGGAAAACATAAAATCCTGATGTCTCAGAATATACTCAGAGATGGACCGAGAAATGATGGCAATAATGATAATACTTATAATCCTAACTAGCACTTAGATTATTCAGTTCCAGGCCATCTGTCTGTTAACTTGCTTAATCCTCACCACAACCCTACAAGGAAGATAATATTATTATTCTCATTTCATAGATGGGAAAAACTGACCAATTTAGCTTCAAGTCATCTACAGAAAAAAAAGCAGCCAAGACTCTAACATATTTCTTGCACTCATTAACTTTCATTGGTTGATTTAATGCTCATTCTCATTTTTTTCCCTCTCTCCAGCATCTCTCAGCATGATTTAGAAAAGTGGAGACTGGAGAAATCTTTATTCCTTTCTCATGCAAAGATTAATTCCAGTAACACATATAATCTGTCGTGTCCTATCATTTTCCATAATGGGATAACAATTTGTAACGTTTGTGAGACAAATTATGCGAATAAGCACAGCCAAAGAGAATGCACAAAGTAGGGTGAGAGCAACGGGAAAATGGAGCAAGGATGGCCCTTCTATTTTCTCTTACTGCAGCAATCTGCTGGAAGGCAGCCTCTTGGATGGGCAGAGGGTCAGGATTTTGTCAGCAAGAACTGCACAGCTGCTCCTGATCTGGTTCCAAGTGCTCACTTCCTGGCGAGGGGCCAAGATCTCCCTTTAATTGACTCTCTCCTGCCCCCATTCATTAACATATGGCCCTCAAACATGGCAGTTTGGAAAAGCGCCTCTCCACTCAGAAGGAAAGCCCTGAGAGTCCCACCTGATACTTAGTAGGTGGCAGTGAGCAGCAATATGGCGGGCTGCCACCTCCGTTCACAGTGCGGCTGACATATGTCTACATGCAATTAAAAAAAAAGATATTCCCAGACTAACTGGCTCATCGGGTGACACCTGAAGCAAGATGAGAAGGGGGCAGGAGACACATATTCAGGAGGTGTGAAAGACATATTTCTCCATTTATCTAAACAACAGTAGTAGAATCTCATCCAAAATATGAAAAGCACTGGGCCTTGGACAATTCCACAAAGAAGGCCACAGCTACCAAGCTGACGTGTGCTGTGGTCCTAACAGTCACAAGGCCACAGCTGAGCTCTGAGCTCAGGCTGAATCTGAGAGTTTAAGAACCAAGTTTCAGATCAATTTCTAAATGGTCAGATATAACGTATTGGCATTTAGAGCCAAGAAATACATTCCTTTTATAGAACTCGTTCGTGTTCCAGAAAGACGCTATGCACATCAGCTTCAAATTTCTGACCGGCTTTTGTTTCTCAACGATTCAACATACCATTTTAAGCGGATTTCTGTCTTTTAAAAGACAAGCTGTACCTTTATTTTAAAAAGTAAATGGTCAAGGACTTCCCTGGTGGCCCAATGGTTAAGAATCTGTCTTCCAGAAACCCTCTTGCACTGTTGGTGGGAATGTAAACTGATACAGCCACTATGGAGAACAGTACGGAGGTTCCTTAAAAAACTAAAAATAGAACTACCATATGACCCAGCAATCCCACTACTGGGCATATACCCTGAGAAAACCATAACTCAAAAAGAGTCATGTACCACAATGTTCATTGCAGCTTTATTTACAATAGCCAGGACATGGAAGCAACCTAAGTGTCCATGGACAGATGAATGGATAAAGAAGATGTGGCACATATATACAATGGAATATTACTCAGCCATAAAAAGAAACGAAATTGAGTTATTTGTAGTGAGGTGGATGGACCTAGAGTCTGTCATACAGAGTGAAGTAAGTCAGAAAGAGAAAAACAAATACCGTATGCTAACACATATATGTGGAATCTAAAAAAAAAAATGGTTCAATGAACCTAGGGGCAGGACAGGAATAAAGACACAGACGTAGAGAATGGACTTGAGGACAAGGGGAGGGGGACGGGTAAGCCAGGACGAAGTGAGAGAGTCGCATGGACATATATACACTACCAAATGTAAAATAGATAGCTAGTGGGAAGCAGCTGCATAGCACAGGGAGATCAGCTCGGTGCTTTGCAACCACCTAGAGGGGTGGCATAAGGAGGGTGGGAGGGAGACACAAGAGGGAGGGGATATGGGGACATACATATGCATATAGCTGATTCACTTTGTTATACGGCAAAAACTAACACAACATTGTAAAGCAATTATACTCCAATAAAGATGTTAAAAAAAAAAAAAAAAGAATCTGTCTTCCAATGCAGGGGATGCAGGTTTGATCTCTGGTCAGGGAACTAGGGTCCCACATGCCTCGGGGTAACTAAGTCCACAGGCCACAACTACTGAGCGCAAAAGCCACAACTAGAGAGCCCGTGAGCCGCAACGAAAGATCCTGCATGCCGCAACGAAGATGCCACATGCCGCAACTAAGACCCAATGCAGCCAAAAATAAAATAATAAATAAATAAATATTTTTAAAAAGTAAATGGTCAGTGGTGATGGTTGCATAACTATGTGAATGTACTTAGTGCCACTGAACTAGATATACTTAGAAATGGTTAACCTGGTCAGTTTTATGTTATGTATATTTTACCACAATTTTTTAAAAATTTTACTTGAAAGAAAAAGTAAATGGAGACATATTTGAAAGTTTCATCTTTAATGATAAGGTAAGGAGACAATAATGCTGACAATGGTAATTTTACATCAATATACTTCCATTTTATATTTTATTTATTTATCTTTTTAACATCTTTATTGGAGTATAATTGCATTATATATTTCCGTTTTAAATGACAAAAGAGCAAACAAGGAAAAGAGTTAATAAAACAAATTTGAAATGTCTTGTTTTCAGGCATAATGTCCGCATGGGAAACCACAATTTTTCATTAGCACAAAGTGGAGGCATTTTTGGACTGCAGGTTGGACTCAAAACACTGACTAGATCTAAAAGTCTTTGAGGAATTTTAACAAATCAAAAACCAAATGTCTTAAAATTCTGATTATTTTAGTTCTCAAAAATGACAAGAAACACTGTGTATCAATTAAATTCTGAATCATTTTACAAAAATTCCTTAAAAGCTGTCGGATTTACTTGGCATCATCAATGGAACAGAACACAGTCTAGAAGTAAACCCAAATTCATTCAGGAGTTTAGTATACTATAAAGATTGACTTCCAAATAAGCAAGGAAAAGAAAGATTAACCAACAAATAATATTGTGATAAATGAGTAGCCATCTGAAAAAGAAGTGTAAAGTAAGTCATCCCTACCTTACTTATATACCAAACTGAATTCTAAATGAATCAAATATTTCAATGAAAACACACACACACACACACACACACACACACACTTACACTCACAAAAGAATGAGAAGAAAACATGGAAGATTTTGTAAAATAATCTCAGAATTGGGGAAGCTTTAGTAAGATACAGCATCCAAAAGCTGTGAAAGAATATATCAATGAAATCAAAAGAAAGGAAAAATATGAGAAAAATATTTGCAACAAATATCATAGACAATAAACAAGTAATTTATTAATATACAAAGAGTGCCTAAAATCAGTAAGAAAAAGACCAATCACCAAAAATAGGTGAAAGGGTGAATAATCAGTTTATACAAAAGAAATACAAAGGTCTTTTATACATATAAAAACATGCTCAATTTGACTTATAAGAAAAATGATAATTACAACTACAGTGAGATACCATTATGACTTTCATATTAGCAAACAGCAAAAATTTGATGACACACGACACACTGTGTTGGGGAGAAAATGAGCAAACTAGCACCTTCTTATCTTGTTGGTGGAAATGTAAATTTATACAACTTCTTTGGAGGAGCTATTTGGAAATATTTATCAAAATGTTTAACGCATATTCTCTTTGGCCTGGCAATTCCAGATGTAGAAATTGATCCAACAGTTATGCTCACATTTATAACAAATGCTGTTTGTTCAAGAATTTTCACTGGAAACAACAAAATGTCTGGCTAAAGAACTGCTTAGGTAAATAGAATACTATTAGGTAGTTCTGTCTGTAATATATCCCATACCTGTAACTCAAAAAGCAAGGTGCATGTACAAGCCATCCTTTGAGTGTGTGTATAACTTTTAAAGGGATACAAAATACACACACACACACACACACACACACAAACCCTTAAATGTGCTGTAGAATTCTCTGAAAAGGTACACAAGGAACAGTGTATCATTTCCAGTGCTTCTGTGAACAGGAAATGAACAGCTGAGGGAACAAGAGGAAAGCTTCCTTTTTAACCATAAACCCTCAGACTCTTGAATTTTGTACCATCAACATTACATACACCCCTAAAAATTATTTTAAAGGAAAAGCCAACCAATATAAATGTCTAACCTACCAACACCGATTAATTAGCTCCAGATTTAATGGTTGAATTGATATTTTCAGAAAAGAAACTGAAACACAACTCCCACCCCGACAATATAGGATAAAATCGATGAAAACTCAGTTTCATTAGGAGGAGTCATGAAAAAAACTTTTTTTAAGAGCAAAGACAATAAGTATAATTAAAGTCTTCTTTCGTCAAGCGTCTCAAATACTCCAAGATTTTACAAAGCCCTTGGAGCAGGAGGACAAAATGGTAATAATCGACATTTAGGAAATGAAAACCTTTCAAAGTATTTTCAGATAGAAGTGGTACATAATTAGATTTACAAGACGGCTCTCAGGTTGTCTTCCCCACGAACCCCTGAGCTGTCACCCCAAAATGTATATGTACAAGCATCATTCTAATCCCATGCATGCACCATTATCAATAATCAGAATTTATCTGGTTAGGCAGGCAGTGGGGCAAGTAGCTAACAGCCCTTCCAATTTGGCCATTAAGGATATTAGTTTTGCTTTATCGTTTCCAGGAAGTGTTTTCTCCTATGGCCAGCCTGCCACCCCTGACCAAAGTAACAGAAAGCTGGAGCCCAGACCTCTGTGCTGTGTTCTAGGAAAGGGAGACCCAGGCAGGTCCCCCGGGAGGGGCTTCTGCAGAGCCAAGCGCTGCTGGGGCCAGCTGCATCCCCTCCACGTCATCTGTGGGCCACGGGATAGTGGAAGAGGCATCAAGGAGACGAGAAGGAATTTCATCCTTGAAAGAGCCACGGAAAGCACTTGACATGGTTCAGGCCCAAAGATAAAAACTCTTGGAGAAAAGAATTTTAATTCTCCAGAGCACTTTCAGGAGATTAGCATGCTCTAGTTATCCATAATTCACTGCTGTTAAGTCTATTTAGATTCCTCTTTATTGCCAGACATGACATACTGGTATACACAGTGGAAATAAAACAACACAAGACCTTTGGTTACAAGACCATCGCCCCACCTACCCTTCCGGTCTTCCCCCTCACTCTTCTCCTACAGGAACTCTGCACTTTCCCACCTCCTTACCTTGCTTATCCTGTTCCTCCTTCATGAGATGCTCCATTTCCATTCTATTGAAGAATTTTATTGAAACGCTTCCCATCCTTCAAGGCCCATACCAAATCCCAGTCCCTTCCCCAAACCTCCTTGAGTCTCACATGATAGCTCTGAATTTTAAGACATTTAATATTTTATATTAAATATATACATACACATATATATATACATATACATATATACATATGTATGTATATATCATTTCAAAAGGCAATTAAATATAACAATTAACCATAACAGGCAACTGAACATAATGGTTAAGATGGCCTGAGGTCCTGGGGTTGGGATCCCCATGCCATCTTTCCTGTGCGACCCTGAAGAATTTACTTAACCTCTCCAAGCCACAGTCGTAAGACCCAAGTTTAAGAACTACTACTCATCAGGGGAATTCCCTGGCTGTCCAGTGGTTAAGACTCCGCGCTCTCACTGCCAAGGGCCAGGGTTCAATCTCTGGTCGGGGAATTAAAATCCCACAAGCTACGAGGCACAGCCAAAACAAAAAAAGAACTACTACTCATCACTGTGTTAATCAAGTATTTGCTAAAAGTCAATTACGTGCCACGTCCTGGAGAACAAGATGAACAAGATCTCACCTCCATAAGAATCTAATGTACAAACACGATCAGTGAAATCTAGATACAGTCTAAGTGGAGTCTCACTCATCATAAAATAACCCACAAATAACCAATAAACAATTCCAATGGGAAATGACTTTAGTGGTTTTCCAGAACACTTTTTAATGATGTTATCTAGCACATGATAAAGCTATGGTTATGAAGAATAGTTTGTGAATGCAATTGTTCAAATTTCTAGTGACATGAGCACACATCCTAGATCCCTAGTTTATTTTTTAAATTTTTATTTCCTTAAATGTGGCAAACAATTTATTTTTAACATAAACATTTCCCCCTAAGCATAATATAATGCTTTTATATTAATAACATATATATATATTCAACTTTCTTCTATAGCTAAGGATATTACCAGACCTCAGCCATAGTTCTATAACATATATATGCTACATCTAAAAGGCTACAACTGAAATAAGAAATACAGAAATAAGAAACTGAGCTGAATGTGTACCCACCTCAGGGTATCCTTAAGATTGTTTGAATTTATTTTTAATAAACTTAATGTGACTTTTTTAAAGAGTGACTTGTTTTACTAAGTTAACACTCAGCAAATATTTGAGTATTCATTAAACAATGTTCTAAGTGCTAAAAGGCAGAACAGGAGATGGGACAAATTTGAAGATTTCAGACAACTGGTTCCTAATTAATGAAAGTTTGCCCTAATCAAATCACCAACAATACAAACAATAAAAAATTGACTGTCTCTTCTATCTTTACGACAATGACGTAAAAATTATTTCCTCTTATTAGTAGGGCGGCCTGCCTGCCATTTTCTTGCTTTGTAAAACTCTCCCAGGTTGCAGCTATGCAGGATCCTTCCTTACCTAGCAACTGATAAACAACAACAACAAAAAAAAAAAACAGAAAAAAAAAAAAACCTTTATCATTAGCCAGATCTCTTTTTGGAAACAGGCATAAATTCATTAGTCCTAATTTTAGCTACTGGAATCACATCTTAGCAGAGGGAGAAGAAAAGAATGTAGCTTTTTTTAAGCTCTTTTTTTTCATTGAAGTATAGTTGACTTACAATATTATATTAGTTTCATTATAGCATAGTGACTCGATATTTTTACAGATTACACACCATACAAAGTTATTATAATATTATTGACCATGTTCTCTGTGCTGTACATTACACCCCGTGACTTATTTATTTATTTTATAACTGGTAGATTGTAACTTTTTTTTAATGTTTGTTGTATTTATTTTTTTTAATTTATTTTATTGAAGTATAGTTGATTTACACTGTTGTGTTAATTTCTGCTGTACAGCAAAGTGATTTTAGTTTTATATATATATATATATATATATATATATATATATATATACACTTTCTTTTTCATATTCTTTTCCATTATAGTTTATCACAGGAACGTAACTTTTTAGTGCACTTTAGCTTCTAACGTGTGTGAATGCCCCAGAAGAGAGCGTCACAGTCTGTAAATGAAGAGGAAGAAAAAGAACTTAATGACACATTTAACTCTTTAATTAACAAGACCATCTGCTATTGTCCTAGTTCATGTAGCTCATGGTGGGACCGGGGATAATAGATATGAAAAAGCAACGACACTTTGGTGTAGTGTTTTGTTTAAAAACAATGACATGCGCTCATGGAAAAGCTTGCAGAGACGGCCCCCAGGTGTGTCTCCTGCCATCCTGTGCTGCCCAGGCTCAGAGTGAGAGAAAACCAACACCAACGCCTTCAATCTTCTTTTCTAGGGTTTTTGAAGTATTGATAGTTTTACTCATCTCACATTCATCCTGCCAACAACCCTATGTCAAGGCTAGTATAATCCACACAAGAGATCTGGCCATAGAAGGATTCCCAAGGTCATAGTGAGTTTTCAACAAGTCCAGGAATCAAGTCCAGGTTTCCAGTCTCTGCTGGCTGATCCCCCTTCCATGTTGGAAAACATTTCTTTCCCTCACCCCATCTCTCACCCTCTTCTATTCTGAGACAGTGTTGGTGCCCAGGCTGAAAATAGAGTCCCACACCACTGCCTAAAGCTCCTCCCTTCCCTGCCCAACAGAGGGGGTGTCAGAACATGACAGCGACCCATCAGGCTTATCTCCCGAGGTCTCCCCAGTTAGGCTGCCGGGTTTAGCAAAACAATAATGTAAGACACCCAGTTAGATTTGAATTTCAAACAATGAATGATTGTTTAGTACAAGTATGGCCCATGCAAAATTTGGGACAGACTTATACTAAACATGTATTTGTTATTTATCTGAAATTCAAATTTGACTGGACGTCCTGGCAACCCTATACCCACTTGTCCGCACTTCTACCCTTGTGCCCACACACATCAAGGACAGGAAACTCACCCAGGACACAGGGAACAACGCACAGATGTTTGGAAAGGTTGTTTTCAACTCAATTACGCAAAATTGTTCTCTAATCCAAACCTCAGATAATCAGGCTCATAGGTATTTTATAATAAGCTTTAAAAAAAAAAAATGCCGGGACTTCCCTGGCGGTCCAGTGGTTAAGACACCGCACTTCCGTTGCAGGGGGCATGGGTTCGATCCCTCGTCGGGGAACTAGGGTCCGGCATGCTGCACAGTGCGGCCAAAGAAAATAAAAATAAATTTAACTTTTAAAAAATGCAGTAATATTTATGGAGTGTTTTCCCTAATTGCAAAAGTAAGATGCGTGCATTTTCCAAAGATGGTTGCAACAACATCTCCCATCTCACTTTTCTCCAATGTGACCAAGAGATGGTGTCTATGTCCCTTCCCCCTTAAGTATGGATGAGCTCGTAACTCATACGCAATAGAGGCAGCAGAGTGAGACCACACAACTTCCAAGGCCAAATCAGAAAAGGCGGTGCAGCGTCTGCCTTGCTCACTGTACCGGTCACACTGAAGCCCTCAGCTACACAGAGGCCGCCATGCTGGGAGGGAACCCAGACACACAGAGAGACCACATGTAGGCACTCCAGCAGATAGGTCAGTCTTCAAAGCATCCCAGGGGTCAGACACGTGAGCGAAGGAGGCTTCAGGTTGTTCCAGCCCCCAAGCTGTTGAGTCACCCCCAGACTTCAAGTCTTCCCAGCTGAGATGTGAGATGTGATGAGGAAAAACCAAGCTGTCCCTGCTCTGACCTGTCCAAATTCTTGACCCATAAAACCTGTAAACATAGTAAAACGACTGTTGCTTTATGCCAGGAGTTTACCATGGTCTGTAATACCACAGTAGCAACTAAAACACAAGACATGCTCATTGCAGAAAAATCAAAAAACCTGTAATTCTCCATGCAAAGGCAATTGCTTCCAAATTTCGAGCTATGTGCTTCCAGTATTTTTCTATGGCCATATTCACACTTTTCTTCTTAGGTAAACATAACATGGGTCTGATTTTTTGGCTTCGACAGTATTACTTGAAAAAACTCCATCTCACTGAACAATTCTGTCTTTGATAATAATAACTGTAATAGCTATTACTGCACATTTAGATTGTTTCTAATTTTTTATTAGTATAAATACAGCTGTACAAACATCCCTGTACATACAAAGCTTTCCATTCTTCTAATTTTTGCCTTAAGATATTCCTCGATGTATTTAGAATTCTTAGGTCAAAAGGTTTATGTATTTTTTAAAGGTTTTGATACATACAAAATTTCCTCCAGAAACAGCTATTCTTTTCATTAATGGGTTATATCATTTTCTGCCACCAACAGTAATTTATGATTGCTCATTTTTCACATTCTCACCAGCAACAGATACTCTGATTATTTAAAACTTTGGGACTTCCCTGGTGGCGCAGTGGTGAAGACTTCGAGCTCCCGATGCAGGGGGCCTGGGTTTGATCCCTGGTCAGGGAACTAGATCCCGCATGCATGCCTCAATGAAGACCCAGCACAGCCAAATAAATTAACTAAATAAATAAATATTTTTAAAAATACAATAATAATAAAAATAAAATAAAAAGGGAAATGGCTAAGAGCACAGGCCTTAATAATAAAAATCATTAGTAGTATAGCAATATCCAACACGTACTCACTTTACTTAGTACTTTGTATACTTTTCCTCATATAATTATCACAATTACCATTTAAAGAGGTATTATTAATATTTCTAACTTATAATTGAGGAAATGAGGCTTAGCAAGGGTCAAATGACTGGTAAATGCTATATATATTCTGAGGCCTGGCCTCCTGCTTCAGCCTGAGTATCAAACACTAACTAAATATTACCGTTTCCCCTCATCCACTTGCTTAACCTCTCCAAACCTCAACTTCCATACTTGGTCTTTTGAAGATTAAATGACATCACGTATATACGGCACTTAGCATAGTGCCTGACACACAAGATGTCCTCAATAAAAGGCCTGTCATAAAAGACAAGTGTTGGTGATGATGTAGAGAAATTGGAACCCTTGTGCACTGTTGGAGGGAAAGCAAAATGGTGCAGGCATTATGGAAATCAGTACGGAGGATCCTCAAAAAATTAAAATAGAATTACCATATGATCCAGCAATCCCACCTCTGGGTATTTACATAAAAGAAATGAAATCAGAATCTCGAAGAGATATTAGCCCTCCCAGGTTCACAGCAACACTATTCGCAATGGCCAACACGTGGAAACAACCTAAACATCCAATGATGGACAAATGGATAAAGACACTGTGCTATAACCAATGTTCATTGCAGCACTGTTTACAGTAGCCAAGACAAGGAAACAACCTAAATGTCCATCAACAGATGAATGGATAAAGAAGATGTGGTACATATATACAATGGAATATTACTCAGCCATTAAAAAGAACGAAATAATGCCATTTGCAGCAACATGGATGGACCTGGAGATTATCACACTAAGTGAAGTAAGTCAGAGAAAGACAAATATCATATGATATTGCTTATAAGCAGAATCTGAAAAACAGAATGATACAAATGAACTTATTTACAAAACAGAAACAGACTCACAGACTTAGAGAATGAACTTATGGTTACCGGGGGCAAGTTGCAGGGATACATTGGGAGTTTGGGATTGGCATGTACACACTGCTATAATTAAAATAGATAACCAACAAGGACCTACTGTATAGCACAGGGAACGCTGCTCAATATTCTGTAATAACCTAAATGGGAAAAGAATTTGAAAAAGAATAGATACATGTGTATGTATAACTGAATCTCTTTGCTGTACACCTGAAACTAACACAACACTGTTAATCAACTATGCTCCAATATAAAATAAAAATTAAAAAAAAAAAACCTGTGCTCTATACATACAACGGAATATTATTCAGCCTTAAAGAAGAAGGACATCCTATCACATGCTACAGCATGGTTGAATCTTGAGGACGTTATGCTCAGTGAAAGTAAGCCAGTCACAGAAAGACAAATATACTGCATGATGCCACTTATATGAGGTTTCTAAAATAGTCAGATTCCTAGAATCAAAGAGTGGAATGGTGATTGCTGGAGGGAAGGGGAAAAGGGGAGTTACTAACCAACAGGCAGAAAGTTTCAGTTGAGCAAGATGAATACGCTCTAGAGCTCTGCTGTACAACAGCGTACCTGTCGTCAACACTGCTGTATTATGCATTTAAAATTTCGATAAGAGGGTAGATCGCCTATTAAGTGTTCTTATCACAATCAAATAAAATTAAATCAATAAAAGGTAACCTTTAGAGTTTAAAAAAAGAAGCATTTGTCATCCTTCTTATCATCACGTGGCCATCTGTCACACCAGGAGAGCTGCACCAGCATATAAATACAACTTTCTACACCAATAGACATTTCTTCCTAATCATGCCCCATCATGAAACTTTAATACTACAAACCAAGGTACTATCTGTTGAAATAGCACAGATATTTTTGTCCTCACGACTCCCTCAAGAATCAATTATCAACCCCTTGGGTTTTGCATTTTGTTTTTGTTTTTGTTTTCTTTTTTGGCCTTGTCGCGCAAAATAACTATGCAGCACTCATATTTACTGTAAGAATGTTGGTGAGAATACTTTTCACTACATAAGCCGATGTTCTCTACAAGACAGTAGAAATTATTCTTTGGTTTCAGCCCCAGGAATGGTTGTACTTTTCTTCAGTTACCAGTTTATTTTTAGATACAAACCATGAACAGTAGACCCTTGCCATTTGCAGATTTGATCTTTGTATTTTCAACTGTTCACAAAAGACTCAGGGCCTGTGGGCCTCAAGTTTAACTCGCAGCCACTGCAGAGCTGGGGGGCGGTACGAAACTCTTGCTAACAAGTGGGTCTGACACCCCCGATGTGCAGGTGTTAGCACAGCTCAGCTGTGGGCTGACTCTCATCCTTCACCACAGTGTCCTGTCCCTCCATACTTTCCTCCCCCTGGGGGCTGCCAGAAAACTCGGAGCCTTCTAAAGTGAATTAGAATTCACAGCATCAGTTCTGGGTTCAATGACTTCAGAGTTTCCAGGTGCCCTTCCGAAGGGCCGAGGGGTCTGCCCTGGGTCATTTCACCCTGAACGGAGTCAGAGCTCCGCTCTGGGGGACCCTGAGCTGGGTTCTGCGACAGGACAGAATAGAGCAGGAGGGGGCGCAGGACCACGCCACGACCGGAAGTACTCGCTTCCAGGAAGGAGTTCCGTCCCGACAGAAGAAAGGGATGAGGGAAAACAAAACAGAAGTGGAGATACTCATCTTTCCCCCAGATGAAGGGGAAAAAAAGGTCCTCTCTCCCAGCAGATGAGAGAGAAAATGCCATTTCCGGCAGTTTTGAGAATCACTTCTGGGTATTTCCAGCAGAGGGCGCTCGGGTATAGGAAGAAAGGACAGCAAGGCGCGCTGCCTCTTAGGGAAATCCAGAGAAGCCCAGACAGGTTGCCCACCCAACTCCGGAACTTCTATGTAGAAGGCACTTGGGGTAACAATCTGGGTGGAAGCTGGGAGGGCTTCAAAAGTGTGTTTACATAGAAGGGGGAGATGGAGTGGAATTGTCCCTAGAAGTCCTTGGGGCTTCAGCAGCCCTTAGAACAGTCACCGAAAATAGGTAAAATAGTTCCAGGAATTAAGACCTACTGTATTACTAATAATTTTCCCTGGTATGTCTTATCATAGTAGCTTTCTGTACTTTGGCCTTTCACTTAATGAACTCATTTTAAGTGCCTTCGATGGGCAAGCAAGATGTCACGTGCTGTCACGTGCTGTGGAGACTTGAAACATGTAAATCCAGTCTCGGTCCACAATTAGACTTTTATAGTCTAAAAGTGGAGATTAAGCAAAAACACAAGTCATTGTATTCTGCAAGTCAGAATAGGGCCAACACCATCGGAAAGACACAAGTAGGTGACAGTAGAAAAGGAAAGTTCATGGGGACCTGAGGAGAATAATGAGAAAACCATTTGAGGATGGCAGCTCACCACATCATTCCTTGCTTGCCCAGCTGTTATTCTAGGGCAATCTCCAGGGACTTACAAAGCGCCTGTTGTCTAGACATCAAAATGCCCCCTGAGGCAAGAACTGATAAAAATCGCCACAGTTAGCCTTGGAGAACCTGATAATAGACCTCATGTGTCTTTAATCCTATGACAATCATATAAGATTGTATGACAATCATATAAGATCATATGTACTCTTATTATACATTATTATTCTTAGATGAAGAAATTGAGCACGTGGTCACCTGTTAAATGTCCTCATGGTCAGGATCTGAGCCTGAGTCTGTCCAAGTCAAAAGCCTGTGTTGTTATTCTCATTTCTCCATTCTGCCTCTCTGGTGTAGCTCTCTTAGTAATTGTATTTTACTAAAAGACAATGTTTTGAAGGAAAAAGTATTTAAGAGCCAAAGGAGAAAAGCCTTGGCAACCTTTGAGGAAGGTTGGGAGGGATTTTTAAGATGGTCCTGACGACATATCCCAGAGGCACACAGCTTCTCCATTACTCCTAAGTATACCTTTTCCCTCTGCAAAACCACTGCTTAGCAACCGTTTTTGAATATTAATAGTAATTTTCAGGTGACCTGAAATGAAAACCTTTGTCCTGAAAGCCAGGGGTCCTAATAGGAAAATGCTGCGTCTCTTTTCCACAAATCCTGTAGGTGGCGCCCATGCACTGGTTTCCACTGAAGGAAACCAGCGCTACCTTTCAGGAACCCTGATAGGCACACAGCCTTCACCGAACAGAATAACTCCTTTCGTTCAAAGCGAGAAAGAAATAATAAGTATAGCCTTGCTCCCTGTAACGTCACCTAAAAAGTCTCCCTTTTAACAAGGCTTATGTTCACCTGGAGAGGATACAACGGAGAAGTGCCAGCTTCCAGACGCCTGAGCCTGACCGAACATATGACCTTGAGCAGACACCCAACCCACAAGAAGGGCTGGGGGTCTGATCTAGGCAGTCTCTAAAGTCCCTTCTAACTCATAAATATTGTGTTGGCCCATTCCCCCTCCCCCCGCCAAAAAGAACCGTGAAGAGTCCCTAAAGGGAAAAAAGAGGAATTTGTAAAATCAGACTTGAAAGGGACTCTGAGGGTGATCCAGGTCAAAGTGCCGTTCGTTCTTGGAAATCCTCTGCCACATCTCCCTCCAGAGGTTGTTGCCGTCCAGGAATAATCAGTCCAGTAATTCACAGGACAGCCTGTATGACCACCGGAAAGTTCTTAACACAGTTTCCATGCTGGCCCTCACCCTCCATTCCCTGGTAAGTCTCACCGCCCCCCACCCCCGGCCAGCTCTCCATTTATCCAGAAGCAGCAACCATACCCCCTACTTCTTCTTTTTTTTCAATTATTCATTTATTTTTGGCTGCGTTGGATCTTCGTTGCTGCACGCGGGCTTTCTCTAGCTGCAGCGAGCGGGGGCTACTCTTCATTGCGGTGCACGGGCTTCTCATCGCAGTGGCTTCTCTTGTTGCGGAGCTAGGGCTTTAGGTGCGCGGGCTTCAGTAGTTGTGGCGCACGGGCTCAGTAGTTGTGGCTCACGGGCTCTAGAGTGCAGTCTCAGTAGCTGTGGCGCACGGGCTTAGTTGCTCCGCGGCATGTGGGATCTTCCCGGACCAGGGCTTGAACCTGTGTCCTCTGCATTGGCAGGCAGATTCTTATCCACTGCGCCACCAGGGAAGTCCCTGAGTCCTTGTAACTTCAACTCACTGGTCTTATTTCTGCCTTCTGAATAAACCCAGTTCTTCTTCAACATGCCCATACATGTATATCAGGGCAATAAGTGACCCTCTGAATTCTTTTCATACCCAGACGATCCCTAGTACTGTACTTTAGTATTCTTCTTTGACATGATTTCGAACACTTCACCATCCCAGGTGCCCTGGTCTGACGCACTCTAGTGAGCCCATCGACGTCCCTCATAAGGTGCAGTACCCAGTAGTGAGCACAGTACCCCTGCAGTGTATCGCCTCCCTCCGTCCTGACCTATACTTCCTCTAACATAGAGGAATGATTTGAGGCACTCACATTAGACTGTTGACACATTCAGAACCTGTAATGCATGCAAATGCATAGATGATCTTATGCAATGCTATTCACTGCGTGTGTACCCCCTGCATCTATGCCAGACAATGCTGATCAGTGTGGCACGCTGTTCCCTGGGATCCAGAAGTGTCCTCAGATTCCTTCTTAACACAACCTCCAGTCAGCCACTGAGAGCTGACACAGGTGCAGCCTATTTGGTGCCCAAATGCCAAGTTAAATCTCCCCCATCCTGTACCTCTGTGGCTGATTTTTATCTGACAAATCAAAGGCCTTTACATTTATCCTTCATTGAATTTATTGATATTAGATTTGGCTGATCAAGTCCATTTTCATCATCTGTATAACACAGTGCTTAACAGAATATCTACAACTCCATCCAAAAATTTCCTCCTTCGTCCTATTTTTCTTTTAGTATTGCTCCCTAATGGTTACTGGAAATTATCTATTTTATTATCCGAGGTATTTATTGAATGGACTTTTATGTTCTCTCTTTAGTTTCAAAGTATTTCCATTTCCTATTAAATTAACTGCTTTGTAAAATTCATGTGGCACTGCTTTTTATATCCATTTCAATTGTAAGCTTTTATTGGGAATCCGTGGGGTGCAAGCAGTAGCCATCAATGTGATCCAGACCGTGTGCAGTGCTCACAACTCTTTAACTGGTCTGATCCTTAATTCATCGCAATAATTTCTTCCCAGGATCAGTAGGCTCCGTGATCATCAACTAACATTTTCCTGTCTCATTCTCATTGTCACAGAAGCCATCAGGGCAGAAGACCTGAATCCTTTAAGAGCAGAAACTGGTACCAAGCTTTACTTTTCCTCTGCTCGGTCTCCCCCAGGACCCTGCAGCTGGAAGAGCGTGGAGATGGAATGTCCTGGTTTTGAACTTTTGTATGACATGCAACACACACAGCAGAGGTAGACAAAGACTCATAACCAGAATCATCCCCTTCCCACAGAATAGACTATAGAGGTTCAATGTTAAGTAATAGAAGGTTCTTAGGAACAAACCAGATCTTCTGGGGGGAGGGGGTGGGCTGTATTTCAGATCACAAGTCTTGGGTCCCTGAAGAAGTATCGCCATCAGATGAAGTCCTCGTGGCTAAGAATGTAGATTTTACACACCCAGCGTAACCACATATTACAGAACTCTGTATCACAGAAGGTCAGAATACATTAAGTAGGTGTTGAGTTGTTGCCCAGCCTCGCTTACCTATAGACAAGCGAACCAGATATTCTAGGAAACAGAATATGATTCACATAATTCCTTTTCCTCTCCCTGTCCTTTAGCCAGCCACCGTATTACTGGGGACGTGATACTCTGCTAGACAATCTCTGCTCTAATTGAAATTACCCAAAGACAACAGTGTGATGAAGTGGTTTGAGCACAGAAGCTGCAAAGGGAGATCCATTTTCCAATCCAACTAGGAGGTTAACGATTATATGTCACTTTGGAAAATCATCACCTCTTTGCTGAAATGAAAACTAAATCCAAACGCATGTTGCTTTGTGTTGGGTCAGACCCTCTAACCTTTACGGGGAGAGGTCAAGGCCTCCTTCCCAGCCCTATAAAGGAGCTCGGAAAAAGGACAAAATAGTGTCTCCAAGATGCATAATTTAGAAACATTACTAGATCTTTCTGTGGGAGGAAAAACAGAGCTCAAAAGCCCCTGCATCCACCAACAAGCGCAGGCAAGAGGGACTCTGGGGCCCCTCTGGCTTGTGGGGCCTGGCAGGACCCCCCTGGGGTCCAGGTCAAAGGAAGCAAACCCAGAGCAGGTAAATTCCAGCTGGCTCTTTCCTGCGCCTTAGGACGGGAGGAAGAAAGAAATTCTGAGATTCCCATACTATCCTCCTCAGCTTATCAACAGGAGAGACGTGATAGGGATTTGGGGCAACCTTGTAGGAGGAATAAAAATATATATATATTTGCCTGCATGGCCCTCTACCCCAGGAAACAAGCAACTCAGTAGGGGGTGGGAAGGGACTTATGGAAACATGTCCTCCAAAATGACGGGCATTCTAGAAGCAGGCAGCACTGTGAGAGAGTGAAGAGCAGAAGCCTGGAGTCAGGTGAGCTGGGCTTCCATCTTGGCTCAGCCTTGGACCACCTGTGTGACCTTGAGCCTCAGCTCCCACCTCTGTTAAATGGGGCTAAGAATAGAGCCCACATCAGAGGGGTAAGACCGGAAAGGTCTGAAGCACAGAAAGAGATTATCGGGGGCTTCCCTGGTGGCGCAGTGGTTAAGAATCCGCCTGCCAATGCAGGGGACACGGGTTCGATCTCTGGTCCAGGAAGATCCCACATGCTGCGGAGCAACTAAGCCCGTGCACCATAACTACTGAAGCCTGCGTGCCACAACTACTGAAGCCTGCATGCCACAACTACTGAAGCCAGCATGCCACAACTACTGAAGCCTGCGCGCCTATAGCCCATGCTCCGCAACAAGAGAAGACACCGCAGTGAGAAGCCCGCGCACCGCAACAAAGAGTAGCCCTCGCTCCCCACAACTAGAGAAAGCCCGCGTGCAGCCACGAAGACCCAACGCAGCCAAAAATAAATAAATAAAATAAATAAATGTGTTTTAAAAGAAGAGAGAGATTATCGGGAGTGAGTGCAAAATAAGAGTTCCATAAATGTTAGCCATTGTGATGATAACAAAGCTTTTCAAGCTGAGGTTAGAACACACTGATTCGGCGGCAGCATAATCAGAGCCCTTAATTCATATTATAAACACCCACGTGGAGCCTCAGAAAGGTGAGCGATAGAAGACCAGCTCCCTCAGGCAGCCCCCAGAGAGAATATCTCATAATGGAGGCCGCTTCTGGGTAGGTTTCATTATTAGTCACATCAGTTTCTACCCCTACCCCCAGCAGCAGCAGCAGGAGCAGCTCACAACCTGGAAACAAGTAAATACTAAGCGGTGACGATAGAAAAGTGGAAAATTTGTACAAAATCCCTGACCTCGTGGTGCTTCTGTTCTGGTGCAGAGAGAGAGACCACAAATAAATAAACCAATACAAATCAGATATAATGGTGTAAAGTATGACGAAAAACAGAGCAAGGGAAGGGAATAGAGGGTGCTGGGGGTGGGACTTTGGATGTAGAGGGCTAGAAGGTCTTCTCAGAGGAGATGGCACCTGAGCAGAGAACTGACTGAAGGGAGGAGCAAACTGGGCATATGCGAAAGGAGCATGACACAGAAGAGCATGTGCAAAGGTCCTGAGGCAGAGCCTTGGTAGTCCGTGGTTGGGCAGGCCTGTTGGCAGGAGACAGACAGTTGGGGGCTTGATTAAAAAGGCAGCTCACCACCACACACCTCCACTGGGTGCTCCTTTTTTCTTTTTTCATAGTGCTCATCCCCTTCTAACAAGCTATAGGTTAGTGATGTAGTGTGTTTATTTTGTACTACCTCCCCTTGCCAGAATGCAAGCTCTCACAGCACAGGGATCTCATCTGTTCGTTTCACTGTTCCATCCCAAGCATCTAAAACTGGCCCCGCACAGAGCGTAGAACACACAATTACCTGGTGAATGAAGGAATGACATGCTGGCCAAGATGAAGATGGCGTTTGTTCTAAGGACAATGGGACTTTGGGGAGATCTTAAGCAGGAAAACGACATGATCAAATTTACGTTTTGATTGCTTTAGCTACTGTGAGAAAAAAACACCAATATTGAATGGATGGTTGAATGGTTGGATAGACAATTGAATGAATCCCAGGATCCGTAACTCCTGCTTTTGCAGGGGAGGATTTTTCAGATGCAGTTCAAGCGGGACGCTGCTCTGCTAACGCTGGAGTCGAGCATTACCCTCACTACATCCTGCCCCTTCCCTGTGGCTCTGAGGGACTCGGGGAGAGAACAGAGCAGAGGACTGCAGTGCAGTGCAGCGGGGAGACCCTCCCAGGAAGGGGCAGGGGGCTTCCAAAAGCTAGCGAACCTCAACCCTTCAGAGCTCTGAGCAAGCACAGAGAGACTATATCTATGGCTGGTGTTGGCGCAAATCTCGGGAAGCTGCAGAGGGGGAGCCGGAAAAGGACCAGGGCAGCCAAAGGGAGCCGGTCTCAACCGACAGAGACGTTTGTTTCCTGAGACACGCCCCACTGAGGGTACCGCCAGCTTCCTCTTGAGGAATTGGAGGTTAATGCCAGAGCCATGCTGTAAGGTATTTGTAGTAAAGAAACTCATGTTTAAGCCAATGGTTTCAGAAATCACAGGTCTCAACTGTGTGGTCCAGTCATTCTCAATTAACCTCTCTGATGTGACGGTGTAAGGTCCTGAATTAAAGAATTTCTTCAGGTATTGATGAAGTTAACAATACCATGGGGTGAAGAATACTGAAAATTTTTGTCGTCTGATGTCCAGAGTACAGCGCCCCCTACAGGATGGCCCCTCAAGACCATCTGGGGGTGCCACCTTGTCCCACACACGTTCCTTTCTATGTCAGATTATTTTTATTGAACAACTTTACTGACTTACAGTGTGTGTGATAAAGCAAAGACTCTGTGTATATCCCATATGAGGCCAGATTCACTTTTTTCCACATTTAGTTTTCAAGTGCACAGAATGACTGTTCACCTCGTCCCATATCAACATTTGCTCTAATCAGATGAGCAATCCATCTGCAGAAAGACGAGGCATATATGTTCACTTCTACAGGAAAGAGCTGGTAACGTTTTCCCTCTTTGAAATCCACCTGGAGTCTTTCTTTGCCTCCTCGCTTTTGGTTTCCTCTTGTGGCTTCTATAATCCTATACAAGTGATATTTTACATTTCCTAAAACCTTTTAAAAGCTTGAAGTTTGGTAAATTAGACAGTATCGTCTTTCTCCTTTGGAAGAAGAAATTGCCATCTTGTCGTTTACCTAAATCATTTTATGGGCCATTAATTGAATAGATAATGTTTCTCAGCAAAGGCTGAAGGGTAATTTACCATTTTCAACTTGACAACTACCCGTGATTACAAGAGAGCAATACAGAGAGAGGTGACATGGAGCTTTTATGAAGAGCACAAACCTGGCTGGAATTGGAAAGCCGCACGTTTTAGTCTCTTTTTCTGAACTTACACAGGAGATGAATGAGATGACTACCAATTTCTTCACTGTAATGAATCTCTGTTTTAATTGGAAATTCTGAATATCAAAAAGTCTGCCAATATGATGCTTTGGTTTCAGAAAAGCAGAGGATATGTTTTGTTCTTTGTGATTCAAGAAATGGCTGGATGCAAGGCCAAAGATTTCGTCCCTAATACCCACCCCTTGTGCCCTTGACTGTCGCCATCTTTTTGGTAGAGGTACGGCGGGCATTGAACTGCTTTGCTAGCCAGGGTCAGAACAGAACTTAAGTCTCTCGGAAAACAGCTCTGTAGTGATTAGATAACTAGAATCAGAGGAGTGATAGTGCCTTTCCTTTTTTTCTTTTTTTAGTTGAAGTATAGTTAATTTACAATGTTGTGTTAGTTTCAGGTATACAGCAAAGTGATTCAGTTAGGTAGGTAGGTAGATAGATATACTTTTTCAGATTCTTTTTCATTATGGTTATTACAAGATACTGAATATAGTTCCCTGTGCTGTACAGTAGGTCCTTGTTTATCTATGACTTTCCTTTGAAAAGATGTCAAACAAACAGAAAAAAAGGAGTTTCCATCAAAATGCTGAGTTCTTGGGATAAAATACATCTCCATATCAAATCACCCTGCAGCACCGCTTCCCCCCAGCCCCCATAACCTCTGACAGTCTGACAGGACCATGCTTCATTGCACCAAACGAGTCACTAAGGGCAGAGGGCTTCGACCACCACTGGCAAGGTTAGTTTCTTCCATCACAGGAGAACCAGCATAGCCTTTTTTTGTTTAATTGCGGTAAAATATACATAACTTTAAATTTATCAATTTAACCTTTTTTTTTTTTTTTTTCTGGCTGCACCGCACAGCACGCGGGATCTTAGTTCCCTGATCAGGGATCAAACTCGTGCCCCTTGCAGCGGAAGCGCAGAGTCCTAACCACTGGACCACCAGGGAAGCCCCATTTTAACCATTTTTAAGTGTACATTTCAGGGACACTAAGTACATTCCCGTTGCAGCGCAACTATCCCCACCATCCATCGCCAGAACTTTTCCATCTTCCCAAATTCAAACTCTGTACCCATTAAACCCTACCTCCCCGTTCTCCCTTCCCCCGCCCCTGGCAGCCAACATTCCACTCGTGTCTCTAAGAATCTGTCTAATCTAGGGACCTCATATAAGAGGAATCATACACACTATCTTTCCTTTTGTGACTGGCTTATTTCACTTAGCATGATGTCTCCAAGGTTCATCCATGCTGTAGCACATGTCAGAATTGCCTTCCTTTTGAAGGTGACTAATACTCCATTGAATGCATAGACTACATTTTGTTTATTCATTCATTCAACAATGGACATTTGGGTTATTTCTGCCTTTGGCTATTGTGAATAAGGCTGCTACGAGCATGGGTGTACAAATATCTGAGTCCTATTTTCACTTCTTTTGGGTGTATACCCAGATGTGGAATTACTGCATCATATAGTAATTCTGTTTAATTTTTTGAGGAACCCCCAGACTGTTTTCCAGAGCAGCTGCACAATTTTACATTCCCATCAGCAATAACATCCTCTTGTTGCCGATTCGTCAATGTATCACCAACGTCTTTGGCTCCAAATATCACCATTTTTCAATTCCATCTTGTTATCTGTCATGTTAGAGTTCAAGGACACAGAGATAAGAAATGGCCCTGTAAATGGACTTGTGAAATTTTCCCCAAAGGAGGGTATGCTCAGCAATCAGCACATTGTTGGCTCAGGTGATGAGAAGATTTTAGTCTCGTGTTACACAAGCTCAGAAGAAGGAAGGGGAATCCTTCAGGTTGCAGCATAAAGCCTGTGGGACACCCATTCTTTCCACCCAACTTCATCTCCTTCAAGATGTTGGCAAGGGCGCTGATACAAAGTCATGAACGGAGCTCCCCAGAATAAAGTAGGGGGTGGAGAGCTTTACTGGAAGAGGAAATGAGATGATGCAGGACCTGAAGTAGCCTGAGACGCTTCCCTTCCCACCAGGGAAGTGAGCACTTCTCATCAGAGCCTGGGGCGGGGTCTTGGGAAAGTTCCTATCAATGCTTAAAGAATGAGGATTAAAGGTGGTTCTTTAAGGTTTGATATCCAGGGCAAAAGCCCCAGCCAGATTTTAAGAATTTACACTTGCTTCAACTGATCTGTGTTTTCCCTTAGGAATTTTAAACCCAGTGGTAGAGACTGAGGATAAAACCCATTAGATTCTGCATATATGTGTTAATATAGATATTTGTTTTTCTCTTTCTGACTTACTTCACTCTGTATGACAGTCTCTAGGTCCATCCATGTCTCTACAAATGACCCAATTTTGTTCCTTTATATGGCTGAGTAATGTTCCATTGTATACAATGGAATACATTATTTATACATTATTTATATAATGGATAAAGAGATGTACCACATCTTCTTTATCCATTCATCTGTCGATGGACACTTAGGTGGCTTCCATGTCCTGGCTATTGTAAATAGTGCTACAATGAACATTGTGGTACATGACTCTTTTTGAATTATGGTTTTCTCTGGGTATATGCCCAGTAGTGGGATTCCTGGGTCATATGGTAGTTCTATTTTTAGTTTTTTAAGGAACCTCCATACTGTTCTCCATAGTGGCTGTATCAATTTACATTCCCACCAACAGTGCAAGAGGGTTCCCTTTTCTCCACACCCTCTCCAGCATTTGTTGTTTGTAGATTTTCTGATGATTCCCATTCTAACTGCTGTAAGGTGATACCTCATCTAATTTTGATTTGCATTTCTCCAATAATTTGTGATGTATATTAACGTGCGTTATCGTATATTAACACATATATGTGGAATCTAGAAAATGTCACAGAAGAGCCGGTTTGCAAGGCAGAAATAGAGACACAGATGTCGAGAACAAATGCAGAAAAGTTGGGGGGGGGGTGGTGGGATGAACTGGGAGATTGGGACTGACATATATACACTAATATGTATAAAATAGATAACTAATAAGAACCTGCTGTATCTAAAATAAATTTTAAAAGGAGAACTTTTCAAAATTGAAAAAAATAAAAAATAAAAAGCCTTACCATGAAAAAAAAAAGAAATGTATATTACTATCATGTCTGTTGTATTACTATTAGTTTCTTGCACAGTCTTAGAAGTAAAAACAAAAAAATCTAAAAAAAAAAAACCATTAGAGAAGGGAGAGTCTTGAAGCCTGATAAGGGTTGAGTTGTGTCATCTAAAAAGATATCTCAAAGTACTAACCTTCCCTCACCTGTGAACCTTATTTGGAAATAGTCTTTGCAGATGTAATCCAGTTAAGATAAGGTCATTAGAGCAGTCCCTAATCCATTGGAGGGGAGCTGGTCATGTGAAGATAGACGCAAAGAAGGAAATTACTCTCAGGAAAGCCTCTCCCTAGAGGTTTCAGAGAGAGCATATCTCTGCCAACATCTCGATTTCAGACTTGTGGGCTCCAGAGCTCTGAGAGAATAAATTTCTGCTGTTTTAAGCCGCCTAGATTGTGGGACTTCGTTCCAGCAGCCCTAGGAAACTAACACAGAGCCCACTACCTAGAAACCACACCCTACAACACACGTTCACATCACTATTGTTTCCGTATTTATTATGAGAGCTGTTGGGTTATGCAGGTTTTTTGAGGAAATGATCTCCTGTCATAATTTCAGATTTCCCTAAGTGTTTATGGACTCTAAAATCGTAACCTGAGTTAATGAAACTGTCTCCTGCTGGAAGGTTTTCTTGGTACATAGACATTCCTTTTCTTTTCTTTTTATTAACATTTTAATTTATTTTTGTATCATTTTTTAATTTTTTAAAAATTTTATTGGAATATTGTTGATTTACAATGTTGTGTTAGTTTCAGGTATACAGCATAGTGATTTAGTTATACATATACATCTATTCATTCTTTTTCAGGTACCTAGACATTTTTAATCCCTACATTTGATTCACTTTTTTTTTTGGCTGTGATGCGCGGCTTGCGGGATCTTAGTTCCCAGACCAGGGACCAAACCCAGGCAGTGAGAGCGCTGAGTCCTAACCACTGGACCACCAGGGAAGTCCCTTGATTCACTTTCACATGAAAATTATAAGCCCCATTTTGTTCAGATGTTCCCGAGTCAGATTCGTACAAATTAAAGTCAGGAGTGATTTAGCATGATAAAAAGTGAATAGATTCTACACCCACTTTTCTTCCCTTGGAAGAGACAGCTTTGCTGCAGGACATTACACAGGGGTTTCAGAAGCTCATTCGGCTTTCTAAAATTCCCGCCCCCCTAATCTCCAGTAGTCAGGGAGGGTCTGAGAACCCGCCCATTGCCTTATCAGCTCCTTGAAGGGAAACAGGGTAGGGCCCTGTAGCTCCCACATGTGAAACCAGCATCACAGGTGTTACTGCCTATCTATCTCTTCTGTGTCATCTGCTTCAGTGCAGGGAAGAAATTAAAAAGAGTGAGTGCCAAAGGCAAGAAACATCTACCTAATGAGATATCTGATGAGTTCACTGCTAGGGGTAACTGAAATTAATTGACTAATAGTCTTTGGATTCCATGTGGTTGGTGAGAAGAAAAATAGGATGGGAATATAAAATCAAACAAGATCAGAGTGGAGAAGGCGGAGAAATACAGCAGCAGAAAAATTCATTATTCTTTACACACTTGCTCAACACATACACACACACAACATGAAAAGAAAAAAGTGCCACATTTAACTGTGACATTAACAAAGAATGGCCATGAGTAGACAGTTCACAGAAAAGGAAGCATAAAAGGCCTGAAATGTGTGAAAAGAAGCTCAACTACACTTGTAACATGAGAAAGTGTATGATGTTAAACCTCCATAGAAGGACTTCCCTGGTGGTCCAGTGGTTAAGACTCCACGCTCCCAGTGCAGGGGGCCCGGGTTCAATCCCTGGTCAGGGAACTAGATCCCGTGTGCCACAACTAAATATCCCACATGCCAAAACTAAGACACGGCACAGCCAAATAAATAAACAAATAAAATTTGAAAAAAAATAAAAACCTCCATGGAGATGTAACTTCTCGTTTATCAGATGAGCAAAGATTCAAAATAATGACAACATACTCTGTGGTGAGAATATAGGGAGAGTACACCCCCTATGGCAGTCAGCTTGGCAATATATGTTCAGATGACAAATGCATTTACCCCTTGACTTGGCAATCCCACTTTTGAGCATTTACCCTAAAGGATGCCTACATATGTTCTAAATATACAAGATTATTTATATCTGCATTATTTGTATAATAGCAAAAGGTGAGAACAATCCAAGGGTTCATCTATAGGAAACTTTAAAATTCACACAATGAAGAAAAGAATGGGAAATCATCGTATGTACGTGTGTAGGAAAATCTCTATGATATATATCGTTACTGTTTCATTCTTTTTTTTTCCTGGCCACGCCACACAGCTTGCAGGATCTTAGTTTCCCCAACCGGGGATTGAACCCAGGCCCTCGGCAGTGAAAGCACTGAGTCCTAACCACTGGACCACGAGGGAATTCCCTATCATTACTTTTTTTTAAAAGGTGCAAACCAATGAAAATATGGTGGTATTAAAATATGTGCACAAATTCTTTGATACTTTTCCCTTTAAGAGGTGGAGCCAAAGCCCCTTCCCTTGAGTGTGAGCTGGGCTTAGTCACCTGTTCCTCCTAAAGAGAATAAGAGCAGAAGTGACATGAGGCTGCAGAGACTAGGTCATAAAAGGTACTGTGGCTTCCTCGCTCTTTCTCTTGAATCACACGCTCGGGGGACCCAGCTGCTATGCCCTGAGGATGCTCTGATCATCCCATGTGGCAAGGAACTGAAGCCTTCCGCCCGTAGCCACGTGGTGAGCCATCTGCCTGCAAGGAGACCTTGTATCCACCGTCCAGCCTTCAGATGACTGCACCCCAGCCAAGAGTTTGACAGAAACCTCCTGTGAGACCTTGAGCCAGAACTACCCAGCCAAGTCAATCCTAGATTGAGGACTCTCAGAAACTGTGTGATAATACGTTTGTTTGTTTGTTTGTTTTTAAAGATGTTGTGTTTGAGGGGAGTTCCCTGGTGGCCAAGTGGTTAGGATTCCAGGCTTTCACTGCTGTGGCCCAGGTTCAGTTCCTGGTCGGGGAACTGAGATCCTGCAAGCCTTGTGGTGTGGCCAAAAAAAAAAAAAAAAAATGTTGTGTTTGGGGTAGGGTGGGGGGTTAATTTGTTATAAAGCAGTAGCTGACTAATACAACAGTGTTTAAAACAGGCTATTTTGTGTGTAATAGAGGAGAAAATATACAATTATATTTTCTTATTTTACTATGAAGAAACACTGGACGTGTACCCAAGGATTAACAAAAGTGGTCACCTGTATAAAAGGTGTGTGGAATGGGGAACAGGAGAGATGGGAATAGGGAAAAGAACAAGACTTCTCAAACTATACCTTTTTATAGATCCTCTTCTATTTTTTTTAAATGAAGCTCATATATATTTACATATTTTAAAAATAATTTCTTTTAAAAAAGTAAAACTCTTTAAAAAGGACTACCGTGGAAAAGCTTGTCCTCTGTTTAGTGGTTGTTATGGGTCCTCATGGAGTGTCAGCCTAGCCTTGGTTTGTCACTAGCAGAAGTTCTTGTATGACCCAGAAAGCATCTTAAGAGAAAGGTTGACAGATTGCTAGGAAAGAGATCAAAGGAACATCTGTCCTGGAAAAAAAAAATCCCAGAGAGAAGGAGAAATGGTGACATGTTATGACAAGCAAAGTGGCATCCCCCTCATTCAGACCATGTGGTGTGAACAAGAGGTTTCATATTGTTCCAAAGAGTCAAGCACACAGAGGGGGATAACTAGAGGTAATATGGTTGTCTGAAAGTTCTGGTAGAATGAGAAGCTGTGCTCACAGATGAAGTGGCAGAGAAGGGACAATAATCAGGTACATCAAGAGTCGGGGAAAGAGCCAAATGCAGAAGCTTCTTGCCTGGTCAGCCATCATTAATCAGTAAAAAAACGTTCAGAACTGGGATTTGCATGACATTTGCATGACAGAAATTTCTGCATCCTTATTCAACTTACAGACCTAAGAGTTGTTGGATGTCACTTCCTGTAACTTACATTTTTATTTTAATAATCTTAAAATAAAAATATTAGCAAGAAAAAATGTTAACAAGTGTTTTGACTGGGTCATGCTCCTACCATATTAAAAAAAAACAAAAACCCTTAGGAGTACAGGAAGAGGATATTAGTCAATAGTCTTAAAAAAAAATAGTCTAAGAGAATAATTAAGGAGCTCATGAAAGGTAGGATACATAACATAGAATTGCAAGAAGGTTCTTAATTGTTAAGTGCTGTCCAGCTAATATATTTCCTTTTGGGTGAATATTGGGGAAATATTTGAGAAGTGAGACAAGACAGACATTTTAGATGTTGGCTAATAACTTTTATGCATTCTTGATAAAAATGCTATAATATTGCACAGTATTTCTCATGCTGTCTGCCAAGTGACTCATTTTTTTTTTAATGAGGGTGGGGTGAGCGCCCTCTGTCCAGACTCTTGGTTTTAGGAATGGCTCCCTCCAAGTTTATGCAGGGACCTAACCTTGACCTGGTCATGGCTGATTAGCCCCATTGGGAACCTGGCTCAAATTGTGACAGTTAATCCTCTTCTCCTTGGGAACCCTTGTGCACTGTTGGTGGGACTGTAAATTGGTACGGCCACTATAAAAAACATATGAAGTTCCCCCCCCAAATTAAATATAGAACTACCACATGATTCAGCAATAACCTAAAGGGCTACCAACAGATGAATGGATAAAGAAAATGTGGTGTACATATAATGGAATACTATTCAGCCATAAAAAAGAAGGAAATCCTATTATTTGTGACAATATGGATGGAACTTGAGGGCATTATGCTAAGTGAAATAAGTCAGACAGAGAAAGACAAATACTGTATGATCTCCCTTATATGTAGACTCTAAAAACAAAACACAAAACAAAACAAAAATCTCATAGAAAAAGGGATCATATTTGTGGCTACCAGAGGCAGGGATGGGGAGTAGGGAGTTGGATGAAGGAAGTCAAAAGGTACAACTTCCAGTTATAAGATAAATACTGGGGATTCAATACACGGCAATGGTGACTATAGTTAACACTGCTGCATGGTGTATTTGAAAGTTGTTAAGAGAATAGATCCTAAAAATTCTCTTCACAAGGAAAAATTCTTTTTTTTTTTTTTGTATCTATACAAGATAATGGATAACTAAATTTATTATGGTCATCATTTCACAATATATGTAAGTCAGGTCTGTATACTACAGTGCTGTATGTCAATTACATCTCAATAAAACTAAAATTTTTAATTAAATTAAAATGTAAAATAAAAGATTCACCTAGGATTTAAAAAAAACAAAAAAAATCCTTTCCTCCTTATTACATGCTGGGGACCCAGAGGGAGATTTAACCTCTCCAGGAGCTGGACCTGTACTAAGTTCAGAAGCTGAGGTAGCCTGTCATGTGGACAGAGGCTGCAGAGAGAGGAAAACAAATCCAGCAGAGATCCAAAAGAAATGTAGCTACGAGAGAAAGAGAAGACAGCTTGAGAGTATTTAGGTCTCTGGCTGTAGTTCGGGGACCTTGGGTTGCATGACACCTGTATTCTTACAATAAATTCACGCTTGAGCCAGTTTCTGCCTTCGTAGTCAAAAGAATCTTAGTCAATACTCTGTGTGGTCTTTTTTTTTTTTTTTAATTTATTTATTTTTGGTTGCGTTGGGTCTTTGTTGCTGCACGTGGACTTTCTCTAGTTGCGGCGAGCGGGGGCTAATCTTCGTTTTGGTGCACGGGCTTCTCATTGTGGTGGCTTCTCTTGTTGCGGAGTATGGGCTCTAGGCGTGCGGGCTTCAGTAGTTGTGGCGCGCGGGCTCAGTAGTTGTGGCGCACGGGCTTAGTTGCTCTGCGGCATGTGGGATCTCCCCGGACCAGGGATCGAACCTGTGTCCCCTGCATTGGCAGGCAGATTCTTAACCACTGCACCACCAGGGAAGCCCGTGTATAGTCTTAAATAGAGCCAATAGAGCCAAAAGCCATAGGACTGGCTCTCTCTTCTACTTCTTCCCTTCCTATGACTTATACCTTTTATTAATTCAAGAACATTATTTGAGAAACATTTATTGAATGGTTACATGTACAAGACTTCCATAGTGTGATTAAAAACTAATGACATCATTGATATTTGGTGATAAAATGTGAGAATTTCAAGAAAACATTCTCATTCACTTGAAAGAAAACCATTTCAAAGGTTTAAAAAAGTCATAGAATATAAAATATGCATTATATATTACTTACTATTATATATGCTATATGTTGTGTGTGTAGATAAATATTAGCTAGATATAAAATCTTCTTCAATTACCTTTTTAAAAAAATAACACTGTTTGAAGTGAAGGGACTCATTTTTCTTTGCTTTCAGCCCATGTAAATATTTAAATAATACAGTATTAACATTTTTGTGCTGCTTCCCATTAGCTTGTAGATTGAGCCGTACTCCAGTTGCCTCTCTGCCTTCCTGGGCGCAGTTTCCTTTAACTTCAAGAACATTGATTTAAAAAAAAAAAAAAGGAAAAACAAGATAATCTATCCTTACTTACAAGCATAACAGATTGTATTTAACTTTACCACATATGATAGAGGTATATATGCTGTAAAATTAGGGAAAGGAACTTTCTAGTAAACTGATGATTTGTGGGAAAAAAATAACATGGGTATGTAAAATCCAGTGTTCCAATCTGGAGCTGTTTCTGGTAATAGCTTCATGGTAGAAAGAATCTAATCAATGTCATTCATATGCACCAGACTTCCCTGGACTGTTTGGCAAGCACAGAGTAATAGTTATTACCTCCTCTCTGCCCCTGATGGGAAGTTAACTCCCAAAGCTCTCATTCTCTATCCCATCACCTGGGGTAAAATAAAGCAGTATCAGACAGTGTTTATGAATTAAGTTAGTTCCATGTAAGAACTTTTCTCCAAATCTTGGCCAGTTTTCTAATTCTCAATTCATGTTTCTCCAAGTTTTACAATAGTATTTTTGAAAAACACAGTTTAGAATTGGTTTCTGTATGGTCTATTAAATAGATCAGCCTAAGTTCAAATGTACCTTCTCAGAGAACAATGCACTGTTTGTTCTAGAATCAACAAGTCATAAGGATGCCCATAGCCATGGTTAGACATCTTTGTCTTATGATTGCATCTTACTGGTCACCAGGAGAAAGGACAGAATATAAGTATTAATAAATTTATTAATTTATGACATTTGTTAAGGACTTTCTACATGCTAATATGTTGGTTAAGGATATATAACAATAATATCAATACCATCATTATCTCATTTTAATCTTCATAGCAATCTTATGAAGCAGATGTTATCTCCATTTTACAGAAGAGAAAATTGAGCCAACTTTTGCCTAAAGTCACAGAGTTAATAAACCCACTGTGTCTCTGCCCAAAACCATGTTTTTCCCACTTTGCTCCAATGCCTTCTTGGTTTTAAGAAGTTCAAACTAATAGAAAACTAAGGAAACTGTGGATAAAAATACAATGGGATAAGTAAGTACATAGAAAGGGAGTTGCACAGTGCTTTGGGTATCACACAGAAGGGTCAGATTTTTACACTGAACATGGAGAGTGGAGAGAAGCCAGCAGGACATACAAAATTAGTCTTCAGGGAAATGAATTCTCCAAGTCAGTGGGACCAGGAGATCAAGGAGTTTATAATATTACAGCCTGTGAAAATGACATGAGCATATACACAGAAGCTTGCAGTAGCCCAGATCATTCCATAAACATCAAATCAGTGAGTTCACCTGGGGTGATGGATACTTGGCATTGAAGGTGGGCAGTAGGTAGAGACCAGACCGTAAAGAGTCCTGTAAGCCTCAGGAAAGAGTGTGCAATGTATTCTGAAAGCAGCAGGGGATCCGGAAGGAAAACTGAAAGCAAAGGAGAGACTTGATCAGAGTGTTTCTTGGAAAGTCATTCATGAGACTCTGAATTAAGGGAATGACCATTAGATGGAGGAGGGAAAGTTTGAGAGATAGTTTGTAGTTGGAGTGGAGTAGGACCTGGAGACCAATTGGATGTGGAGGACAAAGGAAAAAGGAGTCCAGGGTCCTGGGTGACTCCCAAGTTTCTGGTGATGCCATTAAGTGATAACAGAAAATCCAGGAGAGACAGTTAGTTAGGAAAGGAGTTCAATTTGAGATATAAAAAGTATGCATTTGGAAGTAACAGGTTTGGGTTTTAGGAAAAAGACCTGGCCAGAACTACAGAATCACCAGTGGTAGTAGAAGGCACAGAAGGAGAGATTCACTCAAAAATGGCATACAGGGACTTCCCTGGTGGCGCAGTGGTTAAGAATCCGCCTGCCAAAAAAAAAAAAAAAGAATCTGCGTGCCAATGCAGGAGACACGGGTTCGAGCCCTGGTCTGGGAAGATCTCAGATGCCACGGAGCAACTAAGCCCGTGCGCCACAACTACTGAGCCCTCGTGCCTAGAGCCCATGCTCCGCAACAAGAGAAGCCACCGCAGTGAGAAGCCCGCGCACCGTAACGAAAAGTAGCCCCCGTTCGCTGCAACTAGAGAAAGCCCGCGCGCAGCAACAAAGACCCAACGCAGCCAAAAATAAAATAAATAAATAAATTTATTTTTTTTTTTTTAAATGGCATACAAAGAGAAAAAAAAGGCTAGGGGTCAATCCAATAGTGACCTCACCCAGTGAGTATGCGCCAGGCGCTGGAGCCTGAGACACTGGACACGCCATCCCAGCTCTGCTCTGCCACAAGACACACCCGGGAGAATCAGGCGAGTAACCACGTGCCTGTCCCCAAGCAAACACTCAGTAAACTACTGGTTGTTATTACCTCTACTGGAAAACACCTCAAAGTTTTCACAAGTTCATGAATGTGTAACTTTCATATCTAATAATATACAGACTAAATAATAATAAGCATCTTATTTCCATTGAGCACTTGTTAGATTTCAAAGACAATGCTGGGCAGTTTGCATTAGTCTCTTTAATTCACAGAGCATTTCTCTCATACAGTATTATGTTTATTATTCCCATTTTACAGATGAAAAAACTGAAGCATTGAGAGGCTAACTGACTTGCTCAAGGTCATACATTCAGTGTAAGCATGAGAGGGGATGGAATGAAGGAGGAAGGCCATGGCCCAGCACAAAGCTATGAAAGGAATGACAAAGCCTGCTTTCCGTGTCCCCCACCTCCCCCTCTTGCCCATTAGAAAATTTCTGTACAAGTAAAATGTCATTGAGATTTCCCCATATAGAAGTAGTAGGTAAAATCACCGCCCCATAGTCCTAACAAATGATTGTCAAAATGACATAAGTAGAGGGAATTCCCTGGAGGTCCAGTGGTTAGGACTCGGAGCTTTCACTACCATGGACCCTAGGTTCAATCCTTGGTTGGGGAACTAAGATCCTGCAAGCCACATGGCGTGGCCAAAAAAAAAAAAATGACGTAAGTAGAAAGAAGACTTCTTGAAATTTTCTCTTGTAAATTTAGGATATTATTTGATGTTTATCTTGCCTCTTTATATAAAGTAACAAAAAAGATAAATTTTGACTGATTAGACTATATCTGGCATACTGTAATTATATTCAGGAGACAAAAAATGATGGGTATGTATTAACATTATAAGAAGAATAAATTATCTAAACATTTCACTTAACTCAGTTTATTTGCTCCCAGTCAAATCTACAAATGGTACAATTCTGTGTTTCACGGTGCTATTTTTTTAATTTAGATTTACCCTCACTTTTTTAAATTGAGGTATTTTTTAGTTGATGTACAATATCATATGTTTCAGGTGTCCAACATAGTGATCCACAGTTTTTGAAGGTTATACTCCATTTATAGTTATTATAAAATATTGGTTATATTCCCTGCGTTGTACAATATAGCCTTATAGCTTTTTTATTTTATACAAAGAGTGTGTACCTTTTAATTCCCTACCCCTATCTTGCCCCTCCCCCTTCCCTCTCCCCGCTGGTAATCCCTAGTTCTCTACGTCTGTGAGTCTGTTTCTTTTTTTGTTATATTCACTAGCTTGTTTCACAGTGCTATTTTAACTAAAGAATATATTGCAACTCGTAATAAGTAAACATTTACAACCCCACATAATTTCTATTTTTTTCCTCAATTGCTTTACTACTTGAATGACTAGTAATGTAGCTTAAAGATTTTTTAATTGCTTCTTTTTCTTGCATATTTATTTGCATTCCTAAATTTACTTAACAAAAGGTTTTCTTATTTGCATAGATCAATCTTGAATGCAAAGCCTATAGAATATACTTGCAAGCAGACAATAGCTCTGCAGGGTTAAGGTATTAGAGCGTGACTACCTTTGATTGTTTAAAAGATGGGCTAAGTGCTTCTTTTTAACCTAAATAGAGACCCCACCAGCACAAAGAACCAGAGTCAGTCATGGGTCCCTGCAACACCTTTACACAATTAAATGAAAAACTCTGAAAACTCCTAAAAGGCTTTTAAAACTGCCAAAAAAAGGAAAAAAATCATCTGTGTCACTCATTGCTACTAACCTCATTGCAACCACTGCAATTATTTTAACACACACTAATTAGATTTATTAGGTCATGGTGTTTGGGCTGGGTCTTTGCTAAAAGGAGCACGCAGTCCAATCTGTAGATTATTAACGAAGAGGGTCTATATGCCATAAAGTCCATTCTGACCTTTTTATTTTTTCATGAGACATTCATCAATGAATGGATTAATAGGACCACAAAGGAAAAGTGAAGCATTTGTGCACCATAAATCATCCTCTAAAAGAATGATTAACTGACAGATTCTATTGAATGCCAAAACCTAACATCAAATTTTATTCTTCAACTGATGCAGCTTAGGAAAGTAGTTATAAAATAAACATTTTTATAAATCCACAGAGAGAAAGCCTGGGAAAGCATGCCAGGAACTCGAGTCACTGGTTATGATTCCCAATTAATTCTCCAAGAAATTTAGTGAACTTAGTCTTTTATTCATAATCTACCCTAGTTTTCTGGTTAAAATGGGAATGCTAGGGACCTCTCCGATGGTCCAGTTGTTGGGACTCCGCGCTCCCAATGCAGGGGGCGTGGGTTCCGTCCCTGGTCAGGGAACTAAGATCCCACATGCCACACGGTGCAGCCAAAAGGAAAAAAAAAATAAACTAAATAAAGGTAAAATGGGAATGCTAGTGCTTAGTGGATTAAAAATATATTGGGGGGTAAAATATTTCACACATACTTCTGTAATATTTGAGTTTTATATGATGAGCGCACAGTACTTTTGTAATTATACAAAACAAGAATTTTTAAAATTAAAAAAAGTTTTGGACAAAATGTTGACCTTCACCATTTTTTTCAAGAAAGAAAATGGAATGCATGCAGGACGCAGGCTCTCTTTCAAAGCATCTAGTCTACGAAATTTGTAGCTACTATTTACCCCTTTCAAAATTTCTCTGAAGTACACCTTCCCAGGTATCTGATTATTCAACAGCTCCCCTCCATGTTACTCCAAATGTAGTGCCAGACAGAAGCACCCTTTCTGATTTTTTTTTTCCTGCACAACATACAAAGCTGAATCTTACACTCTCATCCCTCCTCAATGGATAAAAACCAAGTCTGTAAAACTTGAAAGAAGGCATAAAGGAGAAGCAGTTTTGAAAACAGAAGTTTGATTTGATTATATTCTTTTTTCTTTAATTCTGATTGCCTTTGTCTAGTTACTTGTGAGTTTAATTTACATCTAATTTCCTGTTTGACTATTCACTACATTTACACCATATTTACACAAAGGCTTTAGAAAGTATGGAAAACATCGTTCAATGTGTGCCGTTGATTAAGATGAAACTCCAGTACTTATTTTCCCGGCTCTGTAATGAATTTGAAATCTATCTGAAGATAAGGTCCTGAAAAGAACACTTGTCTTTTCCTTTCGGTTAAACTTCTCTCTTCATGTTACATCTGCACACTTTACACCGTGAAAAAATAATTAACATTTTCACGAACGCACCTTCCTTTCTCTGACCCGCCAACCTGAGTTGTGCGTTCTAACCTTGCTCATGAGTCTGTGGGAATAAATGGAAATGTTTATCCATAAACTCGTACTAGGTTCCCACCCACTCTCACGCTGACGGTTATATTCCAAGAAGCCAGACGTAGAAAATAGCGTCATCGTCATAATACACTGAAACTATAGGATTCCATAAATAAATTGCTGAGAAATGTTAGTAACCAGTTTTTTTCACTCTGCATTTCTCTGATTTTTTTTAGTTGCTCGCGCACACACACACACACACACTACTATACTAGAGTAAATTAGCTTTTTGTCCCTTGCCAGAAGGAAGCTAAGACGCTAAGAGGTAATGAGTTTTATTAACTCTCAGAATGTCTGCAAAGTAGCCCAGCATCAAAGGATCGGATCCCTTTTTAGTCACTCCCCAAAGACCTACTTACAGGAGCAAGCGCATCGGTGCCTAATTGATCAGCAAAATGCCGGCTGAGGCATCTGCGTCCAGTCACTCGCTGTTCCTGTACCATCTCCACCGCCTGTAACCAACTTACGTGACACGCACTGCGCTGTACAGGAATCAACCAGACCTGTTCCCCAAGTGTGCGCCAAGCTCATCTGTCTGGAACATGGGATACTATTTTCCCAGGTTACAATCGTTGTGAGGTTCTTTGGCTGGGACACGAAAACTCCCTAAGTCGTTCTGATACTTTGTGATGAAAAAAAAGAATTGAAAGCAAAAGTGAAATTAAACAAAGCTTTGAAAACCCAGACTAAGAAATTGGTTTATTTTTCGGTAACTCCAGGGCTTGAGAGAAGCAGAATTAGAGACTTCCCGTGGCCTCAGGTCTGCAGGTGTGGGTGCGGGCTCTGTTGGCTCCTAGTGAGTGACCTCCCGTTAGTACATTTAACTGAGGAGGCTGGTCCTCCTCTTTGGCACAAATGTGCCCTATCCTTAGCATATCAATCGTGACAAGTAATCCCTTCACCTGTAGTGAACACACTTTCAAAAGAAGCCACTAGACTAGAATCAGAGTTTGTCAGGGTGGGGTTCCTAGACCTGCAGCTTCTCGGATCTGGTTAGAAATGCAGATGATCAGGCCACACCCCAGATTTTCTGAAACTGGAACTCTGGGGGCGGGGCCCAGCCATCTGTGTTTTAGCAAACCCTCCAAGCGATTCTGAGGCAGGCTCAAGTTTGAGAAGCACTGGATTCGCTTTGTGTTTCCCGAACTATCCTGGTAATTAAAAAAAAAAAAAATCATCCGGGGCCTTGATTAAAACTAAGGATTTCTGGAACCCTTCCCTGAAGATTCATTCCGTGGAGCTGCTCTGGGGCCCGAGAATTTATTTTAACCAGCAGCCAGGGTGCCTCTTCTCCTAGGGCTCAATCCAAGGGAAGCCCTGGATTGAGCTCTGTCTCTAAGACTACCTTCCAGGTCTGGCTTTTCCTTTGTTGCTTTTCAATAGAGCAGTATTTTGAAATAGGGACAGAGAACAAAAGAGAGGTTGAGGTGAAAGGGTGAGGAACAGAGTCTGAGCTGGAGGCTGAAGTCTGAGGGAGGTAAAGAGATTGTGTTTCCATCAGTGAGGAAACCCTTGCCAGGGAAAGAATGTCCAGCTGGGTGAAGGTCCCTGTGTGAGGAGCTAAAGGAAACATGGAAATCAGACTTTGGTTAGACTTTAGCTATGACGTTAAATGTCTTCCAGGAAAGAAGGAGACAAGGAAAATAGTGTGTAATTGACCACTCGCCTCAGTAGGATATTCTTAAATCAGGGTCCATAATTTAGGGGATGGGGGGCATGCAGCGTTGACATTTCAGTTGTACATTCGCTCAATGTGTCTACATTAGACTGTTTGCCACGTGGACGCTGGGAACGGTGCCAATGAGCACAGGCAAAAAAGCCAGCCCTGGGAATTCCCTGGTGGTCCAATGGTTAGGACTCAGAGCTTCCACTGCAGGGGGCACGGGTTCCATCCCTGGTCACAGAACTGAGATTTCACAAGCCTCGCGACCAAAAAAAGAAAAGAAAAGAAAAGAAATCTAGCCCTGAAGGACCCCAACCCTCTGCTGACAGTTACACCCCTCAAATTTCTTTCAGTAGCTTTTTAGACTTGAATCCCTTAAATATGCAAGAATTAAGTCTTATTTATCTCAAGAATTCTGCTCCTTCATAAATCAGCTTAGGGCATGGACAGGACCTAGGGCTGATGCCCAAGGAGCAGAATGCCTATATTTTAGGTGGTTTAAGGGAGCCCTTAGGGCTGTCTTGTTTGTTTAAACTGGATAGGGAACCAGGTTAGAGGGTATGAAGATAAATAATAAATGAGTGACAGCTCAAGACCACAATTAGGCCTAGGTTAATAAGCCTGAATCCCAGTGGGTAAAGAATCTCTCTTTGGAAGGAGTCACTACATAAATGTATATCACTGATGTACTTGTTGGTATTTCTTTCATTAAAAAAAATTTTTTTCTAGGGGAGAGGGAAGGGGGGAGGGACAAATTAGGGGTATTGGATTAACAGATAAAAACTACTGTATATAAAATAGATAAGCAACAAGAATACACTGTATAGCACAGGGAATTATGCCCATTATCTTGTAATAACCTATAGTAGAGTATAATCTACAAAAATACTGAATCACTGTGCTGTATACCTGAAACTAACACAATAATGTAAATCAAATATACTTCAACAATCCTACTTTTTTTTTTTTTTTTTTGGTCACACCACTGGCACGTGGGATCTTAGTTCCCCAACCAGGGATCAAACCTGCCCCCCCTGCAGTGGAAGCATGGAGTCTTAACCACTGGACCGCCAGAGAAGTCCCCAAATACACTTCAATAAAAATAAAATAAAATAATAAATTTTAAAATTTCTAAATCAAAATAAAATCAGAAGAGTATAATCTTGGGAGCAGGAGGTGAGTTTTTTGTCTCTTCTATGACAGATTATCAGTGTTGGATTGGCAGTTCTTTTACAGTTAAATTTATTTCTAATTTTTATTCCACACAATAAGCCAGTGTAACATAAGTTAGTGTGCCAGAATGTGTGTGAATTTTTTAACCTGACTTTGCCACAAAAGTATTATGTTGATACATTCACCTTGAGTGTCCCTCATCTGTCCTTATCCGTAAACCTCTATAGCTGAAAGGGACTGAGAAAGAATATTTAAAAGCAAATGCTTTGCTATACATATATATCATCAGGTGCTCTTCACCAAGTTGGCTATAGAAGAATTTTCTGCTCCTTCTCCATGTCTCCCAGTGATCACAGGGAAAAAGGACATTGATGAGAAATAACCATTTGCTACTCTTTTCTAAAGAGAAGGATATAGAATGTAAGTTTTCTTAAATCAACAAATGTCATATTCTCATTCTATACAATTAATGCATAGAGATTGGAAACAGAACCTTCAGGAGTTAAAAATACAGCACAAAATAATTCTCCCATTGTACAGATCAAGGGCTCCAGAAAACCACGGATGTGTTCAGCCAAGTAACAAGGGCGTGAGGATAAAAAAAAAAAAAAGCAACCCAGGGCCCAAACTGCATAAGGTCGGGAAAGACCTAAAAGCACAATATGGCTTCCTTCCAGTACCCATCTTTATTTCATTTCTAAAGATTTAGCTAAAACAAAAGATTCTAGGGCTGCATTTCTTAACCTAAAATGCAATCATTTCATATCTGGTCATTTCACTAAATTAAGGGATAGTGGCCTTTAGAGTTCGAAGTGAAGTCTATAATAGCTGTCTTTGTTTCTTGCCATCCCTGTGTGACAGAAATGAAAAGGTGCAATTGTTCAAAAACAAAAAGACAAGCAACCCAGTTGATCATGTTTGTAACTGACTATAGAGTAGATGATAACCGATAATCACCAAAGCTGAGAGCTTTCGAGTATTGTACAAATTTAAGAACTTCATCGTTCAGAATAAAAAATAATTTTTTACCCTGTACTTTCTCCTTCAGGCTCAGCCCCATTATTCCTCACACATCTCCTAAAGGCCAATATAATTCTTTACTTGGTCTGTTAATATGTCAACGAGGAATAGAATATATAATTATAAACCAGAGCACAACTTTGAAAATTTGGCCATCAAAGTCAGATTTTTTTTTTTGAAGTCAATATTTTTGGCCAAGCACTTAAGATGTGATCCACCATCAGAAAAGACAACGTCTAACATCCAGGTAACAGCCAATTGATTTGTAATTATTTTTTATAGTTATTAGTATATACACTTAAAATCAAAATTGGAAAACTTCAAGCTTGCATGAACTGAAAACCTTTCCAAGCAGCTGAAATTGCTTTAATTGTTATATGGGGTGATCAAAAAGGAAGTCTTTGCAAACTCATTATCTGCAAATCCATACTATACGTTACCTGAAAATCAAGATATTTACATAATAAACTCTGTTACTCAATGAAATCAGTTGAAGAAAGAAGAGCTCTTATCAAATAACCTCTTTAATGGTTATTATGTTCATCATATTTGGATTATCAATTTTCAAACAATTGGACTCTGATTATAATCTCTTAATATCAGAATTACAATAAATTTAATATCTTCTTTCTCTGTTGGCTTCTGGGTCATCATTGAGCGACAGAAATGGAAAGGTGCAGTGGTTCAAAAACAAAAAGACAAGCAACCCAATTAAAAAATCGGCAAGGACTTGAGTAGATATTTTTCCAAAGAAGATATACAAATGGCCAACAAGCACATGAAAATATGTTCAAAATCATCAGTCATTAGGGAAATGCAAATCGAAACCACAGTGAGATAGCACTTTACATCCCCTAGGCTGGCAATATATTTTTTTTTTAAGGAAAATAACTAGTGTTAGCAAGGACGTGGAGAGCTTGGAAGCTTCTCTTAAATTGCTGGTAGGAATGTAAAATTGCGTAGCCCCTGTGGAAAATTATTTGGCTGTTACCCAGAAAGTTACAGAAGACCTGTCAATTTCACTCCAAAGTATATACCCAAAAGAACTGAAAGCAGGGATTCAAACAAATACTTGTACACAAATGTTCATAGCAGTACTATCCACAATAGTCAAAAGGTGGAAACAACCCAAACATCCATCAGCAGATGAATGGGTAAACAAAATGTGCTATATCCTTACAATGGGATATTACTCAGCCATAAAAAGGAATGAAGAACTGATACATGCTACAATGTGGATGAATGTCAAAACAGTATGCGGAGTGAAAGAAGCCCGATACAAAAGTTTATATACTCTAATATTTCATGTGTATGAAATATCCAAAACTGGTAAATCTAGGTATAGAAAGCAAATAGGTTGTTGCCAGGATCAGAGGGAAAGGGGAATGGAAAGTGACTTAATAGTTATGGGGTTTCTTTTGGAGTGATGAAAACATTTTGGAACTCCATAGAATTGGTGGTGACACAACAATGTGAATGTATGAAACACCACTGAACTATCCCTTTTAATACAGTTAACTTTACATTGTGTGAATTTCACCTCAACTTTTAAAGAAAGGTACAACACTCCAAAGTGGGATGCATGGACCTCAGGGTCCATGCACGAAGTGATCTCCTACGTGCAGAATGAAAATATTTCATTCGTATTTGTGTTTATCTCACCACTTAAAAATTTCTATTTTTGGAATTCCCTGGCGGTCCAGTGGTTAGGACCCCGTGCTTCCACTGCAGGGGTCACGGGTTCGATCCCTGGTTGGGGAACTAAGATCTTGCATGCTGTGCAGTGCGGCCAAATAAATAAATAAATGAATAAAATTTTCCAGTTTTGCGTATGTTTTATAATGTAACAGGAAATTTTTAAAATAAATGTTTTATTTCAGATTTCCAAAGGTATACATAAAATAAGCACCAGCTTTTTTTCTTGCTTTATACTATAAATAAGGGTATCATTTCCTTTATGGCTTATTGTATCTACTAATCTCTGTAGCATGTAAATTATTTCTCCATGTAAAAGAATGAAGAGCTCGTTTCCTTTTCTTTGTCAATGTTATGTATGACCTTGAGGACAGAAGTTGATTATAAATGTTATTTCAGTATATATTAAATAGATTAAAATTGTTTTCTCCAAAAAAATGAACATTCTCCCAGTTTTATTGATATATAATTTACATATAACACTGTATAAGTTTGTGTACAGCATAATGATTTGACTTACATGCATCATGAAATGATGACCGCAATAAGTTTGGGGAACATCCATCCTCTGATATAGATACAAAATAAAAGAAAAAGAAAAAAAAATAATTCTTCCTTGTGATGAGAATTCAGGATTTGCTCTCTTAACAATGTTCACTTATAATATACAGCAGTGTTAATTATACTTATCATGTTGTACATTACATCCTTAGTTCTTATTTATCTTATAGCTGAAACTTTGTACCTTTTGACTGCCTTCATCCAATTCCGTCTCCTCCCACCCCGCTGTAGGTAGGATTTTATTATGGACCAACTAAATATAATTTCTAAAGTAAAAATATGAACTTTTTGATGGTGTTTGTCAGGAAGTTTTTACTGATAAGGGAGTATAATTCAAAAAATTGGAAATCACTAACCTAGGGTTAGACTTTGAAGTTAGTTAATCCAGGAGGGCTCTGCCTGGTAGGTGTATTGCTTGAGCCAGATGTGTTTAAACATCCAGTTTAAAATTTGTCTAAAATAAAATAAAATAAAGTAAAATAAAATAGATTTGCCAGGCTAAAATTATTTGACCTTTCTTTACATCATAGAACATGGTGCTTTATTTTTCCAGTTGCCAGTAGCAGATTCAGAATTTTTTCCATGAGAAAAATGCAGCCTTGCCTTCAGGCTTTCTCTGTATCCTCAGGGGAGGGGGTGATCTTCCGTCTAGGCCTGGGTCTGCATCTGCATGAAATGAGAGGGTGGGAGTTCCCTCAACTGCTTTTTTTAATTTAATAAATTTATTTATTTAATTTATTTATTTTTGGCTGCACCGGGTCTTCGTTGCTGTGCGCAGGCTTTCTCTAGTTGTGGCGAGCAGGAGCTACTCTTTGTTGCGGTGCGCGGGCTTCTCACTGCGGTGACTTCTCTTGTTGCGGAGCACGGGCCCTAGGTGCCCGGGCTTCAGTAGTTGTGACACACGGGCTCAGTAGTTGTGGCTCGCGGGCTCCAGAGCACAGGCTCAGTAGTTGTGGCGCACGGGCTTAGTTGCTCCGCGGCATGTGGGATCTTCCCGGACCAGGGCTCGAACCCGTGTCCCCTGCATTGGCAGGCAGATTCTCAACCACTGCGCCACCAGGGAAGCCCTCTCAAATGCTTGAATGGCCTTAAACCAAATGGCCCTGCTGCTAATAACACCCACCCATGAGGTCTGCTCTCCTGGCACCCGTTAGGGGCCCAACCTCCGATTCAATGCCCCTGACACATAGTCAAAGGCTGGTTCAGAGAAACAGGATCTACTTAGAGAATTTTCTGAAATATGCGGAGACCTTCAATTCTGCTCTGACAGTCCACATTTTCTCCATCGGCCAGACCTTCTGAGAATGGAGAATGGAGACCACACCCTTTGGGCCTATTTGCTGGTGTTCTGCCATCAGCTATGTGGAGAGATATTCTAAGAAGGAGCTCTAAAAATCTAATTATTTTATTTTTATGCAAATATACTTGGGGATGCCTGGAGGAATGGCATTCAGGTGGAGGTCAGAGCAGTGTGTGCAGGCTTGGGGAGGGGCTGCCTGGATGCTTAAGGAATAGAAAGGAGCCAGAGTGATCCAGAGTGAGCAAGGGAGAAAGTGGCAGGAGCAAGGTCAGAGGGCATGGGGGTGAGGTCAGAGGGCATGCGGGTTAGGTTAGAGGGCATGGGGCAGGTTTTGTAAAAATAGCAAAACAAAGAACAGTTTACGTACAGACAGTGGGGAAAGCTGTAAGAATTGGTACTGTACTGGAAAGTCATTAAGAAGTCTTTCTAGCTCTTTCTTTTTGCAGCCATCACTGAAGCATCAGTGGCCAAAATGAATTTGAATCCTCTTGTGACTTCTGACCAAAGCAAGAACCATAAAAGGCATTTCAGTGCACCTTCCCATATTCGCAGGAAGAGTGTCGTCCCCTTTTTCCAAAGAGCTGAGACAGAGGTACGACGTTCGATCCATGCCCGTCAGGAAGGACGATGAAGTTCAGGTTGTGCGAAGGCCCTAGAAAGGGCAGCGAATCGGCATAGGGCAGGGTTACAGAAATATGTCATCTACACGGAACGAGTGCAGCGGGAGAAGCTACAGGTATAACTGTCCCTGTGGGCGTTCACGCAGCAGGTGGTTAATATCACTCCACTAAACCTGGACAAAGACCCCCAAAAAATCCTTAAACATAAAGCCAAATCTCGCCAAGTAGGAAAGAAGAGGGCCACTCTAGGGAAAAAACAATTGAGAAGATGTAGGAATAGAGTAATCTTATACACAAGTTTCATTAAAAACTTAAAATGAAGGAGGGAAAGAGCCATTTATGACATAATCAATCTAAAACAATAACGAAAATGGAAAGGGTATTATGCGTCCCACACTCCTTTATTCCACAAATATACAACGAGTCCCCACCATGGGCTAGGCTCTACTCTAGGTATTGGGGACACTTTAGCAGACAAAACGGGTAAAAAACCCCTGCCCTCGTGGAGCTGACATTGTGATGGGAAGAGAGGACAATAAATATCCATGAATGTCCTGGCTACATTGAAGATGGTAAGTGCAAGGGGAAAAGGCTATACGGATAGGAGGATCAGAATGGGTCACACTGATGGGGCTTCCCTGGTGGCACGGTGGTTAAGACTTTGCACTCCCAATGCAGGGGGCCTGGGTTCGATCCCTGGTCAGGGAACTAGATCACACATGCATGTCACAGCTAAGAGTTTGCGTGCCACAACTAAGGAGCTTGGGAGCCGCAACTAAGACCCAGGGCAACCAAATAAATAAATTTTTTTTTTTTTTAAAAAAAGAAAGAATGGGCCATATTGAAAGCAAGACAATTGGGCAAATACTTGAAGGAAGTGAGGGAGTGAGCCAGGAAGATATCCCAGGGAGCACTCTATGCAAAGGCTGATGGGGAGCGTGCCTGGCAACCAAGCAGCCCCAGTAGAGAATAGTGGGAACAGGCAAATTATGTAAGGTCTTGCAGGCTATTGGGAGGATTTCTGGCAACACCAGAAGCTAAGAGAAAGGATGGAACAGATTTTCCCTGAGAGTCTTTTTTTTTTTTTTTTTTTTTGTGGCCTCGCCACATGGCATGTGGGATCTTATTTCCCCGACCAGGGGACCAGGGATCAAACCTGTGCCCCCTGCAGTAGAGTCTTAACCACTTGACTGTCAGGGAAGTCCCTCCCTCAGATCCGTAGGGATAGCATGACTCTGCCAACACCTTGCTTTTGGACTTCTCACCTCCAGGGCTGTGAGAGAATACATTTTTGTTGTTTTAAGGCGCTCAGTTTGTGGCACTCTTTTGTGTCATTAGGAAACTAATACAGAGACACCAGAATTTATTTCACCACTTCCCTATTTCTATACATTTAACTTATTGCCATTTTTTTCCCCATTGCACACTATCACAGGGCAAGAAAATCCTGACCTCGGGGAAAAGTGGTGGCTAACACTTACATATGACTCACTATGTGCCAAGTACTCTCTCTATACATATTAACTCGTTTAATTCTCATAACAGTTCTATCACATAGGTACTGTTATTATCACCCCCATTTTACAGATGAGGACACTGAGGCACAGAGGTCAAATGCCTTGTTCAAGATCATGTGACTAATGGGATAGCAGAGCAGGTTTCTAACCCAGGCAGGCTGGCTCCAAAGTTTGAGTGTTGACCACTTATTAAACAACATTGGGGTAAACCCAATATTCATTGCAGCACTATTTACAATAGCCAAGGCATGGAAACAATCTAAATGTCCATCGACAGATGAATAGATAAAGAAGATGTGATACATATATACAATGGAATACTACTTAGCCATAAGAAAGAAGGAAATAATGCCATTTGCAGCAACATGGATGGACCTAGAGATTATCATAGTAAGTGATGTAAGTCAGGGACTTCCCTGGCGGTCCAGCAGTTAAGACTCCACGCTTCTACTGCAGGGTGCGCGGGTTCAATCCCTGGTCAGGGAACTAAGATCCTGCATGCCGCATGGCGCAGCCAAAAAGTGAAAATCAAAAACAAAAACAAAAAAACTAAGTGAAGTAAGTCGGAAAGAGAAAGACAAATATGATATCACTTACATGTGGAATCTAAAATATGACACAAATGAACTTATCTACAAAATGGAAACAGACTCACAGGCATAGAGGACAGACTGTGGTTGCCAAGGGGGGCTGTGGGGAAGGGATGGCCTGGGATTTTGGGATTAGCAGATGCAAACTATTATATATAGAATGGAGGGCTTCCCTGGTGGCGCAGTGGTTGAGAATCCGCCTGCCATTGCAGGGGACACAGGTTCGAGCACTGGTCTGGGAAGATCCCACATGCCACGGAGCAACTAAGCCTGTGCACCACAACTACTAAGCCTGCGCTCTAGAGCCTGCAAGCCACAACTACTGAGCCCACGTGCCACAACTACTGAAGCCCATGAGCCTAGAGCCCGTGCTCCGCAACAAGAGAAGCCACCGCAGTGAGAAGACCGCGCACAGCAACAAAGACCCAATGCAGCCAAAAATAAATAAATTAATTAATTAATTAAAAAAAAGATAGAATGGATAAACAACAAGGTCCTACTCTATAGCACAGGGAGCTATATTCAATATCCTGTGATAAAACATAATGGAAAAGAATATGAAAAAGAATGTATATATATGTTTAACTGAATCATTTTGTTGTATGGTAGAAGTTAACACAACGTTGTAAATCAACTATACTTCAATAAAATACATTTTAAAAATATATTGCAGTAAAAAAAAAATCTTTCCCACTAACGTTTGTAGCAAAGGTTGCAATTTATACACATGCAACTGAAAATTATAATAGAAAGCACTGTTCCTAAGCTAAAGGCAAAAATGAATCTGGCAAGAGAGCAAGAACACAGTGACCCATAGACAGTTTAGGGGAGAGGAGAGTCCCACAGGATGGAAGGTCAAGGACACACCAGCCAGCATGATCATCCGTAATACCTCTCTCTCTGATTAGATGCTCCCAGACAATCTTCTGATTGTATTTTGGTTTCCCATGTACATTTGCCTGTGGAGAGAAAGTGCTATAATCCACAAACATGACACCTAGTGCTGTGACAGGTGTATTTCTCATTGTAAATTAAGAAATTGGCAGGAATTCCCTGGTAGTCCAGTGGTTAGGACTCTCCAGGCTTCCATTGTGGGGTCATGGGTTCAATCTCTGGTTGGGGAACTAAGATCCCGCATGTTGCAGGGTGTGGCCAAAAAACTAAATAAATAAATTAAAAAAAATTTTTTTAAGTGTGGGAGGGTACAATAAAGACCCAACACAGCCATAAATAAATAAATAAATAGATAGATTTATTTATTTTTTAAAAAAGTGCGGGAGGGTATTCTGAAACAGGTTTTGAACTGTTTCCTGCAGTTCCAACGCTATCCTTCCCGCTGAGCTTGCTCCATGGGACTGAGGGTGCTGAGAAATGCATGTGTGTATCGAACAGAAAACGAAGTAGAGGAATGAGCTATATAAATCACTTAACCATGAAGCAACGGGAGTGCATTTTCAGTCATTAAACATGTTATGCAATAGCTTCAGAAAGCTGTCAAGGGATTTGTGAGCTCACTCATAACTGAAAAGTGGTTTGTTAAGTGAGTTTTCCATTGCTGTAACAAGGGGGAGTCGCTGCTTATCTTATTTTGAAAAAAGAAAAAGAAAATGTAAAATAAAATCTGAGTCTCACTGTGATCTTTCTTCAGATGCTTTTTTCCTAAAGGTATTCATTTTCCAACTTGCTGCCATATCAACCAGAAGAACAAAATGGTCGAGTGAGTTCCTAAGATCTCCTGTAATGACTTGCTTTCTATGGTTATGGAGTTATCCAAATGATCTATTATGTTGTGTGGGTTTTTTTTTAATATTTATTTATTTGGCTGCACCGGGTCTTAGTTGCGGCATGTGGGGTCTTCGTTGCTCCGCGCGAGATCTTCATTGTGGCACACGCGATCTTTTTAGTTGCGGCATGCGAACTCTTAGTTGCAACATGCGGGATCTAGTTCCCTGACCAGGGATCAAACCCAGCCCCCTGCATTGGGAGCACAGAGTCTTAACCACTGGACCAGGGAAGTCCCTGTTTTTTTTTTTTAATTATATTATTTTGTAGTCTGTGTAATTATATTTCTTTTTTTTTTCCTTTTCTTCTTTTTTTTTTTTTTTTTTTTTACCGTTCTGTGCAGCATGCAGGATCTTGGTTCCCTGACCAAGGACTGAACCTGGGCCTCAGCAGTGAAAGCGCCAAGTCCTAACCACTGGACCGCCAGGGGAATCCCCATAATTATACTTCTTAATCCAATGACAAAAAATTAGTTTAGTAATTTTCACTGCAATGAATATACAATGGAGCATAATTCTTCTAGAAAAACCACAGCCCAATAGGATATGCAGGATGATGTTTTCACTGTTCTAGATTCTGAAGAAGCTGAGAAGAAGAAAAGGAAAACAACCCAAGCCTGCACGTTTTCTCTGTTCTCTTGGGGAACTAAAGCTCTGGGATGGAGTCACCGAAATTTAAAATGGCCTTTTTCTTGTCACTAACTATAACTGTCACCACCACCACCTCTGGATATCCACAAAGACCTTGCCTGTTGAAGCTCTGGACCTCCTTCTCAAAGTAATCTTGTTAATTGTATAAAGTACAGAACATTACCCCAAAAAACCAATGATATTAAAGAAAACCCTATTCAAGTATAGTCTGTGGATAGAACTAGGGGATCCATGAAGTTGCGTAGGATAATAAATACATTTTTAGTTTCACTAATCTCTAATTGAAATTTATCACTTTCTCGCATGGCAAGTGTAGGCAACAAAAGACGGCAGTATAATCATCACCAGAGACTGTTACTAAGGGAAACCACAGGTTTTTTTAATATCATAATATCATTGTTGTATACATCTTGATATGTGATTTATATATAAATTTTATGTAACAGTAGATATGAGCATAATACTTTGAAATTTCTGCAATTATTCTGCAATAGATCTGCTGCTAAATCTTGTTATCCAATGTATTAATAAAGAAGCTAATACACTGGGGAATTCCCTGGCGGTCCAGTGGTTAGGCCTCTGTGCTTCCACTGCAAGGGGCACAGGTTCGATCCCTGGTCAGGGAACTAAGATCCCACATGCCTCGGCCAAAAAAAAAGCTAATACATTAATATATCACAAACTTTTAAAATATTTCAATAAGTATCTCAACATAAGTATCTTCTCTTGTAATCTTATTATTACATATTTTATTTACAGCAAAATATACAAACCTTAGAGGTTAACTCGTTTAATTTTTACATATATATCTGTAACATATATGTAACCACTGTAACCACTACTTAGTTCAAGAGTTCAAGATATAGAAGATTTTTATTGCCCCAGAAGGTTTCTCTATGTTCCTTCCCAGTCAATAACCCCCTCAGTAACCACTATTCTATTTTCTATCACCACAGTTTAATTTTGCCTGTCCTTGAACTTCATATAAATGGAATCATATAGCACATACTCTTTTGTGCCTGATTTCTTTGAGTTAACGTGTTTTTGAGATTCATCCATGTTGTTGTACCACTAGTTTTTAAATTTTTCATGGCTATATAGTATTTCAATATATGAATATTCCATCATTTATTTACTTAATCGTTTTAGATAGACATTTGTGTTGATTCCAGTTTGGAATTAGTATTTATAGAGCTGCTATACACATTACAGTAGGGACTTCCCTGGTGGTGCAGTGGGTAAGACTCCACACTCCCAGTGCAGGGGGTCCAGGTTCGATCCCTGGTCAGGGAACTAGATCCCACGTGTATGCCACAGCTAAGAGTTTGCATGACACAACTAAGGAGCGCGGGAGCCGCAACTACCCAGCGCAACCAAATAAATAAATAAATATTTTAAAAAAATAAAGAAACTGCCAGCTTGACAAAGCAATTGTAGGATTTTACACTCCCACCAGCCATGTAGGAGTGCTCTAGTTGCTCCTAGTCCTTGCCAACACTTGGCATTGTTAGCCTTTTTACTTTTATCCATTGTAGTGGGTGTGTGGTGGTATTTCATTTTGATATATATAATATATATTTTATATATGTAAATATATTATATTATATTGATATATATTTTAATATATATTTTATGCCTTTTAAAACATTCTGAGCAAGGGGTCATCACACACACACACATACACAATTTAAAGACCTCTGTAAGAATATTACTTTCACAAATTCCTGGAACCAGTAGAATTTTTCCCCCCAGGCAGCCATGAACACTTGAAGAAAAATTTTATTGTGCTAGAATCCACACTGTTGTACAGTTATAATAGTTAGTACAGAAATTTGAAATAAAATATTAAAATATTATGCTAGCCTATCAAGCTGAACTACTTCAGGATAAGACAAGGTCCCTGCTCCCTGGGGAGATTCTAATCTAGTAGGAAAAATAAAAGATGTTTTGGTCCTCAACTAAATCAAAGAACACACGTCTCTTAATTTGATGGTTTTACCAGACCTAAAGCATCAAACAACTTGACATGTGCAAATCAAAACAATTCCACTTTTTAACTTCTAATCTATTGCAGTATATTTTAATTTTTAGAGGTTAAATGATAAAAAAATTTAACTTATATTTCTTCAAAATGCCCACCTATTTCTTTCCATACCCATCAAGGAAAATTGGTGGACGAAAGGAGCTATCACACGCTACTGGGTGATTGAAGAGCATTTAATAAAGGGACGATGTACAAAGTGGAGGGAAGAGTTCAAGGAAAATAAAGTATAATACAGCATCCTGCTGCAAGTAGTAGGAGGTGGGAGGAGGTGATAAAGGAGGGAGAAGGAGCCATCTCCGGAACCCAGAAAGGGTAGCTGTATGGCCAGTGTGGTGGACAGACTCTCACGTGGTCCCAATAGTCCCACCTCCTGGAACCCATGCCCTTGTGTAATCCCCTTGCCTTGAATACGGCAGGACCTATGACTCGCTTCTAACTCATAGAACACGGCAAATGCAAGGGGATGTCATTTCTGAAATTACGTTATATAAGGTGAATGCCCAGTTCCTTCCCATGCTGGCCTTGAAGAAGCAAGCTGCCATGCGGTGACCATGGAGAGGGCCACATGGCAAGGGACTAGGGCAGTCTCTGGCCGACAGCTGGCAAGACACTGAGTCCCTCGATCTGATAGCCTCCAAGGAACCAAGTGCTGCCAAGAACCATGTGAACTTGAAAGCAGATCCCTCTTTGGCCAAGCCTTAAGATGAGGCTGCAGCCCTGATGACACCTTGGTTGCAGCTTTGCAGAGGACTCCGCTCCGCTGCTGCCCCGGATGCCTGAGCCACAGAAACAGTAAGATAATAAGTGTGCGCTGCTTTAAGTCACTAAGTTTATGGTGACCTTGTTGCGCAACCGTAGATACCTGATGGAGATAGAGATAGCAGATAGTAGCTGAGCCTTCAGTAGAGGATGCAGACCACCCAGGGCACCACACAGGGACGGGGGCGGGGAATAAAGACCCCAACCTCACACCCCTCCTACTGGAGTTCCCACCTGGCCAAACAAAACGGCACCGGGAGAGAAGGGAGCCTCTTCCTGTCGTCCACACAGGTCATCCTCCCAGGGACAGAGTGAAAAATAATGGACAGTGAACTTGGAGGAGCAGATGGAAGATCAAACAGCACAACAACTTCACCAAACTTTGTTTTTAAGGCTTAAATACTTGGAGTTCACTAGTGGCGCAGTGGTTAAGAATCCGCCTGCCAATGCAGGGGACACGGGTTCGAGCCCTGGTCCAGGAAGATCCCACATGCCGCGGAGCAATTAAGCCCGTGCGCCACAACTACTGAGCCTGTGCTCTAGAGCCCACGAGCCACAGCTACTGAAGCCCGCGAGCCTAGAGCCCGTGCTCCGCAACAAGAGAAGCCACCGCAGTGAGAAGCCCGCGCACCGCAACGAAGAGTAGCCCCCGCTCTCCGCAACTAGAGAAAGCCAGCACGCAGCAACGAAGACCCAACACAGCCAATAAAAAAAAATTAAAATATAAAGCTTTTTCCATTAAAAATACCTATTGCATATAAAATGTAATAAGGGTAATAGTGATACATGAGTAAAAGCAAATTTAAAATTGCAAAAAAAAAGTATTTTTGGTTATAATTTTATAGGCACAATAAATAATAATACCTTATTAATGTGATATTTTAATCGATCATAAGATTTTTCTGGCTCACTTTTCTGCAAGTAAAGGCTGATTTCAAAACTTGTACTCTTTCAACTTCATTTTCAGTTGGTATAATTGAAAGTCACACTTGGCATATGCAAGATCACAAATAATTTTTGATAATTTTTCTTTTTAGAAGGACTTTTCTACAGATGTAACTGTTACCGGCATTGTTAAAAGTATTTTTTTAGGCTGTGGCAACATTGGGATAAACTTCTGGTAAATTATTTCCGAATATAAATTTTAGCACATGGATAAGTGATGATTGTCATGGAAAAATTTTTCTAAAAAGATTTAGCTCTTCATACAAATCAGTCGGTGTAAATCTAAATTTAATTTTAAATGCAAATGTATACAATGGCATTTTAATGCTTCCCCTGACATTTCCTGTAACTCATGGAGGTTTACAAGAAACTGAAAGTGGCTTCATGATTTGTACATAATTCCAGTCGCCTGTTTCTGCATTCTGTCGCTGAATCTTCAATTATAAGAGAAAAATCAAGTTTAAAATTGTCTTCTTCGTTAATAATTGGCTCAGCGGAAGCAGCACATAAAAAGAGTGTTCTTTTCCATCAAATGTGACGATCTTTAAATTTAATTTCTATTTCTAAGGCTGCGGATATTGGTTTTGCAACGTTGCAGCAGTTTTCAAAACCAGGGATCCTAAATTCATTGAAGAATTCTAGTTACGCTTTAGTGCAATGTCCATGCGTACGCTTTCGCTCTGTAATAATTTACCGACAAAGTTTGCAGGGCAGAGAGGTACTGCAGGGATGGGCTCCGGGGACAGTAGTGCCGAGCACCCCCTCTCTCCTGCTTCTGCTGCTGCCACCACGATCTCCAACGCTAATCCGGGCGAATCTGGGAGTCCCCGCCCCCCGCCCGGGACTGGCCCGAGGTTGGCGCGTGCGCACTAGGCGCCGGGTCAGTCCCGCAGGGGCCACACTCTGTTGCCCGCTGGCGGGAGTCCCCGCCGTGCTGCCCGGTTTATCGCCCCATTGTACCATCGGCCGTTACTTACAAAACACAAGTTCCAAGATAAAATTATTAAGAATTTCAAGACGACAACAGCCTCAGGGCATTAAACGAAGCGCGAGGGCCCTTCCGGGGGCGGGTTGGGGGAGGGGGGAGGAGGTCTCGCATGCCCATAAAGGACCTTGCATCCGTGGTGTCAGCAGGACAGTATGATGCTTGCACCCAGCCTTCACTCTAGAAACAGGTTTTAATGTAAGGTGGATTTCAGATGAAACCAAAGGAACTGGGTACTTGTGTCCTTAAAGGTGACGGGGATTCTGCCACTGAGGAGCTGTGTGCCCTTGGGCGAGTGGTTCGACCTCTCTCCGTCATTTGTAAAAGAATATAGCATTGTACCAATGTTAATTTCTTGGCTGTCCTCCTCGTACCTTGGCTAGGTAGGAGATTAACATTGGGGAAAGCTGCCTGAATAGTTGATGGAAATTATCTATACGGTACTATTTTTGCAGCTCTTCTGGAAGGATAAAAGTATTTCAGAAGCAGATGATTTGGAGGGGAAGGAGCGCCTCCCAGCCGGTATTAGAATCAGAATGCACAGGCGCTGACAAGTCTTGGCTTCTACCCAAGGTTTTGTTGTGAATAGTTGTATGTCCTTGGACACACTGCTTAACTTCTAATCCCTTAACTTCCTGGGGAAAATGTGATATTGAATAGATTCTTAATGTCCTTTCTAGTGTTAAGATGTAAGAACAATTGAAGGGCCTCTAGGGTCTTTTACCTCCTTAGAGCTTCCTTAATTTTTTTTTTTTTTAATTCATGCTTCCAACCCTCCCTAGCTGTGTTTTCCTCTTATTTTTTGATCCACTCAGTATATCTTGAGCACATTTAAAGTTAGTACTTACAAATATCCAGGAGTACATTTACAGAAGCAAAGCAGTTTTTACTGCTGGAAGAAGCCCATTTCTAGCATATCAAGTTGAAAGAAAGTGATTGTCACCCAGTCATTTTCAGCTCAACTGGTGTCCCACAACCTTGGCGGCCCACTGAAGTCACCTGGGAATCTTTTAAAACTATGGATGCTCCACTGCCCACCCCCAGGGATTCTGATATAATAGGTCTGGGTGTGACTGGGCCAGATTCCACTTTTTATATTTGGTGCATTTGTGATATTCATCAAAACCATCGCTCCACTGACATTATAATCGATCCTATTGAAGCATAATTGTCTTTTCATAAAACATAAACTGCCTGTATCACATAATCCCCTCTCAAGTACAATTCCTATTTGGTGCAATGTGTACATTATTGCATGGTACAAGAAATGCAATAATGTATACATTGCACCAAATGAAACTGATGTCCTTATAGACACTTTTGTTCATTCAATATGTGCATACATACATTTGAGATTGTAAACTACAATGGGTCAGGGAGCTAAATTTTTTTATTACAGCTATAATGTGATATAATTTATATACAGTGCAATTCACCCATGTAAGTTGTACAAGTCAATGGTTTTTAGTATATTCACAGAGTTTCAAGGACCTAAAATTTAACCTTTGTTATACAGGAGAGCAAATGTGAAAGCCCCCAAAATTTCCACTTGATCATGGTAAGCTTTTTATCATTTTTTTTTTTTAAAGGTTTTATTTATTTATTTATTTATTTATTTATGGCTGTGTTGGGTCTTCGTTTCTGTGCGAGGGCTTTCTCTAGTTGTGGCAAGCGGGGCCACTCTTCATCGCGGTGCGCGGGCCTCTCATTATCGCGGCCTCTCTTGTTGCGGAGAACAGGCTCCAGACGCGCAGGCTCAGTAATTGTGGCTCACGGGCCCAGTTGCTCCGCGGCATGCGGGATCCTCCCAGACCAGGGCTCGAACCCGTGTCCCCTGCATTGGCAGGCAGATTCTCAACCACTGCGCCACCAGGGAAGCCCCCTATCATTTTTTTTTCTCTCGCCAGCCGTGTTATTCTATTAAACCTGCTTAAAGTAAAGAAGGTAATCACCAGTGGTAAATTCATCTTTAATGAAAAGAAGTGTCATTAAGAGAAAAAAATGTCGGTTTTCTTTCAATGCTCATTCATCTTTCCTGAAAGGACACAGAACACTTCCAAACAGTGATGATTAGATCCAAAATTTATATGCTCTGCTTTATATACTCTTTGATTAATCCATAGCAACCAATTACCATTGTTTACCTTTATTATTAGATTTTCCTAGCACCATTACACTCCTGACTAATGAAAATGCTAAGAAGAGTCTTTTAGGAGCATGCACTATGTCGTTCTAGCTAATGCCGAATGGTTAATTGTCTTCAAAATTTGAAAGCATGGTCTTATGATATAGGGGACCCAGACTATATATAAACGGGTCCACATAAAGCACTTAGAAGAGGCACTGAGCACAAAGTAAGTATTCAGTGAGTAGGGTGATCATATCATCTAGAAACCAGGACACTTTTGAGAGTGAAAGGGGGCGTGCGATTGTATTAGATATTATGATTATATAGCTTCTGTCTACTTTGCATAATTAAAATGATAATACAAACAAATGGCTGTTCTTAACATTAATTTATAATTAAATCTTGGAAAGAAACTGCACATAGACTTTTCAAGGTTTTCCATTAGAATTAAGGAACTTTAAATAAATTGTCATCTCCACTTTTGAATCACACTATACCCCCAGCCAAATCCACATCAGCCACAACACATAACTGTTAAACAGCCAGAGAGGGGGCTTCCCTGGTGGCGCGGTGGTTGAGAATCTGCCTGCCAATGCAGGGGACATGGGTTCGAGCCCTGGTCTGGGAAGATCCCACGTGCCGCAGAGCGGCTGGGCCCGTGAGCCACAATTACTGCGCCTGCGCGTCTGGAGCCTGTGCTCCGCAACGGGAGAGGCCGCGACAGTGAGAGGCCCGCGCACCGCGATGAAGAGTGGCCCCCGCTCGCCGGAACTAGAGAAAGCCCTCGCACAGAAACGAAGACCCAACACACCCAAAATAAATAAATTTATAAACAGCCAGAGAATATATGTGTATGAGACTGGTCAGATTATCTTGAGCCAAACGTGCAAACTAGTCGGTCTGCAGATGCCAGGCTCTTATACATTTGGATTTCTGGGGCAATTAATCTGTCACTTTTTGACATGTGATCAATTTTCTAATAATTGAACTTTAAGAGGAATGGGTGGGCTTCCCTGGTGGCGCAGTGGTTAAGAATCCGCCTGCCAATGCAGGGGACACGGGTTCGAGCCCTGGTCCGGGAGGATCCCACGTGCCGCAGAGCAACTGGGCTCGTGCGCCACGGCTACTGAGCCTGCGCTCTAGAGCCTGTGAGCCACAACTACTGAGCCCAAGTGCCACAACTACTGAAGCCCATGCGCCTGGAGCCTGTGCTCCACAATAAGAGAAGCCACCGCAGTGAGAAGCCTGCGCACCGCAATGAGGAGTGGCCCCCGCTCGCCGCAACTGGAGAGAGCCCGCACACAGCAACGAAGACCCAACACAGCCAAAAATAAATAAATAAAATAAATAAATTTATAAAAAAAAAAAAAAAAAAGAGGAATGGGTAGACAATGGGTCTTTGTACTCGAGATGTAAGGAAGCGATGAAAACGAATTTTCCAGGTCATGGGAGCTTCCATTATCAGCACTTCCAGTCATTTTAGGTAGAAATCTTCCAAAATGTGTGAGCCTCATAACAATGGTTTCCAAGAGAGCCTGGGTCCTTCTTTTAGGAAATCTCATTTCATGACCAGAAAATACGTGGCTACTAGTCAGCCCAGTGCTTTGCACTTTCAGGGAAAAAAGAACATGAATGCTCTACTTACTCTACATGCCAAAGATGAGAGTCTTGCAGAATCACCTCCTCATGCATCCTTGACACGGCTGCCTCTGTTCATTTACAGTCAGGGAAGGAGCTTCTGGAATCAACATCTCACAGGTTCCTTCATTATGATTTTCTAGCTTGGAAGTTTTGTCCGTTTTTCTGCTGTGACTCCTAACAGATGCTATCCACCTTCACAGCACGTGTCCAAGCATCCCCAGGGTGAGGCAGCAATGTTGGTTGGCAGCTTATAATTTCACCCTTTTTCCTTGCACTCAAGAAAGCATATTGGGGGACTTCCCTGGTGATCCAGTGGTTAAGACTCTGTGTTCCCAGTTCAGGGGGCCCAGGTTCGATCCCTGGTCAGGGAACTAGATCCCGCAGGCTGCAACTGAAGATCCCACGTGCTGCAACTAAGACCTGGTGCAGCCAAATAAATATATAAATAAATATTAAAAAAAGAAAGAAAGCATGTTGGAAAGCAAGCAAGAGAGATATTATTGTATGGATAATCTCAGATCTGCTCTGATTTTCTTTTTAAGCGAACCAACTTGGGTATGTTTGCAAACTTGGGTGTGTTACTGAGAAAACAAATATTTGTGAATTACAACTTAACTAAGACCCGGCAGTGTGCGTCCTCAGCCTCCCCTTGCCTTGATGGATCTGCAGTGAGGCCACCTGTCCCTTTCTTCCCAGAATAGTCATTCATTATTTGTTTATTCATTTGCTGTTCTTTTATTCTTTCCACGAACACGTAATGAATGTTTATTGTGCTACATGCTGAGGAAACATGATGATCAAGACCAAAAATCCTCTGCTGCCAATGAGCTCATATCTAATGAAGGAAGTTAGATATGTCAACAAAAGAAATGGAGATGAAAGTATGGACATGGTTATAGATATAGATACTGTATCTGATGGATGGATAGATGATTGACAGCTGAGGATAACTGCTACATACAGATACATATGAGAGATCCGAAGGGTCTCTAACTCTCCTGCGGGAGAAAGGTGGTCAAGGGAAGCTGAATCTGGATGAACTGGACCACTTGGCCAGCCAGGTAAAGGCAGGCAGGCCTTCCAGGCAGCGCCATAGACATGCTCTGTAACCCGCATGCAGGCCTGGAGCGGCAGTGTTGGTAAATTAACTTTTGCCTCAGTGTAGTCTGAAGATGTCAGAAAGTTGATAAATCTGTCAGGATAAGGGCTATAAACTGGATTTTTTTTTTTTTTTTTTTTTAAGAGTGGAGCCAGAAGAAAATAGAGACCTGGGAGGATTATGAGGGAAAGTGGGAGGGAGATTAGAGGTCCCCCTCCTCTGAGCCCTCTCTGCCTCACCCCATGTTCGCTTATATACTTTTTCTCCCAGACCCCTCAGCTCCCGGAAGCAACCAGCTTAAATCTTATTAGTTTTGATCTAAAAACATGGTGATCTTTTTTTTTTTTTTAATTTTTTGACTGTACCACTCAGCATGCGGGACCTTAGTTCCCCAAACAGGATCGAACCCGGGCCCCTGCAGTGGAAGCACGGAGTCCTAACCACTGGACCTCCAGGGAAGTCCCAACATGATGATCATTGAATTCCCTAAGATTTCAGGGTTGCAGAAGTACTTCCTTTGCACAAAGGCTTCTATGGGAATGTTCCTACCAGCATTGTTCATAATAACCAAAAACTTAACTGGTGGTATATCCACACAATAGAATATTCTCCAGCAGAAAAAGGAGCAAACTACAGATACTTGCAACAACTAGATGAACCTCAAAAACATTACACTCAGGAAAAGAAGCCAGATACATATTACATGATATATGTATCTACCTATTTTTATGAAATTTCTAAAAAAGGAAAATCTATAGAGAAAGAAAGTAGATCAGTGGTCATCTGTGTCTGAGGGTAAGAGTGGGGATTGATTGAAAATGAGTAAGTGGGAACTTTTGGGGTGATGGGAGTATTCTAAAACTGAATTGTGAGATTGGTTGTACAAATGTAAATTTATTAGAAATCATTTAACTATGCACTTACCACAGGTAAATTTTATAGTATGTAAATTATACCTCATTTTTAAAATGTACTACCCACTTCCCTATTCTTTTAAGAAAATATATTGAGCATTATTGAGCCCTTGTCTTTAGGGTGGTCCGCATAAATATATTGTATTATCAGTATAGCGGATTGGTTAGGTGATAAGCTGTTTGATCCCTAGCAAGTTACAAAATCTTCAAAGCCCTCAGTTTCCTCATGTGTAAAATGAGAATAAAAGTATCCACTTCATAAGATTGTTAGAAGAATTAAGAGAAAACCTGTAAAGTACTTAGAACAAAGTTAATAAAAACTCAGCACAGTAGCTGATATAATGCTAATGATTGTCATTCCATGATTAAAATAGCAGATGGGAGAAAAAGGAGGAGGTGGGAAAGGAAAAGCGTCCAAGGTGATAAAATCATGGCAGCTTATGTTCCCTCCAATCTTAGTTTCTTTTTTTTTTTAATTAATTAATTTAACTTATTTATTTTTGGCTGCGTTGGGTCTTCGTTGCTGTGCCTGGGCTTTCTCTAGTTGCGGCGAGCGGGGCTACTCTTGGTTGCGGTGCGCGGGCTTCTCATCGCGGTGGCTTCTCTTGTTGCGCAGCACGGGCTCTAGGTGCTCAGGCTCAGTAGTTGTGGCTCACGGACTTAGTTGCTCCGCGGCATGTGGGATCTTCCCGGACCAGGGATTGAACCCGTGTCCCCTGCATTGGCAGGCAGATTCTTAACCACTGCGCCACCAGGGAGGTCCCTCACTTATTTTTTAAACTAGTTTTTTTTTTAATTATTAAAAAAATTCAAGCCATAAAAGTGGGTTTGTTTAAAGAAAAGTAAACCTCTCTCCACCACTCTTAGAATATTTCCCTGCACACCTAGGCATATGTGTGTATGCCTATTCATATATTTACATAAGGTGTACCAGATATGGTTCTGCACCTTCTTTTTCAAATGTAGCAATATTTCTTGGAAATATTTGATATAGCATACTTTTCCCTTTCAGACAAGCCTAATATTCCTGAGATACCATAAATTATTTAACCCTACAACACATTTTATGTTATTTCCCATCTTTTTCAATTACAAGTAAACTAGCAATGATTATCCTCTTATATATGCTTGTCTCCATCTGGAATTGAATTTGAGGGTGAGAATGCTAGTTACCTCAACATTATTTAATGACTAAATTGTATTCTACCTCAGTGATTTGAAATGCCACCTTTTCTCCTATACTGTTCTAAATTCTCAAATGAATTTTGCTCTATTTCTGTATGCCCTGTTCTGTTCCACTGATCTATATATTCTTGATTCATATATTCACGTGTCAATACTAAATAAACTGTTCCACTTACTGTAGTTTTATAAAACATTTTGATATCTGTTAAGGATAGGATTCCCTTGTTCCTTTTATTTATGTATATTCAATATTTCCAGAATGAATCTGAGGAAATTCCATTACATTGAATAGATGAATTATTTTAGAGATACATCTCATTCACACTTTAATGAGACAGTAAGTACCAGAGGGACTCAAGGAATCAGAGATTTGGGGTGGGGGGGGCAGGAAAAAGAGGGAACATTCAGATGTTAATTAGCTCAATGAGCCCACACAGACGCTAGAGGTCCTGAAAGAAAGAGGAGAGGGTTTCAAGAGAGAAAGGGGATGACAGGAAAGAGGAGGCTTTCTCTCCTTGCCCCTGAGATCTGCCTTCTGTTCTCCCCACTCCCCGCCATGCTCTTGACAAAGACACTGGATTTCTGGTTCCTAAATATGATGGTCTCTTCTCTTAGGGTCCTGGGCTAGCCCCCAACATGTAGCAGTGCTATGCTGATACCCTCATTAAGCTGTAAGATCAGACCCAGTTTGAACGGCTGCAAACCTCAGCTCCTTTTGAGTTTAGTCCATCTCCCCAGGCCAAAAGAGTCCATCCAATCCACATACGATGATGTCTAGATCACACACGATAATCCCTGCCTTTGCCTTCAAGCAGCCTCCTCTTAATCACATCTTCTCCCTCCTCTCAGCCTCCACCCCTCATTGTCCCTATTCCTTTCCCACTTGAGTTTTAGAACGGTACAGTGAAGTATTGGGGGGAGGGAGGTGTGTGGGGACAGACTGAGGGAGACCCAGGGGTTAGAATTCCCCCCAGTCGCCAACATTTACCATACAGCATAATTTCCCTGAATAAATAGCTCTCAGCGGTTTGTAAGGTCCATGGTACAGTGTTGAGTACAATGTTTAGAAGCAGAGGTACTCAGTGTCTGTTGAATAGTCAACTACTGACTGGTTTCTTGCTTCTAAATCAAAATTGCTGTAGCCGTTAATGACAACTGTAGGTTACCCTAAGGAATTCATTTCTGCAAAACTTGGCAAAGACAAAGTTTGTTATAAATAAGTATAGTTTCGCTGACATTTGGTCTAGGGCAAGTAAATTACCCAGTGAGGTGATTTATAAATTCATTGTGCTTAACTCTCTGATAGGAAACTGAGCAATGGTGCTCTGGTCATTGGGTCTGATTTATATCAGAAAAGTGTACAAAAGAAAATGGAGGTTCTCTATCTCACTCTTGCTCTCTCCTGGTCTCCTGTTACTGTATAACACGCATCCTTTTCCTTTAATTACCTTCTTCATGGCTTGAGAACTTTGATGACTTGATTAAGCCTTGCAGTGCAGTTGCAGCCCCTACCCATCTGATTAATTAGCCCAAACCTTATTAACTTCCTAATTCTGATCAATAAGGCACTGATGCTAAACTATGCAAGGGCAAACTAAGGAGGCAATTTTATTGCAAGACACAGAGTCCCTACTGGTTTTTTTACTCATCTTTTTTTTTTTTTTGATCTTACTTTTTAATGCCAACCAGGTTGGAATATGGTAATTCAATAATAGTCCTATGAAGACTACCCACTCTCCAATCATAACTACTTTATTTGCTGCACCAGCACTATTTGTTGGCACTATTTGGGGACTTTCCATTAAAAACACAGGGTCCCCATTATTCAGGATATTGGGTAAGTGTTGCTCATGGCCAGAGAAAGACTATGATGATGATAACAGTGATACAGTTATTCCTTCTCTGCAGGAAATTGACAAACTATGTAGCGATAAACTCCTCTTCCCCTAACCCAAACTCAGAATGGAGTTCTCTAACAGTGAGGAAGTCTTCCAATATCCTAGACCAGCACTATTCAATGGAAATATTTTAAATTTTCTAGTAGGCACATTGAAAAAATTAAAAATTAACTAGTGAAATTAACTTTGAGGGAGTTCCCTCGCGGTCCAGTGGTTAGAACTCGGTGCTTTCACTGCCGGGGCCCGGGGTTCAATCCCTGGAACTAGGCTCCCACAAGCCGCGTAGTACATTCAAAAAACATTAACTTTGATAGCATATTTTTATAACCTAATCTATCAAAAATATTATCATTGCAACATGTGACTAATATAAAATTATTAATGAGATTTTGTGCTTTCTTTCCCCCCCAACTTTTTAATTAATTAATTAATTAATGGCTGCATTGGGTCTTCGTTGCTGCGCGCGGGCTTTCTCTAGTGGCGGCGAGCAAGGGCTACACTTCCTTGCCGTGCGAGGGCTTCTCATTGCGGTGGCTTCTCTTGTTGCGGAGCACGGGCTCTAGGCGCGCAGGCTTCAGTAGTTGTGGCACGTGGGCTCAGTAGTTGTGGCTCACAGGCTGTAGAGCGCAGGCTCAGTAGTTGTGGCGCACGGGCTTAGTTGCTCCACGACATGTGGGATCTTCCCGGACCAGGGATTGAGCCCATGTCCCCTGCATTGGCAGGTGGATTCTTAACCACTATACCACCAGGGAAGTCCTCCCCCCAAGCTTTATTGAGATATAATTTACAGATGACATTGTGTAAGTTTAAGGTGTACTGCATGATGATTTGATACATGTATATACTGTGAAATGAAAATCACAATGTGATACATGTATATACTGTGAAATGAAAATCACAATGTGAGTTAACACCGTCGTCACTTCACATAATTACCTTTGTGTGTGTGTGTGTGTGTGTGTGGTGAGAACAATATTGTGTTCTTTTTTCCACACTAAACCTTTAAAACCAAATGTGTATTTTATATTTATAGCACATCTAAATGCAGACTAGCCACATTTCAAGTGCTCAGTAGCTACTTATATAACTAATGGCTTTGAGGACCACTGCTCTAGAACTAGGACTGGTTTCGACCCATCTCCTTCAGGTTACAGAAATCTGTGCAGAAGTGACATCCCCTGTCACCAAGACAGGCTCATGACTTGGTATCAACTCTATTTCCCTCTGTCACTTTCAGAGCCTGGTCTAGTTTCAACCTTCCAATTGTCCCCCAAATCACATGAAGTTCTGAAGTTTAAAGAATAGACTAGATTTTACTTTGAACTTTGAAATCATTTCAGCTCTTTGCATGTGCTAAGTTGAACTACTTAGCGCATTCGTGGTCTGTCTCTCCAGGGACTGTTTCCACTTCCAAGGGCAGGGCGACAAGCTACAGAAGCCTCTGAGAAAGGCTTTACTTGCCCAAGGCCAGAGCTTCTGGCCTCACTCCCCTGCCCCTATCTCTCCTCTACCATCTCAGGCCACCTTTCCCTTTATTGTCAGCTTAACAAGATCCTCACAAATTAAGTACAGCTTCTTATTTTCATCTCTCTCCAGTTCTTTTCTTTGTTAAACAAAGTAAATAGATAATGCATACACAAAGGAAACAGCTCAGACATCACAAAAAGTTGGACAGTGAAAAAGAAAGGCCTCCTTCCCACCTGACTCCGAGTTTTCCCCAACCAGTTGCTCTCCAGGAATTTAACCCACCTTAAGAATATTTGGGGTGACTTTTCAGAGATAATCTATCCCTGCTTTTGTATATATGCTTTTATACACACACATATATGTGCATTTGTATTTTTTTCAGTGAAAGACAAAAACAGGCAGCAATCTGCAACTTCGGCAATCTGCAACATCTCTATGATGTAAAACAATCAGAAATGAGTCATATTATTCCAGTAAATACTGTACATGACTTCCACAAAATTGGAACAACAGACTGATCTCTTAATGTTGAAAGGTGGGAAATATAGAAAGGGGACCTGCAGCCAAGTAAGGTTTAGGAAAGGTAACCTGAGAATTGAGCAATGTTCAACATTTTCATTCCAGAATGCTTTTTTTTTTTAAAACTCCTCTCTAATACCACCTCCCCCTCCAGAAAACTGTCATCGAGGGTTAAGAAGGCATATAACAACTAAAATAAAATCTGATTTTAAGAATGAGATAGATTAGTCTTTTAAAAAAGAATATAAGATTAACAGCAAAGAAGCACTTAGCTATCTTTGAACTGCCAGCAAAGAAACAGGCACAGAACCCTGATCCATGTTTCTTTCTTAAGACAGAGGAATGGATAAAGAAGATGTGGCACGTATATACAATGGAGTATTATTCAGCCATAAAAAGAAATGAAATTGGGTCATTTGTAGAGACGTGGATGGACCTAGAGTCTGTCACACAGAGTGAGGTAAGTCAGAAAGAAAAATAGGGCTTCCCTGGTGGCGCAGTGGTTAAGAATCTGCCTGCCAATGCAGGGGACAGGAGTTCGAGCCCTGGTCCGGGAAGATCCCATATGCCATGGAGCAACTAAGCCCGTGCACCACAACTACTGAGCCTGTGCTCTAGAGCCCGCAAGCCACAACTACTGAGCCCGTGTGCCACATCTATTGAAGCCCGTGCTCCGCATCTATTGAAGCCCGTGCTCCGCAACAAGAGAAGCGACCGCAATGAGAAGCCCGCACACTGCAACGAAGAGTAACCCCCGCTCGCCGCAACTAGAGAAAGCCCGTGCACAGCAACGAAGACCCAACTCAGCCAAAAGTAAAAATAAATAAAATAAATTTATTTTTTAAAAAATGAAAGAAAAATAAATATATATTAACGCATATATGTGGTATCTAGAAAAATGGTACAGATGGACCTATTTACAGGGCAGGAATAGAGATGCAGACATAGAGAATGGACGTGTGGACAAAGGGGGTGGGGAGGGATGAATTGGGAGATAGGGGTTGACGTATGTGTACTGCCATGTGTAAAACAGATAGCTGGTGGGAACCTGCTGTATAGCACAGGGAGCTCTGCTCGGTGCTCTGTGGTGACCTAGATGAGTGGGATGGGGGGGTGGGAGGGAGGTCCAAGAGGGAGGGGCTATATGTATACATACAGCTGATTCACTTCGCTGTACAGCAGAAACTAACACAACATTGTAAAGCAACTATACCCCAATTTAAAAAAAACCAAAACTGCGGCTCCTCTAAGATTGTGACGTCTATAGATACCCAAGAAACCATGTTTCCCTCTAAAGCTCAAAAGTGGGTTCTAAAGCACAGGCCCTTCTTGCGTATTCTGAAGATTGCAGAAAGAATGATGTATTTCAAAACATAATCTTTCAACTTTGAAAAGGCGACAGAAAAGCTCTTCATAAAAGACCAGTGATGCTGAGATGGGTCATTAGATTTTTTTTTTTTTTGGGTCATTAGATTTTAATCAACAGCTATGTGTTTCTCTCTCCCAGGTACAAAGCACTGTCCACAACTGCTTCAGGTGAAGATGGCCACGGTTAGAATAACTCATAAATACAACCGGCCCACAAACTTGCACCCTCCCTCCAAATGTTCTCCCTACTTCCCAGCCTTACAGCCACACCTCAGTGCCATTGACCACAGGGCCATAGGTACAACATAAAGCACCAATCCGGAGTCATTCTTTAAGACTCTTCGGTGACTTCCTATTCTGGCCTTCACAGATTATAAATCCCCTGCCTAATTCTTGATTTTGATGTCTTTTCCACTCCCGACCTCCCACTTTACCCTCCATCGTTGGCACGGCTTATACTTCCTTGCCTTTATCAAGGCAATCCCAAATACTGGCTCTGTCATTAGCAACTGTGTGACCTTAGGCAAGTTCTGGAACTCCTCTGGGTACCTTGGCTGTTAAAATGAGAGTGGCCTCTTTCTCTGTGGTCCCCAGCAAATGGAGATGAAGGTTCCCAGGAGTGTTGAAAATTCTACCTCCCATGGGCCCCTCCTACAGCCAAGTCTTCAAACTGGAGTGCACCTACCCTGCGGTACACAAATACTTTCCAGGGATTCTATGACCTGGGATGGTCTTAAAAGAATTATTTTCCAGATCCTTTATTTCCACCTTTACTCAGTATTGCAACAGCTTGACAAAAGAAAAGCGCCACTCTCACCCAATCCAAACTGTGGTCATTGCTCCAGGACATAAAGCCTTCCTGGGGCCCCAGAAAGAAAGCCTTTTTATAGACTACTCCAGTCACCTATCTTGCATTTCCTTATCTTCTCCTGTCTAATCATACCTCTATTAAAAGAGAAGCAGAGCCTTAGAAATGTGGTGTTTTGGTCCCCTTTGGGTATTTTGATTTTAAATCTATGGTAGAGTAAATGGTGGGATAAGAACAATTTTTGTTTGCCTTTGTTTCTTCCCTGATCATTTGTCAAAGAATGCTTCATTCCTAATAGACAGTCCAAGAGAGAAAGGAAAGGAAGCGTCAGAAGGCATGTGGAATGCTAAAAAAGACTTTCTATCATTTAAATACAAGCAATTCTTTTTCAGTTATTCTCAGTACTCAATCCTGCACTCAACACTGTGGGAAGGGGGTGGAGGTGCCTTTCTACAGGCAAAACAATATGATTAGTAAAACGCATTCCTTTTATTTTTTTAAAATTAATTAATTTTATTTATTTATTTTTGACTGCATTGGGTCTTCGTTGCTGCGCGTGGCCTTTCTCTAGTTGCGGCGAGCGGGCTACTCATTGCGGTGTCTTCCTTGTTGCAGAGCATGGGCTCTAGGAGCTCAGGCTTCAGTATTTGTGGCACATGGGCTCAGTAGCTGTGGCTCGCCGGTTCTAGAGCGCAGGCTCAGTAGTTGTGGCACACGGGCTTAGTTGCTCTGCGGCATGTGGGATCTTGCTGGACCAGGGCTCGAACCCGTGTCCCCTGCATTGGCAGGCGGATTCTTAACTACTGTGCCACCAGGGAAGTCCCAAGGATTCCTTTTAAATGTGACTGGAATTTTTTTTTTTTTAACTACCAAATTATAAAAAAACATGCTGGATGAAACGCTCAAATAATACTTTTATGTGATTACTTTCAGTGTTATGCTTAAAGCTAAAAATTACTTTATCAACCCAACATTGCAAATTAACTATCCTTCAATTAAAAAATTACTTTATCAAATCAGATCATAACATTTGTCAATTATAGTCAGTCCCCATCTTATTTAATCTCATAAAATGTTTAATATCTTCTTCCTCCTATTAACTCAAAATAAAATTATATGCTAACTGCCAGATCAACTTGTTTTAACATTTTCCAAATGTTAAAAAAGAGCTTATTAGTGAATTTTTAAATGGATAATAACAGGTATTGTTATTAATGTATTGAGTTTCCACTTGATACTTTTTAAAGAATGTATAACGTATTTATTTATATTGAGATATACTTGATTTACCATAATATATTAATTTCAAGTATACAACATAGTGATTCAAAATTTTTATGTTATACTGCATTTAAAGTTATTATAAAATATTGTCTATATTCCCTGTGCTGTAAAATACATCCCTGTAACTTGTTTATTTTATACATAGTATTTGTATCTCTTAATCCCCAACCCCTATCTTGCCCGCCCCTCCCAGTAATAATCACTAGCTTGTTCTCTATATCTGTGAGTCTCTTTCTGGTTTGTTTTGTTATATTCTTTTTTTTTTTTTAGATTCCACATATAAGTGATAACATATGGTATTTGTCTTCCTCTGTCTGACTTATTTCACTATGCATAATACCCTCCAGGTCCATCCATTTTGCTGCAAATGGCAGAATTTCATCCTTTTTATGGCCAAGTAATATTCCCTTATATATTTCATTCTTTTAAAATATTTCATCATATATATATATACACACACACACACACACACACACACACCCCATATCTTCCTTTTTTCCCAATTTTTTAATTGAGGTATAGTTGATGTACAATATTATATGCTTCATATGTCCAACATACCATATATTCTTTATCCATTTGTCTGTTGATGGACACTTAGGTTGCTTCCATATCTTGGTTATTTTATTTTATTTTTAGTTCCCCGACCAGGGATCAAACCCACGCCCCCTGCATTGGAAATGCGAAGTCTTAACCACTGGACCACCAGGGAAGTCCCGGTTATTTTATTTTTAAAAGTTAATGTTGACAACATGCCAGAAAATTCATCCTGCCTAATTATTTAAACTTATAGTGAACACATTTATATGTCAAGTTTAAAATGTGGACAGAGTACCCTTGGTTTTCGGAGATTATTTTAGGGAGTGTTTGAGCCAAACTGCCAGAGGCGTGCCCACGTAGGGAGTGTTGGGCCCTCCTGTCGGTGGGTTGAGCTGGGCCCTCACTCCCGCAGACCCCTGGAAGGCAGGCTCTGCTCTGCGGGGATTGGGAAGCTACCCAAGCCCAGCTGGGTGCCCTGATTTCTTTGTGATGAGCCCTGTGCATCCAGTGATTCAATCAAGGCTGAGCATAGCCGGTACCTGGGGGACCTGCAGCCCCGTCACCATGGCAGCAGTCACCGGAGTCACAGGGTCCCTGGCAAAGCACATGGAGGCCAGGCTAGCTTGAATAATAATTTAAAGTACAAGAAATATCAATAAATGAAAGCTGTGCCCTGCCTTTCATTTTTTATGAAAATAAGAACAATGCCTGTCTCCAAAGCAGGGTATGAGGACCGTCTGAGCTCCTGCAGGGGCTGGATCTCCTGGAACGTGCTCAGTCCAGCCAGGAGTTCCAGCCTGAGGTACCTGCTCCCAGCGGAGGCACGGAGGAAGGAGATATTTGAGCTCTCACCCCACTCCTGCCTCTGGCTAGGATTCCACGGAATAGATAAACTATCAATCCAGAGAACTGATTGTCCAATCCAAAATCAGAGAATCCTGACTCCCTCAAGAAAGACCCAAAGTCTGACATCCACTGGGCTCCGGGGACATGTCTTTTTTTGCCAAAAGGCCAGAATTTGGGGAAACAAATGAAAAAGACTAAGATCCCGTCAGAAGACAGGTCACCATTTCGCCCACATGTCTCCATATAGAATATATTGGGTGCCTGCTGGCTGCCAGGCAGGGCTGGGTGCCCACTCTGTAAATGCTGATGTTCCCTGTGGCCCAGCCTCAATTCTCCCTGACAGACACCTCTCCACACCTCCTTGGCAACTTCAGGCTTTCCTCTGATTTTAGTTATCACCCATATGCTGACAGCTCCCAAATCTACAGAGCCAGCCTCAAGGCAGACCCCGATCCCCCCAAAAGCCTGAGAGCACCCCCAACCTGTCCTAAGCCCCTGCATCCACTTTAAACCATTACCTCAGTTAAGTCTCACATTAAACCTATGATGTGTCTATTAACCCATTAAAGATGAAAAGACGGGAATTCCTTGGAGGTCCAGTGGTTAGGACTCCGCACTTTCACTGCAGTGGACCAGCTTCCATCCCCAGTAGGGGAACTAAGATACAAAAAGAAAAAAAAAAAAAAAAAAGACTAAAGTTTACAGAAATTGAGTAACTTGCCTGAAATCACTTTTCTAATGAGAGTGGCTAAGTCTCCATTCTAACCACTTTCCACCTCTTCCCAAAGCCCACGCTCTTCCACCTTTTTAGGTCTCCCACCACAGCTGCTACAAGCCCTTCTGCCCCCTCTGCCACCTTCCACATTCCTGGCAACAGCGGGCATCTTGGTTTACCCTGTGCAGGTCCCGCTGAATTATGCCTTCTCCATGCCTATGTAAAGGGAACAATATTAAGGGAGACCTAACCAGTGTGTGTGTGTGTGTGTGTGTGTTTAGGGGCAGGGGGAGTGGCAGGAAGCCTTCCTGGAGGAAGAGGCATTTAAACTGAAAACTAAAAATAGTTCACCTGGCAAAGCACGTGGAAGGGAGAGGGAGGAGTTTGTTCAGGGCATGAATGGCACATGAAATGACCAGTGCGCTTGGATCACAAGAAGAGAGCTCCATTTGAAGTTGGAAAGGCTGTCGGGAGCCAGATCAGGCGGGGCTTTGTATGCACTTTAAAGCATTTGGGCTTTTCCTAAGGGCAATGCAGCTGAAGGGCTCTAAGCAGGGGGGGTGGGGGGGTGATACAATTAGGTTTGTGATTTTCAAATGTCTTTCACTGAAAAAAATACAAAGGCTGCTCTACAGAGAAGGGAGCAGGAGCAGATGGGAGGAGGTTACAGATTCAGAAGCTATTCCAACAGCAGGTGAATGATGTTGTATTGTGTGTTGGCAGTACAGGTGGACAGACGTGGGCAAGTTTAAAGGATATTTAGAAGATAGAACTGAAGGCGCTGGACTGTCTGTCCGAGGGAGAGGAAGGTAGCAATAGAGGATGAGTCCTGTATTTCTGACTTGGCCTCTGGGTATGTCGGTGCTCTGCCTCGAGGTAAGGGTGATGATTTTTGTGGGTGCTTTTAGCTCCATGTGCCTATGGGACATGCAGATGGAAAGGGCTAGTAGGTAGTCTGGACTGGAAATGGAGGTTTGAGACCCAAAGGCATAAATGTGGTTCCAAGCTAAGGGAGTGAATGAGATCTCTAGAGAGAGTGTGCAGACATATAGAAAAGAGAGTCCAGCCCAGAACCATGGGGACCGTCAACACTGAAAACCCCGGAAATCATCTTGTCAGGAAGCCAAGGGCAGAGAATGTTTCAAGGGGCAGGAAAGGAAAGTAACCAACCCACAGATAAGGACTAAAAATAGCCGTTGACATAATGGCCAAGGCAATTTACAACACTTTTGAATAGCACAGTGTTTACATACACTAGATTCAGGTGATTTAACCATCACCCAGAAACTCTCAGGCTCAAAGAATTCAAGCCCCATCATTTGCGGGACTGAAAAGCTGCAGCTTTGGAATGAGAATTTTTCCGGCAAACGCTTTGAGTGACTAAGGGCAATTTTATCTTGTCCTTTGTTTATCTCCAGCATTACCTACCTGGTTTAGAATTGACATTCGTTAAAAATGTCAGGAGGAAGATGAAAAAAATTTGGAGCAGGATAGTGGTGATGGTTACACAGCAATGTGAATATACTTAGTGCCACTGAGTCATGTACTTAAAAATGGATAAGAGCTACTACAAAGCTTTAGTTTCACTGGATTTGTATGAATTGTCATTAGAATACCATGGAAAATCCTTTATATATAATATATCCACAATTATTTAGGGTTGACTTTTTATAGTCTCTCTCTCATAAAAAAGAAAGACATATAAATAATATGGCTTTAAAATATTTCTTCTAACTAAACTGAATACATAAGACTTCAGGACAAATGTAAAAATATTAATTCTCATTAAAAGCATTTTGTCTCTTTACTGGAAAGAAAAGTGGTTAAAATGACCCAAAAGAATTAAAAACAGGGTCTCAAAAAATATTTGTAAACCTAGGTCCGTGGCAGAATTATTCACAATAGCCAGAGGTGGAAGCAACCCAAGAGCCCATGGATGGATGAATAGATAAGCGAGATGTGGTACCCATGTACAGTGGACTATTATTAAGCCTTAAAAGAAAGGAATTTCTGACACGTGCGATGACATGGGTGGACCTTGAGGACATTACACAAAGAGAAATAAGCCGGTTACAAAAAGATAAATGCTGTTTGATTCCTTAGAGTACTTAAGAGTTGTCAAATTCATAGGGGCAGAAAGTAGAAGAGTGCTTGCTAGGGGCTAGGGGGAGAGGAGAAATGAAAAATTACTGTTTAATGTGTACAGAGATTCAGTTTTGCAAGATGAAAACAGTTCTGGAGACGGATGGTGGTCCTGGTGGCACCACGGTGTCAATGTGCTGAGTGCCACCGAACTTGAACACTGAAAGAAAAATGATTACGATACTAGATTTTATGTTATGCACACTTTACCACAATTAAATGTAATAATAAAAATGGTTTTGGGCTTCCCTGGTGGCGCAGTGGTTAAGAATCCACCTGCCAATGCAGGGGACACGGGTTCGAGCCCTGGTCCGGGAAGATCCCACATGCCACGGAGCAACTAAGCCCGTGCGCCACAACTACCGAGCCTGCGCTCTAGAGCCTGCGAGCCACAACTACTGAGCCCACGTGCCACAACGACTGAAGCCCGTGTGCCTAGAGCCCGTGCTGCGCAACAAGAGAAGCCACTGCAATGAGAAGCCCGCGCACGGCAATGAAGAGTAGCCCCCGCTCACCGCAACTAGAGAAAGCCCGCGCACAGCAATGAAGACCCAATGCAGCCAAAAAAAAATAAATATATAAAAAATAATAATAATAAAATAAAATAAAAATGGTTTAAAGAGTAAATTTTATGTTGTGTGTACTTTACCACAATAAAAAAAAAAAAAAGCATGCTGCTGCAGCGACTGCAAACTATGTAGTTGCTGAATTACGGCCCAAGAGGAAATACTTCTTTGATTAAAAAACAAACAAACCAAAAAAACCCACAAAACTTAAGCATGTGTCTAGATATTTTATATCATAACGAAAGGAGTATAACTTTTAAACTTAAGTGTGGTTGACAAGTTTTTTAAAACGTGAGGAAAGAAAGATAGCAAGCATGAGGGAAGGAAGAAAAGGTACCAGTTCCATCAACTATTAAATCATCTTAGGATAGGTACACACAGGATTTAAGCTCAAGGTATACAGTGCTCCTCCTGACTCTCTGCAAGAAGGAAGTTCTCTCAGGCATGTGATCCAGGAAGGGAAGGGAAGCAGGGTTCCCATGACAGGGGGAGGTCAGCTCCATCCTCTGCCGCATCTTGTGCTAAGGGTGGCGTTTTTTCTGGGCAATGCTCGAATTAACATAGCCATGAGTTGTAAGACTTCAGGATTTCAAAGGAGAGACTCCTAGTCCTGTGAGCTGTTCCTTCCTTAGCCCACCTCTGCAGAGCTGGGATGGCCCTCTATGGAAGCCTCGGTGATTGTTAAGGTCCACAGTTGTCACAGGTGCAGGTGAATTTTTGTCTTTATTCAGAGGAGGGTTATGAGGTTGGTTCCTTAATGTCTCTGGATCTGTTTGCCCATTTGCAGAATGCGTATAACAATAAGCTACTCACAGTAATCTTTTGAAAGATGAGAAAAATGACGCTCAGAAATATTTAGTAACTTGCCTAAAGCCACACAGTTAAAACGAATTTTGCACCCTCTGCATTTGGGGCTAAGAACCTTGCTTGGATCTGCAAAGGCCCCAACCATAGAACGTTTCCTCAATCTGACTCTAATCACACATTTAAAAACTTTCAACAGGGGTGCAGCTTACATCCATTTACATTTCATGTGCTATATATAGCATCTCAAATATACAGAACAAGGTTTTGTCTAAATGTCAAGTAGAAACCAAATGCAGCAGAGAGCTGATCAGATTTTAAAAGTGTAAGTGCATTTGCCAATTAGGGGTTCATTAGTGATCTTAGCAAGAGCAGATTCCTGCTGTACTGAGGACAGAAGCCAGAACGAAAAGACTGACATTGTAATACACGCTTTTTATGTAATAAGTGATTTTACATTAGACAGCATTACAATATAACACATCTTACTCAGAGTATAAGCTAAACCCTTCCAAGGCCCTCCAACCAAGGTCCTTCAAGACTGTGTGGTCTGCAACCTCCCACCCTCGGCCCCCGCTTACCCCTATCCTATCTCTCTCCCCTGCTCTGCTCCAGTCCCCTGCTGTCCCTCTATCACAGCACACTTTTCCCTTAAGACTTTTAAACTGCCCACTCCTCAGACTGGAAGGTTCCTCCCCAGATATCCACCCAAGACTCCCTGACCTTGACAGTCAGGCCTCCCCTGACTGTCCTTTGCCCAGTTACCTCCTGGTCTCCCCGACCCTGCTTGACTTTCTTTTCTCCACAGCACTTCTTGTCTGACCTACTACATTTCCATCCCTAGTGAATGTCTCCCCAAGTCCCCACCACTGGAATTTAGCTCCACGAGAGTGGGGATCTGTGTTTTGTTCACTCATGTGCCCCAAGCACCTGGAACATACCTGACACATAGTAGGTTCTCAAAAAATATTTGCTGAAAGAATGAATGAGTGAACGAATGAACAAATGGGAACAAAGCATACTAGTTAGGTGTCCCCATTCTTTAGTCATTCAGACTTAGGGTCACACCTGGGCTCTGCCACTCACTAGATGTATGATTTTTATCTCATCCGTTAATTAAAAAAAAAACTGATATTACCTCATAGGATTATTGTTTAGAGAAGGTAATTAATGCAAAGTGCTTAGCAGCATGCCTGGAACTTAGTATGTGCTCATTAAATGAGAGATGCTATTTTCTTTATGTCACTTGTCATCATTATTATTATTGTTTCATTTAATTTCCACACTAATCCTAAAAGGCAGATATCATCCCTACTTTAAAGATAGGGAAAGAGAATAAAAGAAGTAATTTCCTCACAGCCGAGAGGGTAAGTCTCCTGGCTGCTCACTGCACCCCTTTTGTGCTACCTCAGCTCACCTGGGCCATGCCTGACCCTGGCGTCCTCGGCCATTCGTCCCTCTTGAGGTCACCAGATTCGCTGGTTCCTCCCACAACTTCCAGATTCATCTAAAGCATCAGATGCTTCCCCAGGGTCTACCCAAGGGGCGGGGGACACAGACCAGAAGTTCAGGGAATTATCTTCCCACAGGCAGGAGATCGAGTCCCTCCCCATTTCCTCTCCTGAGGGATTTTCTAAGACATGTTGTTTCTGTACTGTCTTTCTGAAGAATTCCTGTGGCCGAGCCTGTGTGACTTCATAAAGCAGGGATCTAGACGCACACCACCTTGTATTTTCTTCTCATCCTTTCCCCCCTTAATTTCCCCTCACTCTTGAGGCCCTGGGATTCCACTTTTAGTAAAGGACCAGCACATGAGCCTTGCCTCAGGCTCTATTTTCTAGGGGATCTAGAATAGAAACCAGGCTCACAGCCTAGACCTGTCTGATCCAGAAGCCTACGCTCTTTCCATCAGTCATCCAACACCTACTTTATGGACCACCTCCTCTAGGCCAGTGTTACCTCTCACTACATCCTAACGTGATGTGTGCAGGAGGTATGATGGTTGGTAACTGACGCAGAAAGGAGGGGAAGTTCTGTCCCGTGAGATGAGACTGGAGATGGAGTGTGGGCCCTGAGAGAGGTGGTAAGGGTTTGCAGTGGCCACTGTGGGGAAGAGGAGAGAGGCTGACTGCCTTCCAGGTTTGACTGGGCTCTGATGTCCTGCTTCAGGGCTGATCTTTATGTCCAAATGCCTGGTTGCTAGTTCTCCAGACCAGTGTAATCTACCTCCACACTAAGCATCCTATCACACAGCTTTTCTCTTGTTTTTCCAAAAGCTGCCGGTATTTCTCCCTTGTCCTCAGGACAAGAGCCCAAATTCCTCATGTTGGCAACCAAGGCTCTCAGAAACTTGGAGAACCCATTTATCTGGCGTTAGTCTACCTGAAATGCCATTTGTTTTCTCTGCCTCATGCACAAATTCAACCTTTAAAGTCCAGCTTGCTGAAGCCAATCTGCTTCCTTGAGGCCTTCCCTTCCTTGATTGTCCAGTCCACAGTCTCAGACCTTGCCTCCCCACAGCCATTCACTCATTCACGGTAGCAATCATCTCTTTCTTTTTTATTAATTAATTAATTATTTATTTATTTAGGCTGTGCCCGGTCTTGGTTGTGGCACGTGGGATCTTCGCTGCGGCATGCGGGATCTTTAGCTGCGGCATGTGAGATCTAGTTCCCTGACCAGGGATCGAACCCTGGCCCCCTGCATTGGGAGTGCAGAGTCTTACCCACTGGACCACCAGGGAAGTCCTGGTAGCAATCATCTTGACAGTTCATCATATATTGCTTTGAGTTTGGCTGCAGCCATATTCTGTACCTGTACATAAATTGTATCCCAGTTGAATTATAAATCCGGTGGGCATGGGCAGTCCTTCCTACTACTTTTTTCTTAAGCACCTAAGAAGGTGGCATGTGTGTAAATATGTTTAATAAATAAATGAATAAGCTTCGATGCATTGTTCTCAAATTTCAAGTCTCTCTCTTCTCCTCCACAAATGCACAAGCTTCTCCTAAATTATTCTGATGACTACATAGCATTTGAAAAAATGGTGGAAAGTGTAAAGGGTGGAGAAGCCAAGAAACATTTCAGGAAAAACACAATATAGTCCTCAACATGTATAAAAAATGGTTTTGCGTTAGAGATTCCACTTGTTCTTTATGGTACCAGTGGATGGAAGCCACAGGAAGGTATGTTTCAACTAAGTACGAAGAATTTTCTAACAGTGTAAGTGCCATAAAGATGGATTAGGGTACCATAGAAGGGGGAGTTCAAGCTTCCTCTGAGTGACACTTTGACGGACATGTTTAGGGACCCTAGCAATGGCAGGTTTCGATTTTTCTGTATAGAAGGGGTTTAAGAGAGGCAGTGTCCTGGAGAGGGTACATAAGGGACATGGCTTAAAGGTATAATGAAATGTACAAAGAATATATATTTATTTGGGGTGGCTTGGGTACACGAAACCGTGGTCCCTGAATGGGGTACTTTTCAGGAGGGATTTTATTCAAGTCTAATGAATTTATGTAGATAAATCATAATTAAACATTCAAATGGAATCTATATAGTTGACTGCCATTTGCATTCAAGCCCTGGAGTTCAACAGATCTACAAACTATTATTCAGTGTGTTGCCGATGTGAGGTCAAAAGGCCAACAGCCACTGCCGGACTTAAGTACCCTCCCCTTATGGTCCCTGGCTAGGCCTGTGACTTAGTTCCTTCCCCTTTGGCTCCTTGGTGGTGAATCTTACCCTTGTTTTACTTTATCTCTGAAAGTTTACATTTGTCCAGGACTGTGACATACTTTTTTGGCCAAAATAATAGAAGCAATAAGTTTGAGTCCACATATTTTAAATGAAATGTTAGAAAGGGAGGATAGAAATTATTCTCTTCAACTAGGGCCCCTTAGTATTCTTGGTGGCCATACAATACAGGTGTTAAGATTATAGGCTATGAAACTCCATGCATTATAAGAGATGCAAATTAAAACTACTCTGAGATACCATTTTTCAAAATAGCAAAAGTCCATAAATTGGGTAACATGTTTGGCAGGGCTGTGAGGGAATGGGTACCCTCTTACATTGCCGGGGGTGTGTAAACTGGCACAGCCCCCTTTGGTCTGCAATTTGGCAATATCTGTCAATATTACACATGAAAATAGTATTTAACCACATCTGACATGCATCCAGCTATCCTTGCACACAAGCAAAGGGAGGATGGACAAGACCATTCAGTTGTCTATTGCTGCCTTAATTATGATAGCAAAGATCAGAAAAAACAGTCCATCAACAGGAGATAAACTAAATAAACTATGGCATATCCATACAATGGAGTACTATGCAGCTCTAAAAAAGAATGAGAAAGCTCTCTAGGTTCTGATTGGAAAAGGTTTTGAAGATATGTTGATAAGTAAGAAAAGTTCACATAGGAGAAAATGCAGAAGGAATAAGACATACATCTGTATTTGTAGAAAGAAACTCTGGAAGGACACCTCAAAAGCTAATAACAGTGGTTGCTCATGAGAAGTGAGAAGATATTTCACTGTATTTTTTTTATTATATGTACTTTATTTTATTTTTAAACCATGTGAATGTCTTACCTAGTCAAAAAATTAAAAAATTAAAAGGCCTCTGCAGTAGGATGCCTGTGTAAGAGTCACAGCTCTACACTTGGGCAAATTACTCTTCTCTGTGTTTCGGTTCCCTCATCTATACAACAGGATGATAATAAAAGCCACCATAAAGTATTTAGAACAGGGCGTGACATAAAACGTTTTTTGAAGGTAAACTTTTAGTCAGGGTGTTTAAAGTTTTAAAAATAAACTCTAACCCTATTTTCAGAAAGTACTTAAATAATATCAATCATACAATTAGTGAAAAAGATGTTACTATATTTAAACCAGATAGCGTTCTAAGTATTTAGAAAATATCTTATTGAATCCACACAAAAAGCCTGAGTGGTAGGAATTATCCTCATTTTACAAATAGGAAACTGAGCTCAGAAGTTTGTTGCCCCAAATCATATAATTAATTATATCTGTTTCTAATGTCCACACTCTTAATTACTACTCTTGCTTGTCAGAAAAGAGGAAGTAGGTTCTTCAATTTGTAAAAGCAAGTAGAATTTCAAATACAACAGCTTAGAAATCTCCAAGCCTAATTACCATACTGGGCAGCATTATAAGGCTAATACTCTGCTTACAAAACAATTATGACTAAGTTGGGGTGGGGAGGGATGGGAAGTAAAATAAAAGTGCGGGCTTTGCTTTTCACATAGTGAATGTTGTCTTTAAAAACAGCAGGGCAACTGTAAATAGCGAGGAAAAATTTGACATGGAAAATAACAGAAAAACCATTAATAACGTAAAGAGAATCTCATCCAGAAAAATACCCGCAAACTTCAAATTAACTCCTAGTAGTCAATGTAAAGCAACAATGTTATACTGTTCCCACTTTGATCATCAGGTACCCCAAGCGGAAAATAGAAAATTCCAATTCTTCTGTTTTAAAATTTGCAACTACAAGAACTCACAAGAATGGTATTAACAGCTTTTTCACTTACAGGATGCTTTTAGCAATAAGGCACTGTCCTCTTTTCTTCTACTACTCTGCATGAAGTACAACCTGAAATTAAAGATTTCACAATGAGAGCTTCCTAAACACTGATTCGGAGCACTTATTTAGATTATGTTCCTCTTAATCGTTCTACGTGGCCTTGTCAAATAAGCCAAAAAAACCCACAGGTGACAATATCTGACAAAAATGTAGTGATTTTTCCCGCTGAAGGACAGGCAGACTTCATCTCATCCAGTTGCCTGGGCTTTCGTCTCATTTGGTCTGGCACAGAAATTAACTTCATTTTACAGTTCATCACACTCGGCATATGCTCCGACAAATGGATTCCTGTGTCCGGAGACCAGTAAAATCCCTGTCTCCCTTGGGGATTCTGCTATAGCATTTGTTCGAGGACATTAATGGATGTCCTAACCAGTCCATGTTTTCTAAAGCAATGACAACTCAAGGTCATACTCTCAAAATGAGACATGTTCAATACAATGACTGCAAAAAATTGTATGTGTGCAGCACACAGACATTCTTGGTGATGTCAGTCATACATATTGCTTCTTTTTCCAATACAAAATCTAGTGGGGATTCTTATTCTAAGAGGCATTTTAAAAATCAACAAATCAATCTCTAGTAAGAAGCCTTTTGCGTGAGTACCCAATGTTTGCTCAGAGGCACTGCAGGGAAACCTAACTAGAAATGTGTACCAAATGATTGATGAAAAAAATGGTCAAGATGATAAACTCTCTCAGAACTTATGCTTCAAGCCCCCAAAAAGGTTTCATTATAATCTCCACCAAATTACTTCAAATGAAAGTTCAGCAACTCTCTTTTAGGCAAAATATTTTCAATAATCTGGAGTTTCTTGTCCCATAAACTAAATTTCAGTAAGACAGAAGAACGGATGTATTTCAGTATAGGGGTTGCGATTTTTAAAAGAAAAAAGGAAAATGTCTAGAATGAAGGGACATTTCTCAAAATCAATGGGAAAGAAAAATACGATTTGGAATTTGAGAGAACGCTGCTTGGCAAATCACAGAAAGTTTTTCAAGGACATATCATAAAACCAACACTAAACTCCTCTTGTGGAAAGGCAGGCCAGCGGATTAAGGCGATGCTGAGAATGAAAGCTACGCTAACAGAAATATTGATAGATCAGTTATCAGCTCTTTTACTAATACATTAAAAATAAATACCCATCTGACTGAATTGGAAGGATGTAGATTATTTTTCCCTATTTGTAGTCTGAGCTAATAGATATGAATAGAATTTTTTTACCCAGTTTATAGACAGGCTTCTAATCAACTTAATTATCATTGTCTAGATTTCATTCAATGTCCACATTGTATATTATAAAACCATAAAAGGGGCACCTGAGTGTGGATTTTTCATGTACGATTTTCACTTGCAGCAAATCAAACCAGCATGGGATTCAAAACTAAAAACAGTAACAAACATGTGAAAGTGAGCTTATCAAAACCAGAATTGCTTAGTCCAGTTAAATTGTCCTAGAGTTCTGAGGGTCTAAGCTCTCCCCTCCTCCTGAACAACACCAGCACCAATGCACTGCCCTGCCTCTCAGACCCCTCACTGCCCCTCCCTTGGAGATGGAAGTTCCTAGTAAAATCCAGAACAGAGCTATCTTTTTTATTTTTATTTTTGGCCGCACCCTGGGCTTGCAGGATCTTAGTGTCCCGAACAGGGATCAAACCCGGGCCCCCTGCAGTGGAAGTGCAGAGTCCTAACCACTGGACAGCCAGGGCATTCCCCTGGAATAGAGCTATCTGAACAGAAGGGGGGGAAAAAAGTATATATACACACACACACACACACACACACAATTTGAAAAATACAGAAATGGCAGAAATCATTATCAGACTCATGTTTTCTGTCTCTCATTAAAAGTGTAATAAAAGACAAAAGCAAAGTAATAAAAGACAAAAAAAGGAAAGGAAGAATGGAAAAAAATAGATCTATCAGGTAGATGCTAATAAAAAGAAAGTAGACATAGTAATAATACTATTAGATAAATTTGGAATCAAGGCTAAAAGTATTAAAAGGGACAAGAAGGATATTTTATAGCCATAAAAGGTATGATCCACCAAGAATATGTAACAGTTAGGAAACTTTATGTACCTAATAACACAGATTCAAAATATATGAAGTAAAACCTGATAACAAGACAAACAAGTTACTGACAAACCTACAATATAGGGGGCTTCCCTGGTGGCGCAGTGGTTGAGAATCTGCCTGCTAATGCAGGGGACACGGGTTCGAGCCCTGGTCTGGGAAGATCCCACATGCCACGGAGCAGCTGGGCCCGTGAGCCACAACTACTGAGCCTGCGCGTCTGGAGCCTGGGCCCCGCAACGGGAGGGGCCGCGATAGTGAGAGGCCCGCGCACCGCGATGAAGAGTGGTCCCTGCACCGCGATGAAGAGTGGCCCCCACTTGCCGTAACTAGAGAAAGCCCTCGCACGAACTGAAGACCCAACACAGCCAAAAATAAAGAAATAAATAAATAAAGTAGCTATAAAAAAAAAGACCTTTAAAAAAAAAAAAAAACCTACAATATAGTGGGAGATTTTAACCTATCACTCAAAAATCAACAGATCAAATATATACAAAAAATATAGATGCAGATGATTAAATAACACAATTTAATTAACAAACTTGAATTCATAGACATAGATTTTCTTACCTAACAAAAAAATACACATCCTTTTCAGACACTCATGGAATTTTGCAAACATTAGCCATATATTAATTAGGCCAGTAAAAAAGTTCAATGAATTCCTCAGATTAGAAGTTTACACAGGCCACATTCATTGGCTATAATGTACTGAAATTAGAAGTTAGCCAAAAGGAGCACCCGTTCCAAAAAACTCTTCTAGTATGTCTCTGGAGGTCTGAGATTTTTTTCAGTTTTCTCCTGCTCCACACATTGTCTCTGTTTCCTCCCAGTTTTTTTTTTTTTTTTCCTATTTTCTTATTTTGATCTCTGTTTGGCACATTGAAGGCTTTTTCCATGTCAATGATCCTTGTTCAGAATGTAGATGTTCAGTGTGGCATTTTCTGTCCACCTGAGGGTGGGCCTGGATGCATAGGTTGGGCGGTGAGATCTGAGGGTCTGTTTCTTATAAACCTGCAACCAATTCTCCTAACTTCATCCCCATCCCGTACTCCCAATTGCGGAAGAACCTGATGTCTCTCTGAGCCATCTTGGGGCCTCTGGTGGGAATCATCTTGATTCTTGTCAGTTTCTTCTCTGCCTCTAGGGAGTCAGCTCTCTCAGGTCGGCTAAAACAGTTAATACTTGACCATCTGCTTTCCAGCTTCCAAAATTTTGTCACAATATTTTGTCCGCCATGATTTCTTTTCCCTTTGTCCTTATAGTTTTCTGCCTTTTTTTCCCTTTTAGTATCATCTGTAAACCAAGCAATTAAAATAGGCACTTCTTTCTCAATGTACATTTTTGTGCTAGCATATAGAGTACTTATCATTTTTTTTTTTTTTACTTCCAGATATTTGACAATAAAAGCAAAGAAAGCTATTAGATTTTGCACACTGCTTGGCTTTTTGTTTTTGTTTTGTTTTTTCTTTTATGGTTTCCTTCAGAGTGAGTCAGTCTTTCTAGAATGATGGCCTAATGAGACTTCTTCTCTTTTCTTAAATATAGTCTTTCCACTTCTCCAAAATTCTGTTCATGATATTTGCCTTCCACAAAGCTTTCCTTCATTCGACTGCATCTTATTTCAATGCTTCTGGTCACTCTAGCTCACTAGCTGTATATTGGATGCATATTTCATGTTCATGCCACTCATGTATATATCAGTTCATCTGATACATACTTCCCATGCCTCCCACTCCTTCACCTCCGGTGGACTGCAGACCATCAGAGAGAGATTATCCATTTTAATTAATCCATTCAACTGTAGGTTTCCTGAGGATTTATGTTTTCTAATTTTGTGGGGAAAGGTGGGAACCAGTTTCCCAGAGGAGTTGAAAACTAGGCTGAAACTTAAAAGACGTGGAATTCAGCTAGGTGAAACACAGTGGTCCAGGTAGAGGAAATTATCTGCCCACACGTCTCCTCACCCCTCACAGCACTCAGAGGACACTGTCATTAATGATGGCCCAAACAGCAGTGATCATGAGGCAGCTTATTGCCATGTACACAATTGTTGCTGTTTTATTCCTGGTTCTCTCTTGTCCAAACAGTAGTCCACAAGTAGGCAGTTTCTATATATATATTCAGTATATAACTGTATATATATATATATTTAGTATATAAAAATATATATTATATGCATATTCATCTATTAAGGAACCAATATAGGAAGTATAAGAGGTAGTCCCTTGCATCCAAGAAGTTTAACAGTAGTGAAGAACATGTACAGGGCAATCAGATTTAGGGAGAATGAATAACCGAGAAACTTCATAAAGTGCCAGATTGCATCAAGCTTGGACTTGAGGCTTCGCCTCTACACTCCCTAACCAGCTTGCAAAACGGCACGACAGAGATTGCGGAGTGGGGGTGCGAGGGAAGGTTGCCTACTCGCTCTGATGCCTTCCTTCAGCCCTGCCCCACCAAGAACCTCTCTCTGAGGTCTGGACCCATTCCGGCAAAAAGAAAAACATCACCAATAGAAACCAGGATCATTCGCCCTTTTCCTAGCCCGGCTACATGTTCTGGCCTCTTCCGAAGGTTGAAGCAGTGGAACCCCACGCATCGACCTTGGCCCGAGACTCACATGCCCCCAGGCCTGAACCGAGAGCAAGCCTCGGCCTGGGGGCTGGATAACTTCCCTGCGTTGGGCGGCCACTCTTGCCAGTTCTGCAGGGACGGAGCTACACTGCAGGCGGGGTGCTGCGTCTTGCTAGCAGCGGGCACAGAGACGGTTCCCGAGTTGAGGAGGGTCAGAAACGCTGTGGAGACCCACGTGTCCAGGAGCCAATGGCTGAAACCGAGACGGAGCGACAGTCACCCCAAGAAGAGGCGGATGCTACAGACCGCACAGCCCGGAGATGCCAGCACCCGCGGAGGTGGACAGAGGCACGGCCACATAGCCGCCGGGAGCCCAGGCCAGCCCCCGAAGCTGCTGAAAACGCAGGCTTAAAACAGGGCGGAACCCGGGAAGGAACCCCAACCTAACGCCCGGCCGACAGCGGCCCTTCGACGATGCCCTGGCCTGGAGCCCGAGACACCCCAGTGGTGCCCTCATCCAGCCTGGGCGGACGAGTCTCCCCGGGCCGGCCCTGCACCGGGATGAGCCTGGGTCACTGTGGTGTAGACGGTCCTTACTGTTCTTTCCTTTCCTGAACTACGTCATGCGACCAATCATAGCTTAAGGAACTTTTCTTTTAGATCTGCTTGGAATTGTCCTGCTTCTTATCTTATTCGAATCGTACACTATGATTAAAAAGGAAAAAGAAAACCAGCGCCCCATCTCAGTGTGCAGGGAGAGAGCCCCGAGTTAGACCTTTGGTCAAAGGGCGGGTCTCTAGCTGCCTCCTAGGAGGCTCCCCAAAGTTAGGTGAGAGCCGGCCCGGCCTCCAGGGTTAGGGCGGTGAGCCGGGAGGGCCGGGGTGCAGCCTGCAGCGGGTCTGGGAGCCCCGGGAGGCCCGGGGCCGCGTGGGGAGCATGGAGCTAATCCGTGCCTCAGTTCCTCTCTGCAGGAAGGATGCGCGCAGACCGCGGCCACGCTCGCTCGCCCGCCCCCTCTCTGGCCCCAGACGGCGGCTGGGCTTCCCACTCACCCGGGCGTGGAGGCTCCGGCAGCCTCGGGTGGAGGGGAGGGGGAGGAGGTCCGGTGTGGGGTTAGGGAGGGAGAGGAGAAAGGAAGGGGGAGACTGCGACTCCCTATGGCCAGCGGCCCACAGGAGGGCCACCTGTCGTCAGGGCCATTGTCACACCCACGCAGGGGATGGGGAGGGGCCGGGCCCTGGAGGTCCCCTGCGAGGGACATCCATCCATAAATTGGGTCTGGACCCCTCCTGTGCCTCTTCCCTTCCCATCCCACACTGGATGCCTGGTCTCTTGGCCGGGTCATTTCTCCCTACAGGGGAAACCGCTGGCAGTCAAGGTGAAATCAGTGCCCCGCTTTAGCTAGGAAAGCTCTGAATAATATCGGTAATTATTAGAGGGGGAAGGGGGGCAGCTAAAGGAAAAACCAAGAAAGTAATAACAATAGCTGCTGTTGAAGTCTCCACCACTGCAGCACACCTGGGCCCACCTAAACCTTACCATTCCTTACCTATGTTTGGGCCCATTAGTTCGCGTCTCGAAATTGATTCGAATGGAAAACAATCCAGGATGCAGGCAAATATTTATCTACGCGGATGTTTAGCATAGCTATTTTTAACATTGAGAAATTGGAAGCTATTTAAATGATCAACATTGATTCTAAATCATGGCCCATCCTTTTTTTTTTTAACTTCTTTTTTAAAAATTTTATTTTTTTATTTTTGGCTGTGTTGGGTCTTCGTTGCTGCGCGCGGGCTTTCTCTAGTTGTGGTGAGCGGGGGCTGCTCTTCCGTGCGGTGCGCGGGCTTCTCATTGCGCTGGCTTCTCTCGTTGCGGAGCACTGGCTCTAGGTGCCCGGGCTTCAGTAGTTGTGGCTCGCGGGCTCTAGAGCGCCGGCTCAATAGTTGTGGCCCAGGGGCTTAGTTCCACTGCGGCATGTGGGATCTTCCCCAACCGGGGCTCGAACCCTTGTCCCCTGGCTTAGGCAGGCGGATTCTTAACCACTGCGCCACCAGGGAAGCCCCTGTGGCACATCCTTTTACTGGGATTTAATGTGCACGTTTAAAGTCATTTTTACGGAAGGATACTTTTGATTAACAGAAAACGTTCATTGCATAGTAAGTGGGGGAGGGGCGGTTTACAAAACAGTTTCTGTTTACTGAAGAAGAGGTATAGACATAATCTGGACGCACAGAGACTGGAAAATGGTTACCTCTAGGTGGCTGGATGCAAAGCATCAAGTTTCCCCAAGGATAAGAGAAAAAAAAGTTATTTCAAAAAGCAATTTGAGGGCTTCCCTGGTGGCGCAGTGGTTAAGAATCCGCCTGCCCATGCAGGGGACACGGGTTCGAGCCCTGGTCCGGGAAAATCCCACATGCCACGGAGCCACTAAGCCCGTGCGCCACAACTACTGAGCCTGTGCTCTAGGGCCCGCGAGCCACAACTACTGAAGCCCGCGTGCCTAGAGCCCGTGCTCCGCAACAAGAGAAGCTCCCGGAAATGAGAAGCCCCCGCTCGCGGCAACTAGAGAAAGCCCCTTGCAGAGCAAGGAAGACCCAATGCAGCCATAAATAAATAAATTTATTTTTTTTAAAAAAGCAATTTGATTCCGCCCTTCAAACCCTCTCTCCCTTCCCCCTCGCTCGAAGTCGTCAAGTTCGGAGCAGCGGAGGGGTCTGGGGCGGCCGCAGAAAGCGAACCTGTTCCGCGCCCCCTCTTGGCGGACCCACTCCAGCGCCGCCCCAGGCAGCGAACGCAGGCATCCAAGTTCCGCCGCTGGCGGGACCCGGAAGGGTGTGGGCGGCTGGCCAGGGGTCCTGGCATCTCCACTCCCCTCTCGCCGCCGGCGCCTTTCTTCAAAGTGTGTTGATTTCGAGAATTGACCGGAAATTACAAGGCCAATAAAACGTCTTCCGCTTTATAGCTCTGGTTAAGCCGGAGAGCCGATTGACCCCCAGTCCATCAGAGATCTCCACCGCGGTAATCTTTGGCGTCCCCCCCACCCCCACCCAGAAATCTCCCAGAGGTGATCACTGCCGGCGGGAGGGGAGCTGTGTCACGGCCTCTGCCGGCCTGGAAGGAGGGTCTCAGTGACTCAGCAGAGACCAGATCGACTCCCACTCAAGACCAGAAAACCAGGGGGAGGTGGAAGCCAGGGCGGCCACTGGCTCCCTGGAGACCCAGCCGGGAGACGGGGTCCTGGCCATCTGTTCTCAGGTCCCTGGGAGCAGGGATCTATTCCTCAGAATCTGCTGTGTGCCCCCCACCAAACATTAGGCACTTCTGTCTTTCCACCTCCATTGCCCCATCGGAGGCTGCTAGCCGTTTCTAGAGTTTTCCAATTCAAATGCTTACTAGCTTTGCACCCCAATTCGGCCTCTCCATACAGGGCCAAAAAAGGAAGGCCTGACCATAGCAAATGTTAAGGGAGAATGTGCCTTCCTTGCATGTTTGTTCTTGGAAGCCTTATAGATGATAAATTAGTTCAACCTCTTCATTTTACAGATAAGGAAGCTGAAGCCCAGTGGAGTGACAAGCCAGTCCTGGAGGGCAAGATAGCTTCAGTACATAAAGACGGCCCTTAAAGAATTTAAATAAGGCCAGCTAGGAGGGTTTCCTATCTAATTTCCTCCTGCCTAGTTACTAATGCCTGGAAAACTGTAGTTTCTACCCATCATGAGGAACTACACATAAGCTCTGTACAGATACATACTTGCTATACAGAGGTAGGATTCTTTCTGGTTTCACATTACGGTGTGAGCTTTTCCCAATGTCACACAGTAGGTTTATAGAAAGAATGTCAAACATCCTTCGAAAAACTTCAATTTTAATTAGCCACCCAACACTCCATTGTATCCATGGGCCACCAGGCCTGTTGCTGGACATTTATGTTATCATGTTTTCCATTGTCAAAATCAGTGCTGTTAAGGGACTTCCCTGGTGGTCCAATGGTTAAGGCTCTGTGCTTCCACTGCAGGGCTCACAGGTTCGATCCCTGTTCCGCGTGCCGAGCTGTGTGGCAAAAAACAAACAACCACAACAAAAAACACGGTGCTGCTTGGAGCACGTGACTTGGAGCATAAATCTTTGCATTTCTTACTCTCTATAGAATGGATTCCTAGAACTAGAATTAATTAAATTAAAGACTACAGACCTTTTAAAAAAGGCTTTTGGTGCCCAGTGCCTAATTGCCTTCTAAAAGAGTCGTGCTGGTCTATACACTGCAGGTAGCAGAGTGGGTGCGCTCATTGGCTTTGATTACCAAGCCAAGGTTGAGAGGTTGGCAAGGCTGAGAATTTGTTGCGAGTGCATGAAAGTGCCAAGGTGTAGCAGCCTGATGGTGGCCATATGGGATCTTGCAGAAGCATCCCAGGGTAGTGTACCTTCTTTAAGCGTACCTTGAACCCATTGTGCTTGGCCTCTCTAGTACCCGGGACCATGCGTGTTGTTGACTAAATGAATGCATTCCACATTCCCGCCACGCTTCCCATTCCTCACCCCCATCCCCATAGGTCCCACCTGGCCGATCTGGGCTGTCATCTTTCTGCCTGCCAGCACAAGGTGTAAGCTTATCATGACGCTGCCTTTTCCCTCCTTGTCTTCACACAAAGTGCTGTGCTTTCCCACTTGCTCTTTTTTTTTTAAATTAAAAAAAATTAATTTATTTTTGGCTGTGTTGGGTCTTCATTCTTGTGCGCAGGCTTTCTCTAGTTGCGGCGAGCAGGGGCTACTCTTCCTTGCGGTGCGCGGGCTTCTCATTGCGGTGGCTTCTCTTGTTGCTGAGCACGGGCTCTAGGCGCACAGGCTTCAGTAGTTGTGGCACGCGGGCTCAGCAGTTGTGGCGCACGGGCTTAGTTGTTCCGTGGCATGTGGCATCTTCCCGGACCAGAGCTTGAACCCATGTCCCCTGCACTGGCAGGCGGATTCTTAACCACCGCGCCACCAGGGAAGTCCCCCCACTTGCTCTTTAGTTTTGTGTCTTTGTCCTCCCCTCTCCAGGCTGTCACATACCCTGGGTGGCTGCTGTCACTCTTACACTTTGGTTCCACAGTAACGACAATAAAGGGAAGGCCAGATCTCATCTTTTCATAAGCTCATTCATTCATTTATTCATTCAATAAATATTTATTGAGCCACCTGCTATAAATACAGGGTACTATGTTGATTGGAAACACAGAAGGAAATAATATGGATATTAATATCTAACATTTATTGAACACATACTAAATGCCATACACTACATTAAGGATAAGGTTAGGTACATGATTTTACTTAATCTTTATATAGCCCAATCAGGTAAGTACTATTATTTCCCGCATTTTACAGATTAAGAAACAGATGTCAACAGAAGCTAAAGGTCACACAACTGGTTAAATGGTGGAGTTTAGATCCAAATCTAGGTGGCCAGCACTCGAAGCTAGATGCAGAAGAGTGGGAAGGGCTCCAGGCAGAAGACATATAATCAGTGAAGGCCCTGAGGCAGAAAGTAATTTGACTTGTTAAAGAGACGGTCAGAAAGCTAGGGTGGCCAGAGCAGAGTTCTAAGGGGAGCGTGTTTCAGGAAGAGGCTGGAGACCTTGTAGGTAAAGGTTAAAAGATTTTGGACTAAAAATGCGAAGCTATTAAAAGGCCTCGAGCAAAGGAGTGACTTGTGTTTTGAAAAGATGCCTCTGGCTAGGAAGGAAAGGATCTGGAGGGGCAGGAATAGATGCATGTCATCCGGGTGGAGATGGTGGGCCTGAGGCTTCCGAGATGAAGTGTATGAACTGGAGGTGAGGTGTGATGACCAGGTTCCTAGGATGGGAGGTGGTGGGGCCATTCCTAAGATAGGGATCTGGTGGGTGGTCAGGCTTGTAGGAAAGATCTTTAGTTTTAGACAGGGCAAAATCAGTTGCCTCCAAGACACACATAGAGATTTCCAGCAGGAATTCAGGTCAAAATGTAGGAATTGGCAGGGTGGAGGTGGCAGCGGAAGCCAGCTCTGGAAGTGCAGGACACTGTGGGGACAGAGCGTGTAGTGGGAAGAGAATGCAGGTTCCCAGCATGGACAGATGAAGTATAGGAAGGGGGCCTGTAGAGGTTCCAGAGGAAATAGGAGCGTCAAGGATCAGGAGAGGGATCTGTGCTTCAGATGCAGACTCACACCCAGCGGAGGCTAGAATATCCACGGGGGTCAGGCTTGTAAGCTGGCACCGGAAGTAACTTCACCTCTCTCGGCTCCCTAGAATTTGTGGGCTGACCAGCTGTCCATGTCCTGCTCCTATTTAGTTTCAGCAGAACATAATTCTGAAGTGACTTTTAGGGCTTTCTTTGTAATTTCTGTCAGATATTTACATTTATGTCTCACCTAACCCAAAAAAGGGGGGGGGGTACAATGAAAGGAAAGAACACTTACATGTCACTGTATCCACTTTCATTATTCATATTTCTGTCTTTGCACAGATTAGCCATTAATAAGTGAATGCAACCGGACATTTAAAAACATCCCTAGGGACTTCCAGTGGTTAAGACTCTGCGCTTTCACTGACGAGGGCGGCTGTTCGATCCCTGGTCGGGGAACTAAGATCCCACACGCTGGGCAGCATGGCCAAAAAAAAAACCCCCAAAAAAACCCCCAAACGAACAAAAATCTCTAGAACTGCACTAACAGAAACAGTGAATCAAGTTCTCTGAGTCCTAATCTTCCCAAAACAGCAACGTGCAAATCCCAATTCTTTTCCTAGATGCCTCAAAGTCCAGTCTCATTTGGGCACTACTTTTTCCCCAACAAAACTGTCACCAACCATTGAGTCCCTGCTGGGCAAGACACACAGGTGCCGAGACATCCAGATTAGGTGCTCAGTAATTATTTCATGAAAGAAGGACGGGAGAGAGGAAGGGAAGAGAGGAAAAGAAGGGGGAAGATGATTCTTGCCATAAAAGAGCTCACAGTTTGGTGGTGAAGATCTTTAAATGACTGAAGGTATTTGGGTAAATGATGGCGATATGCTTATTTCCTAAGAACATGGTTGAAAATGAATCTTTAGAGCACTAGATCACATAGGCGTGTGAATATGAAATGCTTTATGTGAGATGAATAGAGTATAAAAGCAATGGGTTTGTGTTTGAAATGAAAAAAACACTTCAATTGCCCTGCACACTAGCAAAACGCTGTTGGTAGCACATGAGCCGATTTCAGCGTATCTGCTTTTTAGCGGGTTTATCAACCAATCATTAAGTGAGTTAGCTCTACACCCAGGGAATGCTGATGGCAGCATTAGCCATAAAATAAATAAGCTAATATGTACAATAGCTGAATGAATAGACTTCTCCTTCCTTGTTTTATGGCCTGAAAAGAATGCAGCTTTTCATTAAAGGAATCATTTGAAAATGTGGAAACTGATACTGCCGCAGCTCAGCGCTCTCTGCCCATTGGTAATGGCCTCTGGATCAGTAGTGGGGGTGGGAGACCGATGTCCATTTACTTTTGCAAAGATTGTTATTGAATGAAACCTTTAATGGGGGAGTTTACGATCCCACTCAGCTAAGAGCTCAGGGCTGCCTTAGAATAGTCTTTCCCTCTACCTTGAGGGCTCTTAGAGAATCAATACAGGTAATATGTCAGCTGGTGGTCAGCCGACCTGTAAATAGAAAGGTGGAGCTGAAATGGAAACTGACAGGTAGCCACTTAGAGGGAGGGTCTGGGGTAAACACTCTGAAAGTGAAGCTCCTCTTCGGAGTGTGCGGCCCTCCCATTACAGTCAGTGCTGGGATCAGACAGGAAGAGATTAGGAACAAAGGCTAGCTAGCAGGGGAAAAGCCACGCAGAGCTTAGGAAAGGCCTTCCATCATGGTGGTATTTTAGAGCCCCAGAATTCATGTGGTTTGTCCATTTGTAGTAGCTATCATCGGTCTCATTAAAAAAAAAAAAAGTGGTAAAATACACAGAACAAAATTTACCATCTTAACCATTTTTTGTTTGTTTTTTTGGCTGTGCAACTTGCAGGATCTTAGTTCCCTGACCAGGGAATGAACCCGTGCCCCCTGCAGTGAAAGCAGGGAATCCTAACCACGGGACCGCCAGCGAAGTTCCCCATCTTCAACATTTTTAAGTGTATAGTTCAGTGGCATTAAGTACGTTCACACTGCTGTGCAGCCATTACCACCACCCAGCTCTAAAACTCATCCTGCAAAACTGAAACTCTGTACCCATGAAACACTAATTCCCCATTCCTCCCTCCCCCGCCCCAGGCTAGCATGACTCTACTTTCTATGAATTTGACTACTCTATGTGCTTCGTATAAATGGAATCATACACTATTTGTCCTTTTGTGATTGGCTTGTTTCACTCAGCATCATGTCCTCACAGTTCGCCCACGTTATAGCAGGTTGGAATTTCTTCCTTTTAAGGTGGACTCTTATTCCACTGCAGGTACAGACCACATTTTGTTTATCCATCCATCTGTTCATGGACACGGGTTGCTTCCACCTTTTGGCTATTATTGTGTGGTCTCATTTTTGACCCTAAGTTCGCATACTCATCTTCTTTCCTAGACAGCAGTTTAAAAAGCCTCCAAAACCCAGAAAACCTTCCTGGGATTCTTAGAAAAACAATACTTAGTTTGGAGCACCCCAAGCCTCCTCTCCTCTCCTCTCCTCCCCTCCTCACCCACCCTGAGGGTTCATAGGCAATTTCAGGTGATGCTTATTTCTAGGCAAGTTTGAGAAACTTGGCCTTCAGCGTTAGAGGGACCCCTTTACTACAGATCAGCCCCTTTTATTTGGGAGTTAAAACATCACAAGCTTGATAAATGCATGGCTGATTGTATTTCTTTTTTTTTAAAAAGAAATTCACGTTCTTTTATTTATTTATTTATTTATTTTGGGCTGTGTTGGGTCTTCGTTTCTGTGCGAGGGCTTTCTCTAGTTGTGGCAAGCGGGGGCCACTCTTCATCGCGGTGCGCGGGCCTCTCACTATCGCGGCCTCTCTTGTTGCGGAGCACAGGCTCCAGACGCACAGGCTCAGTAGTTGTGGCTCACGGGCCTAGTTGCTCCGTGGCATGTGGGATCTTCCCAGACCAGGGCTCGAACCCGTGTCCCCTGCATTGGCAGGCGGATTCTCAACCACTGCGCCACCAGGGAAGCCCCTGATTGTATTTCTTTTAAAATATGGATTCTCAGTCTTGCAGTTTGTCATCTATTATTAGAAAGTTAAGGGCCAGACACTATCTCAGAGGTTGGATAAGTAAACAGCTGTAACCACAAACCTACTCTTCTCATTTTCCATCTGAAATCAGTTTTCAAATCCGGAGTGATAGACCAATTGATGACTGATCTGTGGGTTGTGGGATTAGATTTCTCAGAGAGAATTTCTCATTCTGCGTATAAGTATTTCTGTAATTAAGATAATTCACATATAAGGAATTCCCTGGTGGTCCAGTGGTTAGGACTCTGCAATTTTCACTGACGAGGGCCTGGGTTCAATCCCTGGTGAGGGAAGTAAGATACTGCAAGCCGCGCGGTGAGGCAAAAAAAAAAAAAAGGTAATTCACATACACATTTCCATTTTTTAGTGTCTCTTGACATTTTGCATTTATTATTTAAGTAATATAGATTAACATCCAGTTCTTCCTTTGTATTTCCTCTCCCTCAAATCTTGCCATTCCTTGAGAAAAAACAATGGCATACACGTCCCCAGGTAACTAGTGGAGGTCTTTGAGATTTGTGACCATTGGCAATGTTCCTGGCTGGCCCTGCTCAAGGCCCTTCTCCCTGAAAACGCCCCTGGGCATCTGTGAGTCTTCAGACTCAGGACCCCCAGGCACCCAGAGCTGTGGATAGCCTAAAGGGGCCTGTATTCCAGCACTAGCCTTTCCAGGTCCTTCAGTCCTCCCCTTTGGCCAATGGAAAAGACTGGATGGTAAGTCATGTCTGATCTTGAAACTACCCAGCCCTCGGCTCCGATTTCAGGTCCTCCAGTTATAGGACTAGACCTGCCCTGGGCTTGCCCTGGGGGGCTTTGGGGCTGAAGGGATTTAATGTTTAGGGGAAACAGAGATAGCAGCTGCCCTCTAAGGAAGAACCTGGAAGTACAACCTTGGAAGACATCCTGTCCGTTTTTAGTGGAAGGCAGTTTCAAAATCAAATTTAAGAGAATTTGGCTCTGGCACCTTTAAATCAGATAACCCGGGAGAGTGAAATTCACCAAGACAATGACTCAGCTTCCTTCCCTGGTTCAGGCCTTCACAGTCCTGTGGCAATCAGAGGTTGAGAAAATCTTTCCAAAGGAAAAGAGAAGAAAAATCCTTCTGTCCTCGAAAACAAGCTGTCTTCCCTCTCAGTCGTCTTGCTACATCTAATTGGTTAAGAATGGGGGGAAAAAATCACATATTTGACCCTAAAATCTTACCTAGTACTTTTGCTAGCATTTAATAAATAATTGATAGATGTCAAATAAAACACACCATGGGAGCAAATGGAAAAAACACTTAGCGTTTTAAAACAGTTTGTAAAATCAAGAATTGAATTCTAATCCCTTTGGTATATTTTGATAGCAAACAGCTTTCAACAAAGTACTATGCTACAAATAAATCCAAAACAAATCACACAAATTTATAGATAGAAGTTACATAATGCTAAAACAATTTATCCCACTTTTTAATATAGGAGGTCACAAAAATCCTGAGATAATGTAAGATGAAAAAGAATGACAGTGAAAGAATATTTCATCCTGAGATAATCTTCTCCCTAAACATTCTTTACCTTAGTTGTAATTAGGGCTAAATATCATTTCAAAATATTATAATTCATTTTTGTTAAAGTTACTTTAAGCTCACAAAGCAATAAAGTTCAAGTTCTTTGCAGCAATAAAAGGAAGCATCATGTACTTTATATTTCCTGGATATACAACTTCTTAAAATAATGGAGAAAACTATTGTTTTCAATGAGATTCCCATACTTTATGTAGAGATTGTCAATGAGAGAGAAGTTTATTTCTATTTTATAGTATTTTTAACTTTTTCTTTCAAAATAATTTTGGTTATTCTACTTTGATATATGTCAACCAACAAAAAAGTGTTGTGATATATTTGAGTTAAATGCTTCTATGGAAATAATTCAGTATATGAATTTGTTCTCCTGAATTTTGGATAGGGTCCATAAAAAAACAGCTCAGTGCAATTACTGTCCCTAAGAAGTCACAAAGCATTCTGAAAATGCATAAAACTACCATGAATGAAATACTGTATAGGGCTTCCCTGGTGGCGCAGTGGTTAAGGATCTGCCTGCCAACGCAGGGGACACGGGTTTGAGCTGTGGTCCGGGAAGATCCCACATGCCACTGAGAGAAATCCCGCGTGCACAGCAACGAAGACCCATCGCAGCCAAAAATTAAATTAATTAATTAAAAAAAAAACAAAACTGTATAAACTGTCACATCAACAGATGGTGTAGGACAGTATTTGTGACTTTATCTCTATCATATTGTGAATGGCAATTTCTCGAAACCCCAGTCTGCCTTGTACTCTGTGGGTACAAACCACGCCATGACTTAACTGCCATAACCCTGCAAGCCTACCTACTGCAGGCCCTACAGAGGTCCCAAACATCTGTCTATTTTGATAGCTTTGTTCATTGCAACCGCCAACTTCCCGAGTCCTAGAAGGACACCCCAAGGGCCCATTAAGACCTCCATCAATATCACAGATGCCATTTTACTTTGAGCCTCGTTATTTTTCCAGGGTTCAGATGTCCCTTTTTGTACGTTTTTTTCTATAATAAATGAACTGCTATTTATCATCAAACATAGACTCAGGTAGGGAAAAGGAATATAAGCAGAGAGATTACCTCTTGAGAAGGTCTCGATCAGGCTCGTAGCTGTAGCAAGAGTTCCATGTTCCCAACAGGAAAATGACAACTGTGTTCTGTGGGTATCCATTATTCCCAGGAAGAGCACAATTCTGCCTGCCATCTGCATTCTAATGGCTCCTCCTAATGAACCACTTTGTGATTTTGCCAAGTCACCGAGCAGTCTTACCCATTGCTATGTTGCAGGAACTGTGAGGACAAATCACATAAAGCAATGGTTCTCAAGCCTCAATACAACTGCCGGGCCCCACCCCCAGAATTTCAGATTTAGTAGATACTAGGTAGGGCCAGAAAGTTTGTCTTTCTAACAAATTCCCAGCTGTTAGCCCACAAACCACTGAAGGAAAGCATATCTATCAATAATAAAATTTGAATAATTCTGTCTCCTCTTTGCCTTCATTGACAGGTTAAGAGAAAAGAAATAGATTTATGAAGTATCACCCAGAAGGCAAGTTGTCTCATTTTACTTAATTCTCACACACCGTACAGCATCATTATTACATTATTATATGGATGAGCATGGTAAACCTTAGAAATTAAACAACTTGCCCAACATTATACAGTGAGGACATGGTACACAAATGTCAGTTTGTCCAACTCCAAAATCTACAGTCTGTTTTCCAACCATGTTCGGCTAACACCATTATATTCGCTGAAAGTTTGAATTTAATTCTTTTTATGCGGTGGTTTGTCTTTTAACTGTCTTATTCCTTTTTTTTTAATTCTTATTGTTCTAAGCTGATCTAAATCATCTTTAGAAATCGGTGAGATGCACATTTTAAATAAACACAAGAGAGCTAAAGGTAATTACTAAAGGAAGATGTTATGAATGGACTGTATTTTCCCAAACAAAAAAGTGATATATGTAACCCGGTCAATATGACCAGAACTTTGTAGAAACAGCTCAGATTAAATAAAAATGTCCAAAGTGTTCCGGCTAGTGTGGGCATGCGTGATGCATATACTAAGGTATTATTTGGCATGCATGCATTTTGCAATTAGTGCTAGAAAAGAGGAAAAGAAATTTTTTTTACCTTCCTCTATTACCATTCTGGTTCAAAGAACAAAGTAGTTAATTTGAATTATTCAACTAGTGAAAAAAATGGCATCACACCAGTTCCTGATGTCTTGCTTTACTATTTGGTTTTAAAATAACGTTCAAATCCATACATAGTAAGAAATATATTTTGAACTAGCAGGCAAATCAAGGCTGCCTAACTACAGGCTGAGCCCTGATCTTTTCAAAAGACCATTGTTCTGACTTAATTAACACGAACTAAAACAGTCCCGAAACAACAGGGCACACTCCCATTAGGATAAATTACTCAGACCTAGTCACCGCAGTCAGGCATTCCCCAGAGAAAAATCTGTCACTGCTTTTTCCACCTGCACTACATCTCTTTCTCAAAGGACTCTGCCACAGCTAGGAGCCTCCCTCTGAAGGGGCATCTGTTCCATATTGAAATCTCTCCATTTGGAGAGACATGGACCACGAATAAAGGGTGAAGAAAAATCCTAGGCCGTCGATAGAACCACGGCTAGGGATGTGACCTAGTAGCTACATAGCTACGCTGGCCTACGATGCAGTTTTATTCTGGTCCCCGATTGTCCATGTGAATATTTAAAAGTTTGTGGTTGCTTGCCCCGAAGTAGGGAAGAATGGCATAGTCAATAGAATAATGAATGCTCTTTCCTTAGCAGGATCCGTAAGTTGAGCATAACTGGTTCACTAAGAGGCTGGGCTTTAGAGTCAGGACGACCTGGCTTTGACCCTTAGAGGCAAATGTTGGACCACTTCTTTCCTTCCTTCAGTAGAGTGGTAACTCAGTGGCACTATCTCATAGGGTTCATGCTCTATATAGATGTTGGCTATTTTGACCCACATGAGATGAGTCTGCCGTCTCCCTGCACGTTAGAAAAGATTATTCTCCACAAGCTTGCATCAGCCTTGTGACAATGTATGTGGCACATTTTTCTCTTCACTCTATATATTAGTGTGGACCAGCTAATTGGAAGACCTGCAAAAACATTCCACTTGTCTCTTCATCAGGAATGAAATCACGTTTAAAACTAGAGCACTATAAATACATTTATTTCTTAGCCTATTGCAATTTTTAGCCTTTCTTCATTTGGTAATAATTTTTCTTCCCCAATTGTTAAAGGTCACAGATGGTAGGGTGAATAAGTAACTTCTGTGTCCTCCAAGAAATTGTTTGGTGCTAAACAAACTGTTAACATTAGGTGTTTGTCATGTGATGGGTGAGGGGTAGAAACTAAGGGTTTTAAAATGAATCCAAATAAAATGGGAGCTTAATTCATGTCTGAACACTTAGTTATAATACTAATGAAGCTCTGGCTTGAATGGATTTTTTTTTTTTTTTTTTATAAATCTGATTCGTTTTTTAAAAAATTAATTAATTTATTTATTTTTGGCTGTGTTGGGTCTTCGTTTCTGTGCGAGGGCTCTCTCTAGTTGCGGCAAGCGGGGGCCACTCTTCATCGCGGTGCGCGGGCCTCTCACTGTCGCGGTCTCTCTTGTCGCGGAGCACAGGCTCCAGACGCGCAGGCTCAGTATTTGTGGCTCACGGGCTTTGTTGCTCCGCGGCATGTGGGATCTTCCCAGACCAGGGCCCGAACCCATGTCCCCTGCATTGGCAGGCAGACTCTCAACCACTGCGCCACCAGGGAAGCCCTTGAATGGATTTTTAAAGAATTTATTCTGTTAAGAAACGTAACAGGGGATGGCCACAGACATATTACAATCGCGGGCCCGAGGCAAACAGTAGAGAAAAGGCCTCCTTTTTTTTTAATCGCGAAATCAAAGACTCTGCTCCTTGTCCCTGAAACGAAATATAGTCCCTTTCAGGGTTGATGTTGAGTTTCCAGACCTTTAAGCACTATTGACAGCCAGCTTTCATTATTTCTAGGTGAATTCAACAAAACTCCATTCTTGTTAGAAATTGTGAAAGACATTTCTGTGAAAGCTGTTAAAACCAGAGTTAATAAATCTGGTAAATTCTGCTACTTGGTCAGTTCCATTATTCTGTTCCTCATCTCAATCTAACTATCATTTGTTTGTAAAAAACACCCATAAACAAGAAATATCAAGACAGAAGAAATACAGAGGCACTGTCCTCATACTCTCTGAGGGCTAGCAGTCTTCATGAAACTTCATGTGGGCGTAGAAGGTTTCTTGGTCTGGGAAGGTTTTTCCACATTTGTTACAGGAGCCGCTGTCTTCCTCCTTGTGTGAGCGTCGGACATGGCTGTCGTGAGCAGCGTGGGATGCAAAAGATTTACCACAGTACTTGCATTTGAAGGGCTTCTCCCCGGAGTGCTGCCTGATATGTGTGCGGAGTATACTAGAGGCAGTGAACTTCTACAGAGGACAGAAAGCAGGAGAAAAAGTCAACTTCCATCAGCTGGAGAACGAGTGAAAGAAAGGGGTTAATTTCACCGTTACCAATCCTTATGTCAACCCTTAGTTCTCCACTCAGCGAACCTTGGGCTTTAATGCTATACGGCACGCTTGGTCAACAGGTGTAGCCTTAATAAAAACGGACACGATGGACACGTCGCTGGTTAGAACAGTGGCTCTTCCATGGCTAAGATCACCTGGGTGGGGGTCTAGTCAAAAATGCAGACTGACCTGATAAGTACACCCACTGGGGTAATAAGGAAACTGCATTTAAGCAGGTGGTCCTGGGATCACACTCCAAGATGAACTGAATTACAGAAGGAGTAGCTAATACTGGCCAATGTCTTTGCATAAATGGGTACCTTATTGGTTTCTTTCTTCTTCTTTTTTTTTAACTTAAACTTTTTGAGGTAATCGTGATTCACATGCAGTTATAAGAAACAACAGAGACTCTGTGTACCCTTTACCTGGTTGTCCCCAATGGTTGCATCTTACTAATCTATAGGACAGTATCACAACCAGGATACTGATATTGAGAGTCAAGATACAGAACATTTCCGTCACAAGGACCCTCATGTTGCCCTACGACAGCCACACATAGTTCCCTCCCACTCCTACTTTTAAGCCATGGCAACCACGAATCTGTTCTCCATTTCTATAATTTTGTTATTTCACAAATGTCACTTACATGGAAGCATACAGTATGTAACCTTTAGGATTGGCTGTTCTCACTCAGCATAATTCTCTGCAGATTCATGGAGGTTGTTTTGTGTACAACAGCTCGTGCTTTTTGATTGCTGAGGAGTATTTCATGGTGTGGATGAACCACAGTCTGCTTAATCACCTACCCATTGAAAGGCATCTGGGTTATTTCCAGTTTGGGGCTTCTATGAATAAAGCTGCTATTAATATTTGTGTACAGGTTTTGGTATAAACATATAAACCTTCATTTCTCCGGGATAAGTGCCCAGGAGAGCAACTGCTGGGTTGTATGGTGGTTACAAGTTTCGTTCTTAAAGAAACTGCCAAATAGCTTTCCAGAAACGGCCAAATAGTACCATTTTAGATTCCCAAGTACTTTGCTGTTTTTACCTGTCTTTTCTTTCCCTTATTTATAACCTTTCCCCTAATTCATTTCAATTCTCTGCTCTGACCTTTGTCACTTTCAAGTATTTATTAGAGATGTTAATGACTCCATTTATTGGGGGTCCATCGACAGAGATACAAAACACCGGGTTCAACCGGTGACCTTGGATTTGGGGGGCTGGGCACGCATGGGGCTGGCCCACTGCTCAGTAAGGAGCACGAGGTGTAGGTGCCTAGGACACCCAGACAAGGACAGTCTCCATCAGCTTAGGTGACGGTAAGTCAGAACGCCAAACAGCTCATTTATGCCCCAAGTGCACTGAGTTCCCTCTTCGGGCACCTCTCATTCCCAGGTTAGCCAGGAGACCAAGGTGAGGATCAGAATTAGAATGCCAGAAAGAGGAGGGGCGCTGGGATATTTTGAGCCGGCTCTGGACATCCTGTGGGAGAGCGTTCAGCCCTCAGGTTTGATTCCTCATCCATACAAATCCAGGGCCACCTTCCTTAGGTCTGTGCTGGCTCCACATGGTCTAGTTATGTCTTAGCCCCATTTTGCTACACTGTACACACTGGACAGCCCAAATGTATCTCATCAAAATAGAACACGAGGTGTTTTAGTATTATATTTTTAAGGCATGGTCAGACTTTTGTTTCTAGCCCAGCCACCCCTAACCACGTCTTTATCTCTTCATTTTTATAACTTATTATTCTGTATAATGAAGATTAGATGCCACTTCAGCAAAACTGCTCTAGAAATTTAGATCAGCAGCATGTAAGAGTCTGTACTTTTTTTTTTTTTTTAATTTATTTATTTGTTTGTTGTGGCTGTGTTGGGTCTTCGTTGCTGTGCACGGGCTTTCTCTAGTTGCAGAGTGGGGGGCTCCTCTTCGTTGCAGTGTACAGGCTTCTCTTGTTGAGGAGCACGGGCTCTAGGTGCCCGGACTTCAGTAGTTGTGGCATGTGGGCTCAGTAGTTGTGGCTTGCAGGCTTAGTTGCTCCGCAGCATGTGGGATCTTCCCGGGCCAGGGCTCGAACCCGTGTCCCTTGCATTGGCAGGCAGATTCTTAACCACTGGGCCACCAGGGAAGCCCAAGAGTCTGTACTTTGAAAGACTGCATAATCATGTCTGCTATCATCAGGCTCCTGTAAATTTAGGGTCCATTCATGATAAATGCCCTTGATGCCAATTTGGCAGTAGTAGTCTGCATCTGATCATTGTAAGCAAACAGGAGTATAATCTGGGGGTGGAAACTGGGGATGGGCTGACAATGAACTAATTTACCAGGAACTCTTATAAGCTAGGGTTTATGCCAAGTTCTTATCCACGGACACCCAAACAAGGCTCAAGGCAGATCCCTTAAAAGAAGGTTCCATTTACCTTGGTACAATACACACAGTGGTAGGGTCTGTCTCCAGAGTGGACTCTCATGTGTTTGTTTAGGCTGGAAGATTGAGAGAAACATTTCCCACACGTAGAACACTAAAACGAAAAAGAAAAATATAGTTGAAACCACGTCTTCCCCTTAACAAGTTTATTTCACCATTATGTTTATCTGGGGGGGAAAGAACTATTGTATTTATTCTGTGCACACCTGTAGCCAGAGGATCAAGCAGACCCAGACTGCGGGTCTAGTTGAGACAGGAGAAAGGCATCACGGAACTACAGGGAAGAATCTGGCAGCATGGGTTCTGGTCCAGAGCCTGCTAATGCTGTGACTAAGGCAATTCATCTGAAGTCTTTGGGTTAAGTTAGCTGCTTCAGATGTGAAACGACGGTGTCTATAGAGGCCTGAATTTGTCCTGCTCTGTCAACAAGTAGCTGTGTGACCAGAACAAGTCAGTTAAACTCGGAATCTTTGTTTCCCCAATTTTCCTCATGGGCAAAAAATACCTGTCTCGCCTTCCTCACGAGGCTGTGAGTAAATTGCAAGCCCCCAGCAATTAATTCAACAAGCATTTATGGAGAACCTCTCAACACTCTGCTAGAGGCAAGGAGAAACAATCTAGCGGGGGTAGGGACGAATATGTAGACCAAAGTGGCAATACAGGTGACAGATGACTCAAGACATATACCTATAAAAAAAGGGTAATATTTTGGGGGGCCAGTGAGAGCATGTGGTACAGCCACTTGCTGTGAACAGTTCCTGTCATTACTCTGTGTTCTTGACCCTGATGACTTCTGTCCAATCTTCTCAGGAATTCTGAACCAAGTAAAGGAAACTATTGTGTTTCTGGACCCTGTTCCCCAGGTGTCCTTATGGGCACAAACGAGAGCCTGGGTATTTTTAGATGGTGGGATTCTGGGGTGGATTTTAAAAGTCTTCTTTAATTTTTCTTTACTACTTGACGTTTTAATAATGAGCATGTATTGTTGTTACTAAAGCAAAAACAGTCAGATGTTGAAGTTCATATTGCAAAAAGAACAGATCAATTATAAAAGGGGAGCAATTAGAACATGAAACTGTTCTTGGAAATTACAAATAAACAACAAAAAAGTATAGAATAGAAATGCTGTATGTAATAGACTCAGCTGACTGCTAAAGACTGAATACATGACATAAAAATTAAGGTTGGGGAACTCTCAGAGAATGCAGATGAAGAAAAATTAGAAGTCAAGTACAGGGAGGTAGACTCAACCTAACATTTGGCTAAAAGGAATCCAGGAGAGAACAAAAATTGAAGACAGATAATAGCCAAGGAAAGAAGAGAATTCCTTTGAGCTTATGACTTGTGCCTTCGGGTGGAAAGAATACTTTGTCTTCTACTGATTACAAAGCAGGAAGAAAAAAAAAAAAGGAAAGAAAGAAAAAAGCATATAATTTAACACATTCTGTTAAAATTTCAGAACTCAAAAGTTAAAGAACAATTTTCACAAAGCAGAAAACTGGTTATTTACAAAGAAACAAGAACCAGATTGGCATCAAATGGTAGAAGAAATGATTCTTTAAAAGTTCTACAGGAAAATTATTCCTATCTAAAATTCCATATCCAGCCAAACTATCAAAGACGTACGTGAATAAAATATCCTCAAAGAAGGACTCAGAAAATTTTTCACTGTGCACTGTTAAGAACGATTACTTGAAGACATGCCCCAGTAATACAAAAAGAGAAATCAAGAAAGAGGAAGAGTGGCATAGACGAATCAGTGGAACTAAGGAAGGTAATGAAAGATATCCAAATATGACAGTTTACAGGCCTAAGGAGCATATGGTTCAAATCAGAACAAATTCAAATCAGAATCTGATTTAAAAAAGAAATGAGTATAATTTCAAGAATGTAAATATCATTATACAAGTTATACAATTAAGAAACTAAATTTATCACTTGCAATTAGAAATCCTAGCAAAAACAAAAGCTTCCAAGGAAGTCAAAGACAAAATACAAAGAAAGTTAAAGTCTGGCATCAATTTGAACAAGTCATGGAGAAAAGAAACAACGCCTTCTGAAAAAAACAAAGCCCTCTCTCTCCATTGGTCAGGTGTTTCAAAAAGCTGGAGAGAACTGACATCCTGAATCGATGTATGAGCTCTTTGTAGTCATCGTGATGGACTACAAGGATGTCCTCCGATATTTTTATTTTGTTAATTAATATTTTTATTATTAATTTTGCCTGACAAATCCTCTGAAAAGGAGGTTGTTTAGACTTTAAATGCTGGAAGGAGGGTAATACAAGGTTTTTCACTGTTGGTTATACACCCAGCGTCTTCTGATATTTTAAATCAGTAATTTTTTCCTCTTTCAGCAGCTGATCTTGTTAAAAACTCATTTATCTGAAGTTCTACCTGTCTGTTTCACTTGAGCTTTGTTTTTTTTCTGTTCAAATTAAATCAAACGTTTTCTTTGGGGCTCCTGCAGAAATTAAATAGACTTTATCATCTTGAAAGTTAAGTACTCAAATTAAAGTATATGAAATAAAGAAAACTAAAAGAGAATAAAAAATGTTTAGCAGTAAAGATAAGAAAAGAAGAAAACCTCAATCTTCTGAACATAACGAAGGAAGGTGAAGTGCCAAGAGAAATTCAGGTTGAGGTGTCGGAAGAGCAGCTAGAGATACACCTCAGGCTCAGGACAGAATTCTGGCTAGAGATTTGAAACCATTTAAATGGTACTTATAGTCATGATAAAGGATCACACCACTCAGGGAGAGTTTGCAAAGAGAAATATTGTACTAAAGAACTCTCAGGAACACTCAGTATAAGAGGATGCACCCCCTTCTATAGCCTTTTAAAATCACTATCCTGGACTTCCCTGGTGGTCCAGTGGTTAAGACTCCAAGCTTCCACTGCAGGGGGCATGGGCTCGATTCCTCGTCAGGGAACTAAGATCCCGCATGCCTCGTGGACAAAATAAATTAATAAATAGTTAAAAAAATAAAATAAAATTACTATCCCTCCACTCTACCATCAAGACCTCTCCTCTTTGGAAGCCCAAGTCATTCACTTTACTACTACCAGCTTACACCTCCTCTTCTTATCATTCCTGTCATCTCTGGACCTCCTGGTCTACGGTGCCCCAATTTCAAAGCCAGCAGCACTTCCTACGGCTCCTCTCCTCGCACCCCAATCCAAGACCCACCATTGTCCTCAGTGTTTAGGCAAATGACCCATGTAACATTCTAGGGTATATTTCTTGACCTGACTCAGATAACCTTTTCCTGCATTCTACTTTGGTCAAAAAACAAAACAAAACAAACAAAAACTAATCCTGTAGCTTCTGCTTTTTAAGCAAACATCTTTTGATCTGGCTGCAGCAATCCCAACAAATATATTAAATGCTCCATCTCATCAACTGTAAGATCCATCACTACTTTATCATTTATTTTTGGCTGCGTTGAGTCTTTGTTGCTGCACGAGGTCTTTCTCTAGTTGCATACCGCAGAGCAACTAAGCCTGTGCGTCACAACTACTAAGCCTGTGCGTCACAACTACTGAGCCTGCGCTCTAGAGCCCGCGAGCCACGACTGCTGAGCCTGAGCGCCTAAAGCCCGTGCTCCGCAACAAGAGAAGCCACCCAATGAGAAGCCCGCGCACGGCAACGAAGAGTAGCCCCTGCTCACCACTAGAGAAGAGCCCACATGCAGCAACAAAGACCCAGCACAGCCAAAAATAAAAATAAATAAATTAAAATATTCTTACAAAAATAATACATAATTGTAAAAATACTCAGATTTTACAGGAGTATATAGTACAGTGATTGTGATTTTTCCAGAAGCTTCGCTGTGAACAGGAGGGGAGAGACAAGAGCAGCTTTATAATGACTACTCTGTTTTCAAATGGAGAAAACTGGGGCTTGGAGGAGTCCTGACAGGGCAGGAGTCCAGCCCGAAGCTGTCTGTACCCAAGCCTCAGCCTCTTTCTCCTAATTAAGACCAGTGGTAGTCAGCACTTTCTTGCACCAAGCCTGGCAGAGCCATCAGGTATCCCGAATGGTGGAAAATGGCTCCCTAATGCCACCATTGCTTTTCTTCCTTACAAAATCCTTGGCATGGCATAGAGGCCGTCCGTCCTTTGGACTGTGCCCATGTTTCATCCTCGCCTGTAACTATCAATATGCCTGCACGTTGGACCTAGAGATTATCATACTAAGTGAAGTAAGTCAGAAAGAGAAAGACAAATACCATATGACATCACTTATACGTGGAATCTAAAATACGACACAAATGAACCTATATACAAAATAGAAACAGACTCGCAGACACAGAGAACAGAATTGTGGTTGCCAAGGGGGAGGAGGTGGGGGAGGAAATGATTGGGAGTTTGGGATTAGCAGATGCAAACCAGTATATATAGGATGGATAAACAACAAGGTCCTACTGCATAGCACTGGGAATTATATTCAATATCCTGTGATAAACCACAATGGAAAAGAATATGAAAAAGAATGTATGTAACTGAGTCACTTTGCTGTACAGCAGGAATTAACACAACATTGCACACATCATGGAAGAAGGTGTAGTTACCTAAAACCACAGGCCAGGGTCTTTCCCACCTGGAATGTCTCGAACGCCCCCCACCCCAGCCAATCAACCCCACCTAAGATATAAGCCAGACACTCCACTGTCCTAGGTTCTTCTCACAGCCACCTGTCTACGAGGCCCTTCATAACCACATGTCCAGGTGGGAGGACACCCTTCCTCTGTCCCTGTCTACCATGCACCTCCATCCTCACACTCGGGTGTCACGGCATTAGTTCACGTCTGCTCTTCCACGGCACTGTCACCTCCTTCAGACACCCTGTCCCATCCTCCCACCTGGTGTTATGTCCCAGCAACGTGCACGCAGGAGGCCCTCGGTGTTCACCCAGGGGTTTGGGGAAGCAGCATGAAAGCAGAGTGCCGGAGCGAAGGGCAGGGTCACTCGCCGCCCTGACTCTTACCTTGTGAGGCCGATGCTTCTCATGAACGTGAAGGATGTGGATCCGGAGCCGGTCTCTCTTCTCAAAGGACCGTTTGCATAAAGAACAGGGGAACTTCCTGTCACCCTTGTCCACACAGGGGGTGTACTTGAGATGCTTGTCTCTGTAATATTTGTAGGTAAATACTTTTCCACATCTTTCACACCTGTACCCTTCTGAAGACTCTGTCAAACACAGGGGGATAAGTCGCTTGGTCAGCTCCCTTCCCTCATTCTTATTTTCTTCAAGATGATTTCTTACAACTTTTTATTACAAAAAATTTAAAACATATACCAAAGTCAAAATAATGGAATAAACCCTCATGTGCCCAAACACCAAGCTTTGACAATGACCGACTCACTTATGTGACTTCCCTCCATAAGGGATTTTTTTTTTTTCATGATGGATTCTTTTTAACACTAATTTCTCATTTGGCTCATAAACATCTCAAACCATAATCTTTAATAAATAACGACTTTTTAAAAAGCATAACCATAATGCCATTGTCATACCTAAACAGTCAACCCTTATTCCTTAATAGAAACATATATATTTATGTACATACACACATGCATACGTGTTTCATTATTTTACAGTCAGTTGATTCAATGTAGGATTCAAAGCCTATGTGTTGTCCACAGAGGCTACGTCTCTTCAATCTCTTAATCTATAGGTTCTCCTTACCTTTTGTTCCCGAAATATATTTGTTGAAGAAGCCCTTCCTCTGGCCCTATTTACGAGCAGGTCAGTCCTACAGTTCCTGACTGGCATTCTTTACAAGGTTCACATACCAAATACCTACCGTATTTGTCCCTTTCAGATCAGCCTGAGCTACAAGTTCAAAGCCGTTCACCCAGGACCTTGACGGACACCCATAGCTTCTTCCCAAGCTTCACGAGTTCTGTTCCATTTGACCCCATTTATGAAGCCTTAGGTGCCCTTTTAGCTTATAGTCTACTTCTCTGAACTTTTAAGGAAGATTCTAGAACTAATACATAGGGTTATTGTGATGATTAATTTGACCTTAACACTTACTGACTTCTTATCAACAAGTGATACTATCACTGAGTGACAGACAAGACTGAGAAAGGTAAATCCATTTTTATAAGAGAGGTGGGGGAGAGGTTAGAGAGGGTTCAGCCGACTCTAGCAAAGGAGGTGCCCGGCTCAGGGGTGTCTATGTATTGGGGGAAGGGGAGAGGACCAGGGCCACCTACAAAAGCATCCCTGCCGAGGACACTCTGGATTCCAGAGCATAAAGTGGTTTTGACTGTGAATGCATCCCTGAAACCTCATTGTCTGGCCCCAGGGAGGCAGAGAACAGCCAGGAGTGAGTATATGCAAGAGTGTGAAGGTGGAAATCTTTTTCGTTAGCATCGGGACAGCAGGGAAGCTATCCATCGGGGGTTTTGTTAGTTGATAACTGCGTCCCAGGCATGTTTAACAGGTGGCTAAGGAAATAAATCATTTTATTAAGTAAATAACCAGGAAGGCAACCACCAGCATCAGGATGATCCATTGCCCAGTCTTGTCTATCGCTTTCATTGAGGTGCTAATACTCTCAGAATCTCCCTGCTGGGATGGTTTTTGCTCGGAGCTAGAATTTTCATTGGTTAGAAATACCTGGCCTTCCTGCTTCCTGGGGTAGGAAGAGGGGGTCTACAAGACGGGGTCAGCGATCTTTACAAATCAAAGCATGAAGGCACAGCAGAATTCAGAATAAGGGTTCAGTGGTAAATCTGCATAAGAACAACCACTGAGGCAGAAATGACACAGCACCCTTACTAATTAGGCTTCGGCTGCCTACGTTTTCTGCCCAGGTCCTTGGAAATTTATCTTAACCTAATTTTGTCCTGTTTCCTTTCCTTCTTCCTCCCTCCCACCTCAGTCTCTTCTCAATACCAAAAATTATGCTTTCTGCCCCACTACAGACACACCGTTCAGACAGAGTTTGGTAACGATTAAGAGCTGTCTACACGTTCCACACCCCCAGCCCCCAAAACACACACTTGGCAGGTTTGCAAACTCAAATAACCCGCCCACATAGGGCCCAGGCCCTTCCCTCCCACTCAAGACCTTCAAGGGGAAGGCTCCCACCAAGCCTCACCAAAAGCCTTGGAAAAAAAGACCTTTCTTTTGAGAGGACAGAGGAATTTTGATTTTTCTTTCCTTTTCATCCTATCCCCAAACGTTCCTATTAACAGAAAACAAATGAATTTATCCATTAGTCTTCCCAACCAATTGAGCTGTTTACAAGTTCTCCGCCACAAGTTATCCTAAATATTTACACATCATCGTAACAGTGCCAATAAGCCTCGGATATAATTTGGTTCAGAAGTGGAGCACAGATAACTGCAGGCCCTGTTGCTTATATGACTGGGATCTTTGATGCCTGTATATTATTCCATGTTAATATATCATCATTTACTTAATTATTCTAATATTGGGCATTTAGGTTGTTCGTGACTTTTCACAAACAGGGGTGACACTGTATTAAAAATCCTTGTGGACAAAGCTTTTCCTTTTGGGCTATTTCCTGAAGATAAATTTCCAGAATAGTATTACTGATACATTACTGATATATCCAAGGTTACGAACATTTTAACAGCTCTGATGCATCGTGCTGAATAATTTTTCAAAAGGATAATGATTCTACTTTGTGTTATCAAGCATGTATCGTTCTCAAATCCACTTTTCACTTTTATTTCAAAAAAGGACTTGGTACATTTTTGGAAGTGACCAAAAAGTCTTGGCTTGGCGCCAAGTATGGGGCAACTGTGAGGTCCAGACTCAAGAGAATCCTGCCATCTTACCCTCAGGCGCACCCCACGCCATCCATTTATTGGGGTAGTGAGAAGACAGTTCACCGAAACAGTTCAACAGCCCCTCATTATTTGGCTTCTAGAAAGAGACTGCTCATTAGTCACCTCCTAATCCCTGGTGAACACATCCTTGCCCTTGGCTTCACTGTTCCCCAAGCCTGAATTGCCTTGCCTCTTCCCTGCCTAACTCATCCTTTATTTCACCACATCCCTAAGCAGCTTTTCCCAGTTTAGTCCAGTCTTTCTCCTGCCTTCAATGCACATGGGGATCCAGAGGAGGCGCTAATAACGTGTTTCGGGTTGTCTCCTGCCCTGAAGGGTCTCAGTCTAGTGGGGAGACATGCATGCAGACCATCACTGCAGTGTGATGAATGCAATTCACATTCTCTTTTACCTGCTACTTACGACACTTATTCTAACACACTTATTCTAACGTAATAAGATGGTCTTCTATCTGATTACACATATTACAGTAATTTGCATTTGTCCGGTCCCACCTATCACATCAGTGGTTTCCAGGCCTTTGCAGATAAAAAAATCAACCGCTCAAAGAGCTTTTTTAAAATGCAAATTCCAGAGGCTCGTTCCCAGAGAGCGGGTTGGTAGTCCTCTAGCTGCCTGCTACTAACATGGGATAATCTCAGGTCCCAGCCCTGAATGAGAATCTGCACCTTTCCAAGGTCCCCAGGTATTCACACCCGCATTAAAATTGGAGAGCGAGAGTCTAGCTCCATGCTTCCCAAAGTTGTCTAAGACCCACAGTAAGAAACACATTTTATACTTGAGACCCAGTTCGAACACATCCATTTGAAACAAACACCTCACCAAACAATGCTTAACTTAAACGAGATTCACATCAATATTTTCTATTCTATTTTATTTTTATTCTCTTTTTTTTTTTCTTCTTTAATACTGGTCTCTACCACCAAATCCCCCACCCCGCTAAGATATTGCAACCCACCACTTGAAAAACAGTGCTCTAACGCTTAGACTTCCTGAGCTATGTGAGCCTTGGCAGAGATGAATCAGAAGCTAGCTCATCTAAGGCAGAGGTTGCATCCATTTATTTCACTTTTATTTTATTCTCTGGGAGCGGGTGAAGGGGTAGAAGAAAGGGTATACCGGTGAATAGGAGTAGCTTCAGCAGCCCTGGGAAGATGAGGGCATCTTCCCGCAGCTGGGTAATGCCCAGCTGGTCAGAGACGCCCTCAGTTTTGTGTTCTGAGTGTTGTGTCGGGAGGGAGAAGTTCCACAAGCAAGTGGAAAAGCTGCAGGAAGGAAGGTGTTGAGTCGGAGAAAGAGCCCAGTCCTTCCACTAAGACGGCCTCACTGGGGGAGGCGAAAGCGTGCACTCACCTTCCGGGGGCCCAGACGTCTGCTTCCCCTGCTTCATGACCTGCAGGCTCATGGGAATGTCCAAAAACTTCTCATAGCAATCTCCATACCACACAAGGAGCTCTTGGTTCTGGTAGATCTCCTTGCAGCTTTCATAAAAGATCTGCCCTTGACATTGGACGGCAACCAGGTTCTGCTCCATGGGGAAACGCGCACAGTTGACGTAGGACATCCAGTTCCCGGCACTTCCTTTTCCATCAATAAAGTGGCTCAAATGACCACCTTCAAAGATCTAAATGAAATCAAACAAAGTTTGGAAATGCACATTTTTTTGGTCTGACCTAGAAAATAAATTTACTTATTAAAAATTTATAATTCAAAACTCACACTTGACCTACTGAATATATTTATTATCAATATGATTGAGCCTAAATGGATTTATTAGCTTAAAGCTACCTCTATAGGTAGTGTGACATTTTAAAGATTCTTACTTTTATCACTTCCTCGATTTCCAGATTTCTAGGGTGAGCATATATTAGTTTCATAAACAGAGGTAAGGGAAACGAGAGGTTACATTTAATTCCACCACTTCAAGACAACCAATTAGTTTAGTATTTTTTCTCAATTTAGTTTTCATGTGTATTGATGGAGCCATAATTTAATTCTTTCTCTGCTGTGGGCAATTCTACAGTCTTCAGTGTTTTGTTATTACAAACAGCCCTGTGAAGTCTGGATTTCAGATTATTTTCCTCAACTATATTCCTCGATGTAGAAATCCACGGCGAGGGGTGATAATCTGATACATTCTGACAAACTGCAATCCTACCATCCTGCCTCCAACAGACTTAAGAGTATCAGTTTTCTAAAAATCCTCTTTAGATGAATAACATCAAAAATTTTAAATCTGGTCTTAGTCCTTTTTGGCATATTCTTAGCATCACTCTGTAATATTTAAAGTGTTTGGTTTTGTCTATAAATATAACCCAATGTATTAACTCTTTAAATGTATATTCCATGGCTAATCTTCAGAGGAAAATGCCTTAAGTCACGAAAAATTACACAGAATCCATGCAGAGGTGTTATCCTCAGGGACTGAACAGCTGCCTTTCTTTCTCTTTATGTTGCAAAACAGGCAGCACAAGTCAGCAGATTACTGCCCGGAGCGAGCCCCCTCTCCCAGGCCAGGGGTCTCCCAGAGGGGCAGAGGCCAAGGTTTCCTGCACCCACCTCCCTCAGCCAACCTGCCAACCCGCCAGAAACAAATTTACCTCCCACATCAGGGAATTGTCCCTGTGTGTCCTGACTTCGCTGGTGTTGACCACTTTACCCTGAAAGGGCCCAAACCTGACTCCTTTGGCGACAGGGCTACTGCAGAACACACCAACATGCGCCACTTCACCGAATTTCGTCCGCCCGAGGCAGAGACCTAGGGGAGACCCAGGGCAGGAAAGAAAGCCAGTGAGGAAACTGACTGCATTTGTGCTGGAAAAGAAATCCAAGCCAGGAGCCCTGCCTACCTTCTGGTAGCTGAAGGGAGTCGTTATCCAGAGTCTGACGAAGAGAATCAGACCCTAGAAAAAGACAGGGTTAAATTTTTATTTTTTCGATAAAATGTATTATGAAATGCTTTCATAGGGCGCTATCCTCCCCACTCCCCAGAGCTCACCATTATCCTGAGTTAGATGTTTACCTGTCCTTTCTAGGTTTCCTGCTCCTTTTACATAGGCCATTTCTCACATGAGACTCAAAACGACTCTAGTGGGTTATGTTGTAATTAACCCCGTTTGCAAATTTAAGGAACTTGAGGATCAGAGATAATGCTGATTTTGAGACTCCCAGATACCTTGCATATCCCCGGTAGAATCTGAGCCGGCCTGATCAGCCCGCCCGGCATGAACCGTTTCTCTTCTCACTAAAACAATCTTGGGTGTCATGCGGTTAAGCCAATAGGGTCTCGGAGGTGAGCCTGCCATCCCCAGCTCCGTCTTCTGATGGAAGCACATACGCTCCGCTGCAGGACTCGCACAGCCTCGGACCCACCTGGAAGCGTCCCTGCCCCCTCCCGTCCCCACCTCTCTTCCCGCCTCCCACCCGCACCCCCAAGTCCCGGATCACGGGGACTGCCTTTACCAGAGCTGTCTGTGGGGACCAGGAGGCCCGAAATCGCGTGGTGCAGGCGGGCTGAGTTCTGAGGGCTGGGGATGACCCCGTAGAGAACTAAGTGCAGGTCTTCCTGGGTGAAGTGGTAACGGTGAGATGCCTTCCCCTCTTGGTTCGCGAGTTTGGGGCCATCCTCAGAGCGCTCTCTGGGGGAGCACGGTAACAGCTGGGAGGGCTTCGGCCTCTCAGGGAACAGCGAAGCATCCACAGGGGGCGGCGGCACGAAAATTTCAGGTCCCCAGCACTGGCCACCGTCGCTACGGCCGCCAGCGGGGCCCGCGTCTTCACTGGAGGCGCCTGTAAACTCGCGAATGCCGTTCGGGAAGTGCGGCACCTCCCTGGGGAGGTGGGGAATTGGGTACCACGACGGCAGCTTGCTGTACCAGGGCAGGTCGTAGAGCGGCTCCCTCTGCACGGCCAGGCCGGGGCTCAGCAAGGAAGGCGCCATCCGGAAGGCGAAGGGGGACAGAGCAGGGGACGCGGACAGGGCCTCCAGCTGCCGGAAAGTTTGGAAACCCTCCTCCGCGGCGGTTAGGGTGTTCCCGTAGTGGCCATAGGACGGGAAAGGCGGGTAGTAGGCGGCCAGGCGTTGGGGGCTGCTCTGGAGCCTGTCGGGCGGGTAGCACCCCTTGTCCTGGGGTCCGGCCTCACTTGGCGGCCGCAGAGCCATCCCGGGCCACAGCGCGCGGCGGGTCTGCGGAAGAGCAAGCGCGGCCGAGTGAGGGGCGCGGGGCGCTGCGGCCCGGCTCCCGCCTGCCCAGCCTCCACCGCCCGAGGCAGCCCCGGGTCGGAGGGAATCGGATAAACTTCCCACTTCGATCCCTCAAGACCTACCCGCAAACGAAACAAAAACGGCAACAAACAACCCCGCTTCCGCCCCCCCCCCCACCAAAAAAGTGAAAACAAACTAAAACGAAAATCTGTCGGGATTCTGCCCGACTCCAAATTCCAGGTACGTGTCGCCTTTGCCTTCCCTCTCCAAACACGCCTTGACCTAGCAGGGCTCGTTTCCAACACCCACTCTCTACATCCGTCCCCAACCCCGCTCCTGCCAAATCCGTTTCAAGCTCCCTCTTCCGCCCTCTCCTCGGTCCCCGACATCCTCTTCTCCAGGGTGGGTCGGAGCCGCAGGGCCTTCCCACTCCCCGAGCCAGGAGCCGAGCGCAAGACCGAGCTTGGGAGCAGGCAGCAGCTTCAGGCGCTCCTGGGTCCCTAGCAGGGAGGGCAGAGCCCAGGGCCCGGCTTGGATGGCGTAGGAGACGCGCTCCCCCAGCCCGGGGGCAGGTCCGGGGAGGCTGCCCCGCTGCGAGGCCCGGGTCTGACCCCGAGGACCCGGGCGGTCCGGGCTGCCAGGAGGAGTAGGCCGCCGCCTTCGGCTTCGCTCCCAGCGCCGCAGCCAGCGCGGGTTCCCCACGTGGGCCGAGTCCCGCTACATCGCGCCAGTCCCTCGGGAAACTCGTCACCCCACCTGGGGGCTTAGGGAAGCTGGGGTCGCCTCTCGGGAGCGGGCGAGGACGAGCCCCAGGCCAGGTGGGAGAGAGCAGCCTCCCGCCCCTGCGCCGCCGCCGCCGCCCGTACCCCAAAAGGATGGCGTTTTGATGGACAGAAGTTCACCAAGGCTGGGGGATGGAGCCCCTTCAGAGCCGGCGGCTCCTGAGGGCAAGATCAATGAGCCCAATAAGGAAAGCACGCAGGGTCGTGACTCAGAAATTAAAGAACACGGGGTCAGGAGAAGAGGTCAGCCACGACGAAGGCATCTGCTCGTCTCCTCCTGAGCCCCCAAAGGCGCTCCGCTCCTGGCCTCCCCTCACCCCGAGCATCTGCGACATGGGGTTGAAAGCCGCTTAAGGAGTAAAAGCTCCAAGAGGGCAAAACGACCCCCCAAAACGAACTGCGCCAGAGACTGCTGAAGGCGCTTCCCGACCACCCCGGCGAACGACAGCCCCGGGCCACAGCGGCGCGCCGGGCTCTGCACCCACCTTCGAGAGCGCAGCTGCGGAGCGCTCGCCTCCGGGCCGCACACGGGCGGCGCGGGCTCGGGACCGGTAGGCTTCGGGCGGGCCCGCGGGGCTGAGCCGGGTTTAAGAGGGCGGCGGGCGGGCGGGGCCACGGGACCGAGAGAGCGCGAGGGTGGGGAAGCGACGCGCGGCCCACGCAGGTCCCCAGGCCAGTCTCCTCCCCGCCCACCGCGGCCATTGGCCGACGCTCGACTCTTCCCGCTCCCCAGGGGGTCGTGCACTGAACTCCTGACTTCTGCAAACCCTGCCCGGAACCCCGGCCGAGAGCGCGCACCCCCCCGCTTTCTGGGGCCGGCACAGTTGAGGCTCCAGGCTGGCGGTGGGGCAGCAGTTAAGCCCGGGCAAGGGTGGCCGGGGTCCCCAGACAGGCCCCTCCGCGCCCGTGAGGCCGGGACTCGCGTGCCGGTGTCGCGCCCCTGCCTCTCGGCTTCCAGTTCCCAACAGCCGAGCCTGGCCGAAGGCCGCGTCCAACCCCGAGGACTAGATGGACGTTTGTTCCTGACACCTCGTGGGAAGCCGGGCATCGCCCCTCAGGTCCCAGGTGGGGACGCCTAGATGCGGCGGTGCCGTTCCCAAGGTTTCGCGTGGGTGTTGAGACCTCTCGGGGGCTTTTACTTCTCAAGCAGCTGTCACTGTCGGAGGACCGGCCCCTGCGCCGCCACCGAGGTCCCCTTCCCCCGGGAAGGCTCGCCCCCTCGGACGCGCGGGGCTTTTCAGGCCCATACCTGGCGCTCCAAGACCGCATTTTCATTCTCTCCGGCCATTGAGGGAAAGAAAGGAGCACTTAGGCCCATTCACATTCACACAGGGAAGCATCTAGGGTGGGGGAAACCTTGGTCTTGCCGGGTGACCTTGGCCAGTTTCCTCGCCACCTCCGCCGCGGTTTTCTCTTTGCAAAATGGGGCGAGCACTCCCTGCGTCTGGGCGCCGCTGTGCGGGTTGAAAGGACAGACTTAGACCCTCACGCCCGGCCTGGCCTTGGCTGGGTCGTTTCAAGCGTGGAAGGAAGGAAAGGAGGCAGCATCCATCCGGCCGAGGGACGCCGCCGAAGGTCCTAAAGTCTGCGGCGGAACGGGACCTCCTCCGTGACCCACCCCGCTTTCCAGAGCAGCCGCGGCGCGGCGGGCGCCTCCTCCCTGGGCCCCGGGGACCTGACCTTGTAGCCTTCAGCGCCCGCGCGGCCGCGGGGAGGACGGAAGGCGGGCGCGGGGCCTCGGGGTTTCTTCGAGGGCGCGGGCTGGGGGCGCCCGGCTGCTTCTCCCTGCCGCCGGCCGCGCCCACGTGCGGGGTCAAGTCACCGCGCCCGCCCGGCGCCGTCGGGGCCGCCCGCGCCGCCCGCGTGCAGACCCGTTTCCCAGTCGCAAGGAGGATCTGAGAGGAGGGGCGGCGCGTGGTTTTCCCAACCGAGACGGGGTGACAGGGAGCCCAGAGTTTCCTTCACCCCTTGTTCTAGATTCTGTGCCTCTACCCGAGTTCTTAGGATCTTCGCTAATAGGTGAAAAGTATCCGTCGACTCTTGTCCCGAGAGCCTCTGGGGAAGATCAGGTAAAGCAGAATTTACCAGAATTCTCTGGAAAAGCAGAATAAATTCTGCTGTCGTCTTCCTTCCGGAGGCATACCCACCCCAGGACCCCTACGACCCACCTCCATTTACTGTATCTTCCTTCCTTCCTCCCAGACCTCACCCGTAGGATTTAAAGACTGATACGCCGGCGCTTGGGTGGTCCGTGGATGTCAGGTCCTCAGGAGGCCATTTTTTAGTGAAGTCGCTCACTGGTTGTAGATTTAATTTTGAACAGGCAACGTGAGCTTTACCGTCAAGCCTTGTTCTGCAAAGATTCTAGAGTTTAAAATATTTTTTAAAATATATTTTGAATTATAGGCTTGCTTGCTTAAACTTTAGAGAAATTGATAAAAAGTGGAAATCCCTGCCCACCCCTCATCCCTAACCCTCCAGAGGTAAAGCTGACTAACGGTTTGGCTTATTCCCTAGTTCCATTATTTGGTTGAAAAATACCAAATTTTTAACTTTTTTTCTGGCTGCGCCGGGTCTGCGGCACGCGGGATCTTTTTACTTGTGGCATGTGGGCTGTAGTTCCCTGACCAGAGATCGAACGTGGCGTCCCTGCACTAGGAGGCGGAGTCTTAACCACTGGACCACCAGGGAAGTAAGTCCCTACCAGACTTTTAAATTGTATTTATATATGTGCGATTTTTTAAAAAACAAAATGTGATTATACTTTAGAGTTTTATGCAACTTTTCTCACTATCCACTAGTTATTGTTACTAACGGTACATTAGTATTAACTTCATTCCTTATAATGGCTGCATGGTGCAGAAATTCATTTTATGAGTGTACCTTAGTTTTTCAGCCTCCTCTTAGAAAGGTATTTAAGTTGTTGTCAGTTTTTCAACACTTCAAGCTACTTCTGGGAACACTGTTATACAAATACTTATTTGTGCTACTGTGCCTGCAGAATAAATACCGAGGTGTGAAGTCTCTGGATCAACGGTATCAACCTTGAACATTTTGATAGGTACTTCAAACTGCTCCTGGTTTATACCTCCATCAACAATGAGTGTGAGTGCCCTGTTGTCTCCACACCCTCACCTCATACGGAATATTGCCAGTCCTTTAAAGCTGCCATCTCTCACGTGAAAAGTGGTTATCTTTTTCTAATTTGCTTTTTAGTTATTTACCCAACAAAATTCCTGAACTCCTTGCTCTTGATGTGCTGGTCACTGGGAATACAGTTGTGAGCGAAGCAGCTCTGTCCAGCCCTGGTCCCCAAAGCAGTCTTATGAGGAAGACAAATATTTGTGTAAATATTTGATGAAAGTGTAACTATGTGATGGGAGCAAAGAATTAACCGTAAAGAAGCAATGAAAGGGAAGAAGAGCATGTCCTGACCTAGGCTGAGAGGACAGAAGGTGTGAAAGAGCTCTAGAAATTAACTAGGTGATGAGAGCAAGTGGTATTCCAGGTTAGAGGAACCCTTGGTGCCAAGGCTCTGAGGCCTGGAAGGAGTGTGCCTGATTCACAGAACTGAAGGATGCTTCCTGTGGAACAGACAGCTAGGGAAGCTGGAGAATCAGCAGAGGCCAGGTCTTGCAAAACCACTTGTGAAGATGTAAGTTTCCTTACATCATTACTTGCAAGACTTTATTGAAGGAGTACTAGGAAGTCTTTGAAGGGAATAGGAAGCTACTGCGGCCATCAGTGTACTTCATCCCTAAATTATTTCAACATGCATATCACTAACTAAAGTGCAATATTTGTTTATGGTTCTTTTTTTTTTAAGGTAAAATTTATATATGATGACATGCACACGTCCTAAGTTCACCATGAGTTTTGACAGTTGCATAAATCAGTGTGTCTCCACCTCCTATCAGAACATAAACAGTATCATTCCAGAAAGTCCTCCAGTCCCCTTCCCAGGTGAGGCCTGTGTCCAGCCACCCCAGAGACAACTGTCCTGTGTTTTCTTTCCCCACAGATGAGTTTTGCCTGTTCTATACCGTCATAATCATACAGAATGTACCTTTTTTTTTTTTTTTTTTTTTTGCCACACTGCATGGCATGCGGGGATCTTAGTTCCCCAACCAGGGGTGGAACCCACACCCCCTGCAGTGGAAGCACGGAGTCCTAACCACTGGACCGCCAGGGAAGCGCCCAGAATGTACTATTTAGTGTAGTGTTAGAGCCTTAGCTCTTTGACAGTGAAAAGTTTTTTTGTGTATTTTTTGTTTGTTTGTTTGTTTTTGGACAAGTTAATTTATTTGAACGTCAGCTGAAGAGTTTGTATGTTTGTGGGGTTTTTTTTAACATTTTTTAAATCTGATTTTTATTTTATATTGGAGTATAGTTGATTTACAATGTTGTGCTAGTTTCAGCTGTTCAGCAAAGTGATTCAGTTATACATATATCTATTCTTTTTCAGATTCTTTTCCCATATAGGTTATTACAGAGTATTGAGTAGAGTTCCCTGTGCTATACAGTAGGTCCGTGTTGATGATCTGTTTTCTATATAGTAGTGTGTATGTTAATCGCAACCTCCTAGTTTAACCACCCCCCTCCCACCTTTCCCCTTTGGTAACCATAAGTTTGTTTTCTAAGTCTGTCTGTTTCTGATTTTGTAAATAAGGTCATTTATATCATTTTTTTGTATTCCACATATAAGTGACAGCATATGATACTTGTCTTTCTCTGTCTGATTTACTTCACTTACTATGATAATCTCTAGATCCATCCATGTTGCTGCAAATGGCATTATTTCATTCTTTTTTATGGCTGAGTAGTATTCCATTGTACATATTTTAACACATCTTCTTTATCCATTCATCTGTCAATGGCCATTTAGGTTGCTTCCATGTCTTGACTGTTATAAATAGTGCTGCTATGAATATTGGGGTTACAGTGAAAAGTTTTGATGCACCCTGAAAAAAAACATCCGGCCAGCAGTCATACCCCACTGTGAGGGGGTAGTGGGTAGGGGGTAATTATCTGAAGCCTATTTGGAAGACTTCAAATGGACCTTGAGGCTTTGGCTTGTGTCCACACCCCACCTTGAATGGTTTGCTTTTGCCAGGACCACGTCGACGGCAGGTAAGGCACCTTCGGCAACAACATCAAAATGGCAGCAGTGTATCCTTGCAGCGGTGGGGTTCTTACCTGGTACCTCAGCAAGATTCTCTCTATGAAAGGCTCTGGTGCTTCCAGAACTTCAGGGAGTATCTTTACATAATTTATATCTAGATCTCTCTCAGTACTTCTTTGATATTGGAGTGTACTTTTAGCATTCTATAATGGTTTCTTTGAACCCTTCCATGGTCATGGGGTTTTGGGTTATTTTGATTGGCCAGCACTCTTCTAAGGGGCCCCTGCTTAGGGTAGATGATCGGATAGAGCATTTCTCTTAGCCACTGGATCACCCTGGACATTACTTATTTCTTTGGTAACATTAGGGTATTTCAGAGTTCCTTGACCTTGATAGGGATCCCCATTGACATTAGCCTCGCTGTTTCTAAAGCACCCAGACATCATAGATGACCTCAAGGCATATTTACTGCCTGTATATACTAACCCTCTTTTCTCTCTCTGGTTAGCAGGCTCTAGTAAGGGAAATCAATTCTGCCACCTGGGCTGTAAGGAATCATTCTGAGAGTGATTTGAGATCTGCTATGACATAGTCAGCCTGATCATTTCCTGTCTCCGTCTGTAGATCTGATCCATCAGGAATCACGGTCAAGGGTGGACTGTCCAAAGGCATTTCTGGTAAGTCTTCATGGGGCATGGGTGATTCTTGCACGAATGCCAGGGAAAATACATCTTGCCTTCTTTGGGGACGGGAGGAGCATAGCAGGGTTCAAAGAATTACAGTGGAGAGAAATATGTGTAGGAGAAAGTAATGATATTTCATGGGATGTAAGCTGGCTTAGCCAGGAATGTTGTGCATTTCTTTCTTAGCCAGGAATGTTGTGCATTTCTTTCTTTCTTTTTTTAAAAAATTTATTTATTTGTATTTATTTATTTTTGGCTGTGTTGGGTCTTTGTTGCTGCACATGGGCTTTCTCTAGTTGCGGCAAGCGGGGGCTACTCTTCGTTGCGGTGCGCGGGCTTCTCATTGCGGTGGCTTTTGTTGTTGTGGAGCACGGGCTCTAGGCGTGCGGGCTTCAGTAGTTGTGGCACGTGGGCTCAGTAGTTGTGGCTCGCGGGCTCTAGAGCACAGGTCAGTAGTTGTGGCGCATGAGCTTAGTTGCTCTGCGGCATGTGGGATCTTCCCGGACCAGGGCTCAAACCCCTGTTCCCTGCATTGGCAGGCGAATTCTTAAACACTGCGCCACCAGGGAAGCCCCTGTGCATTTCATTAAATAAACAAAGGTTGTACAGCTTGCGGGACCATTAAGTTCAAAGAAGATTCTAAAACTTTTGGTCAGTTCGACTGACCAAGGATAGAGGGTTGTTGAAGAGCTAGCTGGTCTGCAAAATTCGTGTTCATGACGTGTGTTCCCAGGAAAGGGGCCTTGTCACCTAAAGGTCCTAAAGATGAAGTAATTTCAGAGAAGTTGAGGACACTCTGTTTATAATACCTTTTTCCATAGTGGGTCTGGGGAAGTTCTGGATGGCCTGTAGTCAGCCAATCAGAGGGAAGAGCTTGCCTGAGATAAATCATGCTCTAGGATAATGAGCCTTTTGTTGCAAACTGTAATTTTTTGGGACAGTATCTTTTTGTGCTTAAAGTCAGAAGGTAGGTAGAATTCATTTTAGTGCTTTTCTCATCTTTAGGTTAGCAGAAGCTCATTATACAGAGCAACTTTGAGGTCCTGATGAAGAACTTGTGAAAAGTGAGGAACCACAGTGAATCTCTGGGGCATGTATACTGTGGGTTCTACCAAGGACAGGTGAATAGGTATTGATTACGTGAATTTAAGAGAACAGGCTCTAAAGAAGGCAGAATGTAGATGCACAACTGTAAAACAGATGGCCTTGGGTGGAACTGGGGGAAAGAATAGTATTGGGAATTGACACCCCTGGAATGTGGGGTATAATTATCTTAATGATAGCTCTGAGATGGTGAGTAAAGCTGTACACTCATTTATTGGTTACTTAATAGTCAGGATATGAGTATTCTAAGTACTAGTGCAAAGTGAAATGAGTCTTTTGTCTATTAGTCCTCTTACTATGGGTTTTAATTCTTCCTTTCCTTCTGGCTTCAAGGGTACCATACAAGCCTGGGTAAAAGTTGGGATGGGGCGGTGAACCTTGATGTGCTCAGCCCCAGTAATCCTGAAAATGGTGGTAAATTTTTGGTCCAGTAGAACTCCGGTACCTCATAGAGATCTTCAAGTGGCGTCTAATTTATGTATTTGTGTCTGAATTAGCGATGGTATGGTTATGAATACGGACGTCTTCAGAATTTCAAGAAAGAGAACCTTTTTAGGAAATCTTCATCTGGCAATTCCATTTCCATAAATCCCTCTCCTCTTTAAGTTTAGGCTGGGCAAGAGCATGTTTTTAGTGAAAAGACCAAGGATACAGCAGCTGGGACATAGACGATGCTTGAGGGCTGTTAGAGACATCCACCTCCTGGGTTTAAGTGACTTCAAGGGGGAGGGATGGGCTTACTAGCAGGGTTATTGTTGAAAGTGTAACATCTGTAACTCTAAGAAAACAGTGAGCTTGGCTCACAATAGTTCATGGTAATCCTTCTTGTGTTTTTGTTTTTAATTTTTAATTTTTTATTGAAGTATAGTTGACTTACAAGGTTATGTTAATTTCTGCTGTACAGCAAAGTGACTCAGTTATGCATATATATTCTTTTCCATTATCACTTATCCCAGGACACTGAATATGGTTCCCTGTGCTATAGGACCTTGTTGTTTATCCCTTCTTGTGAGTTTTAAGGGAAGAATTGCAAGTTGGGAGCTCCCTTCTCCTTTGGAACCCCTCTCATTATCTGTTAGATTTTTCCTTGCCCAAAGTGGGACAGTTGGTCTTCCAGGATCCCTTTTGTTCATAGTAGCAGCAAGTATCCTTTCTGGGGGGAGCCTTTTGCGGGGGAGGCATAAGGAGTATCTGTGGTCCTCCAGGTGTTTAATTTGAAAAAACATTAACTTGATTAGAGTCTAACTCTGTTTTTGTTCTCTAACCTTCTCCAAATATTTGGACAAATGCTATACATCTATCCCATTCTAGCCATGAAGTACCAATTCCCTAATTTCTGGCTTAAGGCTGTTAACTAAGTGAGGATGGGGACTTCCCTGGTGGCCCAGTAGTTAAGAATCCGCCTGCCAATTCAGGGGACACGGGTTCGAGCCCTGGTCCGGGAAGATCCCACATGCCGCGGAGCAACTAAGCCCAAGCGCCACAACTACTGAAGCCCGCGCGCCTAGAGCCCGTGCTCCGCAACAAGAGAAGCCACTGCAATGAGAAGCCCGCGCATCACAGCGAAGAGCAGCCCCCACTCGGCGCAACTAGAGAAAGCCCGCGTGCAACAACAAAGACCCAACGCAGCCAAAAATTAAATAAATAAATTTATTTTATTATTTTTATTTTATTTTATTTTATTTTTTTTAAAGAAATTCACGTTCTTTTATTTATTTATTTATGACTGTGTTGAGTCTTCGTTTCTGTGCTAGGGCTTATCTCCAGTTGCGGCGAGTGGGGACCACTCTTCATGGCGGTGCGCGGGCCTCTCACCGCCGCGGCCTCTCTTGTTGCGGAGCACAGGCTCCAGACGCGCAGGCTCAGTAATTGTGGCTCACGGGCCCAGTTGCTCCGTGGCATGTGGGATCTTCCCAGACCGGGGCTCGAACCCGTGTCCCCTGCATTGGCAGGCAGATTCTCAACCCCTGCGCCACCAGGGAAGCCCCCTAAATTTATTTTTTTAAAAATGAGGATAATGTGATAAAAGCATCTGTCTATTCATCTACCCCAGATTGTTGTCTGAAGACAATTTCTAAAATTCTCAATGAATTAGCTTAAAAAAAATGGGATTGATGCCCAGTCAGTCTTGACTCAAAATAAAATAGCAATTGTCTTCAGTAAGGATTATACAGGTACCGCGTTTTGTGCTTTCCTTAGTCACTGTTCTGTTTGACGGAGCTCAGGAATACACAGATTGTTTCCAAGGTCCTTTCAATCAACTCTTTCAAGCCAGGGTTGAGCATCTGAAGGACCTATAAATATCAATACATGTGCTAGTTAATGTAGGTCAGGGAGGCTGGGATTATGGCTTCCCTGTATACCAGCTTAAATTCTAAGGTTCTTCATATTAGTCATAAAAGGCTGACCATTGAATATTAAATTAAATAATTAAATTTGCTGCCTCCTCCCACTTTGTCCCTTTGTTTTAAGGTGCCCCTATGATGGACAATTTTGGTGATACTGAAAACTTCTCAAAGTGGTCACTTGGTAAATTGTATCATTTTATAAGATATGCACAAGAATTTGAATTGTAATGAGAATATACAGAAGAAACAGGTGTTTAGCCTGCTGGAGGCGTGGGCTTGGACCGAGACAACCCCAGGAGAATTGACAATGATCTGTCAGATGTTTCCTTTGTGCATCTCTGACCTCAGCCCCCAGCCAGAGGTTGGCTGTCTCTGACCACAGACCTAACAACTGCAGCCCCTGATGATCAAAGTTCGGGAGATTTTCTTTCTCCTAAACCAATTCTTAGGGAATAAAGATAGGTTGGAAGAATAACAGACTTCATAAGGCTTTTAGAATGATTTTCCATGGCAAATTTCATCTACTGAGGGACATCAGCTGGGCAAGACCATAAGCTGGCCAGTCCTCTGGACCTGGTGGGCTTCTGCTCATTCTCTATTCTTTGCTCTTTCCCCTCTTTGGTCAATGACACATTGTAAGACAGGAAAAGCTAAGATAAGTTTAGATGAAGAATATAGTTTCACCAAGAATTTCTAGAAATATGGGTCTAGGGACTCCCCTGGTGGTCCAGTGGTGAAGACTCTGCGCTTCCAATGCAGGGGGCCCGGGTTTGATCCCTGGTCAGGGAACTAAGATCCCACATGCTGCGTGGCACTGCCAGAAAAGAAAAAGAAAAAGAAAAAGAAAGAAAGGGGGGCTTCCCTCGTGGCGCAGTGGTTGAGAATCTGCCTGCCAATGCAGGGGACACGGGTTCGAGCCCTGGTCTGGGAGGATCCCGCGTGCCGCGGAGCAGCTGGGCCCGTGAGCCACAGTTGCTGGGCCTGCGCGTCGGGAGCCTGTGCTCCGCAGCGGGAGAGGCCGCGATGGTGAGAGGCCCGCGCACCGTGATGAAGAGTGGCCCCCACTTGCCGCGGCTGGAGAAAGCCCTCGCACAGCAACGAAGACCCAACACAGCCAAAAATAAATAAATAAATAAATAAATAAATAAATAAATAAATAAATAAATAAATAAATAAAATTAAAAAGAAAAGAAAGAAAGAAAGAAAGAAAAAGCAAGAAAAGAAAGAAAAAGCAAGAAAAGAAAGAAGAAAGGAAGGAAGGAAGGAAGAAAGATAGATCTAATCAGAAAACAGATTTCAGTGGGTGACATCTAATTTTCCTGAGAAAATTAAGAACATCAATGAAACTGGAGCTCAGACCTAGTGTGTGACTTATCTCTCTCTTTTGGGCCAGGAACCTCAAGTGGAGAGATGCAAGATGACTCATGAGGTGCCCATATTAAGGGTCCTGGTGCATGGCAGGGGGTCACAGCTGAGTTTTCACGGGTCTTCCAAATTGTGGAAAGCTTCCTCCTCAAATAAAGCATCTTGTGAGAAAACCCCACATACAATCCTGAAATAGCTTCTCATTAGGGGAAATAAGTATACAATTTTTATTTCTTGTATTTTGGGTTTGGAAGTTCCCAGGATGGGATATTAGAAGTGGAATGACTCTTTGATTGATTGATTTCTCAAGGCCATGGTTGATAGAAGTGAGGTGAGGTTCTGATTGAAGAAGGAAGTGATACTCAAAGCACAAAACTTTGCACAGTTGTAATCTAGTAACTGATAGGGCTGTTGTTCTGGTTCTTACACACCTGATGAGAGCTGGGGTTCACAATGACAGCAGTCAAAGCCATAAGTCAAAAAAATTCATAGTCATAAATACATTTAATGTTTAAATAGGATAGAAAATAAAATAAGAATTCTAGATAAGAATCTTGAAAAAGAACAACTACATATGCTTAATGAAGTCAGGAGGAAAGAATTCATAAAAAATAAAAACCAAACTTGATAGAATGAAAAACTAAAAATAATGCAATTGATATATAACACCAAAAGCTGCTTCTTTGGAAAGGTCATTAGCATAGACAAACCTCTGGCAAGAATGACCAAGGTGGGAGAGGAGAAAAATATACAGCAATGGGAATGAGAAAGAAAACATAAACATAGATAAAGATAAGATTAAAATAATTATTAGAGAAGTCGATGTAGATTTTTATGTCCAGGAAAGACAGATAAAGATAGAGAACTTTCAAGCCTGATCTCACTTACATTAGTAGGGGCAAAAAATGCAAATAAATGAGACACAGGAGTCTAACAATTTATTACAAATCGATCATACAGGGCTGTCCTTTTGCCCTTGAAGGAGTAACTGCCATAAGAATTGCCTTTCTACTGTAAACAGCAGAAAATAGGACAAAGTATTTAAATCAACTGTTTTGAGATGTTGGGCAACAGGCAGCACAGGCCTGTGATTCCTAAGAGAAGGGAAATTAAGGAGCTGAGTTTTCCGATGCCTGAGTTAACCAGCTTCCTGAGGGAGCTTCCATGATGCAGATCGGTAAGGGGAATCCCACATCAGGATGGGGAACCCCAGACCACGTCCGACAGTCTTGCTGAGCTGAAGATACAGAGATCGGCAAGATGGTTAGACTTTGTGGGGCTGGATACCAAGGAAGAGGGGACTGCACAGAAGGAAAGTTCTGGAGACCTGCAGAGAGATTTCCTTGCCTCTGTGACTGAGTAGTGGCCTGTGCAGGTATGAGAGGAAACTATGAGGCCAGGGAAAGAACCCTAGAAAATGGTAGAACCGATGATTCCAGGATTACACAGAGCTGAGAATACATCACATTCCAACCAGCCAGAGTGGAGAGACCATACACAGGGCATTAGCTGAGTACACAGGGCATTAGTTGAGTCCTCAGAAGACTGTCACCTGAATAGTAGGGGAAAATTAACCCTAAATTAAAGGCTGCTCTGGACCTACCCTAACAAAGCGTAAAAGCAAGCCTCAAAAGCAAGTATCAGATTTATCCTACATGACCTAACTGCTTCCCAGAACACAGTTCAACAATCTTTAATAGAAATACAATAAAATCTAGTACTCGAGAACACAAAATTTACAATGTTGGCACGCAGTAAAAGGTTAATAGACAGGTACATCATAATTAAACTGTTTAATTAAACTAGTGCTAAAAAAATTCAAATCTACCATAGGAAAAAAGGGGTTACTTTCAGGTGAACAAAGATAAGAATGACAGCAGACTTTCCATCAGAAACTATGCAAACTTGAAAAACAACACAGGGATGTCTTTAAAATACTGAAAGAAAAAACTGTCAACATGAATGCCCCCAGCAAAAATATCTTTCAAAAATAAAAGTGAAATACCTTTTCAGACCAACAGAAGCAGAAATAGTTGATAATCGAAAAGACCTGCACTCCAAAAAATGTTAAAGGAAGCTCTTGAGGCAAAAGGAAAATGATGGTAGATTTAAATCCAAGTATATCAATAATTACATCAAATGTACGTAGTTAAGACTCCAGTTAAGAAGCAGAGGTTGTCAGGTTGGATTAAAAGTAACAGCAACAATATAAGATCCAACCATAAGTTTTCTGTAAGAACCCACTGTTAAGTTCTGTGAAAGGTCTGAGAATTCACCTCACTTGCAGGTTACCAAGGTAGCCTGCCACAGTTTCTTGGTTGCTGGTTGAAGACACCAGAATCCTGGGTCAGTTTATTGATGAGGGCAGTTTATTACTCAGAACAATAGAAACAGCCAGACTGTCAGCAATTTTGCACCAGTTCCCCAAGTCCCAATTCCACAGGGCAAAGCAAAGGGGGTCAGATGACTCCAATGCACACAGTGGGCTGCATTACAGACATATAGTGGATGGCATTCTTTTATTTTTTATTTTATTTATTTATTTATTTTTAAATATATTTATTTATTTATTTTATTTTTGGCTGCGTTGGGTCTTCGTTGCTGCGTGTGGGCTTTCTCTAGTTGCGGCGAGCGGGGGTACTCTTCGTCGCGGTGCGCAGGCTTCTCATTGCGGTGGCTTCTCTTGTTGTGGAGCACGGGCTCTAGGCGCGCAGGCTTCAGTAGTTGTGGCACGTGGGCTCAGTAGTTGTGGCTTGCAGGCTCTCGAGCACAGGCTCAGTAGTTCTGGCGCACGGGCTTAGTTGCTCTACGGCATGTGGGATCTTCCCGGACCAGGGCTCGAACCTGTGTTCCCTGCATTGGCAGGCGGATTCTTAACCACTGCACCACCAGGGAAGTCCCTGAATGGCACTCTTTTAAAATGGGCAGTGATCATCCCTGCCCATTGCTCTATGTTCCAAGATGGTAAGCAAGCCTGTTCTTTGTTCAGTAGAGATATTATCTCTGTCTTCCAAGATTGTTTGCCATCCAAACATACTTGAAAACATAAGCTAGAGAAGAGGGCAGTCTGTTTGGCTCATAAGATGTTCACAGAGAACAATGACACCCACTTTTCAGGAGTCTGCAGCTTCAAGTGTACATGTGAGGTATGTCCTGGTTTCCAGAGAGGGAATAAACTGATTGAAAGAAAGAGGAAGTCCAAATACTTAGGTACCTTCTTCCCAGAATTTTCTTTGCTGATTAAAGAAGTCATTAAACAAATTTGCAGCCTTTTCTATAAAATAAAGTAAATGTGTGTTTTCATAATTTATGAATTTCATCAATTTTCTTATTTCCTATTAATCACCTGTTCTCTTTCCTCAGTGCTTGCATCTTCTTTTTTAAAAAAAAATATCTTTCTGTTTTTAATGAGAATGTGTACACAATGTCTGCCACTCTGAATATGGTTAGTTCCCTTCTGCCTTCTTTTAGTCTCTCTCTAACACTGCATTTCTGGATATACTCTACTACCGGATACAGTCTCTTAATTTGCCCTTAGTTCCTCCTTTGTTTGGAGAACTCAAGATATGTTAATTTGGGGATTTCCCTGGTGGTCCAGTGGTTAAGACTCCATGGTTCCATTGCAGGGGGGCACGGGTTTGATCCCTGGTCAGGGAACTAAAATCCCAAAGCTTCATGGTGCGGCCAAAATATATATATATGTGTTAATTTTTCTTAGAAAAAGTATATAAGAAACTAGAAATTGTAAACCATTTCTCTAGTTTTCATTTGTTTTTGGAGTTTGTTTTGTCATAATATGTAACAATTCATTACATATGCAATAGATTTCTCTTATGTACAAAATGTTCACCTTCAGAGAGCAGGACTTCACCCGCTCTGTTACAGCCACAGTTGGAAGCCAGCTTTGTCTAAAACTCTGTATCAGTCTGAGACCAATCAGGAGAGAAAAACTGTACAGTAATTTGAACAGGGAAAGCTTAATATAAGGAATCTTTATCTACAGGGGAGTGGAGTGACTAGGGATTTGCTAGTAAGAAGTAAAGAGAACTCTAAAGAATGTAGGAATAGCAGGTATATAATAGCAGATATAGTATTACCTGATAGTATATCTAATAGGCACCCCTCACCCCATGAACGGAGAAGCAGACCTTGTTGGAAAAGGCTTAGCCATAGCTACTGAGTGGCAGGCAGGTTGCTGTGGTGCCACCTGAGGAACTTGCTGGACACCCGCCCTCTGGAGCTCATTGGAAATCAGCCCTCCAGCACGCTGGGGAAACCTGTTCACAGGAGGTGTCTCACTGCAGGCACTCTGCTACAGAACCACCTGGGGGAGCTGCTGGGAGCAGCTGCTGGCCACTGAGTGTTGCCGGCTGCTGTGCACGGCAGCAGGAGGGCGCTGGAGGAGCTGCTGTGCAGGGCAGCAGGAGGGCACTGGGGAAGCCAGGCATCTGGCAGGACCCGGGAGAGGTGGCCTCAGAACCGGAAGAGACTTTCCTCCTGCGGTGCCTCTCCAGCGCCCTCTGCTGGCAAAGCTTCAGGGCCTGCTGGCAACTTATTTAAAGGGCTCAGATTCATTTTCATTAAAGCACTCAAATAGGGTGAATTTGGGGCTGAGAGAAAATAAGACAATGACCGGCATAAAGTCCAACAGGTAGATAAATCCAGGCCTTTTATTCTTGCAAATCTAACCTCAGTTCCCTTCTTTTTAAACTGGTCGTGGTTGTGTTATTGTAAATTTGAAATTCCTTTTTTTTCTTTAATAAATTTATTTATTTATTTTATTTTTGGCTGCGTTGGGTCTTCGTTGCTGTGCGCGGGCTTTCTCTAGTTGTGCGAGCGGGGGCTACTTTTCACTGCAGTGCACGGGCTTCTCATTGCGGCGGCTTCTTTTGTTGCGGAGCACGGGCTCTAGGTGCACGGGCTTCAGTAGTTGTGGCTTACGGGCTCACTAGTTGTGGCACACGGGCTCTAGAGCGCAGGCTCAGTAGTTGTGGCACACGGGCTTAGTTGCTCCACGGCATGTGGGATTTTCCCGGACCAGGGCTCGAACCTGTGTCCCCTGCATTGGCAGGCAGATTTTTTTTTTAATAGTAATCTTTTATTTATTTATTTATTTATTTATTTATATATATATATTTAAAATTTTTGGCTGTGTTGGGTCTTCGTTTCTGTGCTAGGGCTTTCTCTAGTTGCGGCAAGCAGGGGCCACTCTTCATCGCGGTGCGCGGGCCTCTCACTATCGTGGCCTCTCTTGTTGCGGGGCACAGGCTCTAGACGCGCAGGCTCAGTAGTTGTGGCTCACGGGCCTAGTTGCCCCGCGGCATGTGGGAGCTCCCCAGACCAGGGCTCGAACCCATTCCCCTGCATTAACAGGCAGATTCTCAACCACTGTGCTACCAAGGAAGCCCCTGCAGGCATATTTTTAACCACTGCGCCACCACGGAAGCCCTTGTGTTTTGTTTTTAAATTCCTCTTGGGTTGTTCAGACCAAACAGAAACCGAGAGAGCGTCCCTCTACCGGAGAAGCCAGTGGCACGAGGGTGTCAGCCCAAGGGTGGTGGCAGGCGTGTCTTTTTGGAAAAAGCAAGTAGATAGTTGAAACCAGGAGTGGAAAAAATGGCCAGCTTCTGGGAACAAAAATAAGGGATTGAGGGGAATTCCCTGGCGGTCCAGTGGTTAGGATTCCGCGCTTTCATCCCTGAGGGGGATTGAATACTGAAGAGCGAACGTTCACAAAGACCTATGATCTATGATCTGGAAAGATGCTCCTGGCAGGCTATAAACAACTGCAGTAGTTCCTCTTCTGGTTGGCGGAGTCAGACAGTTGGCTTAGGGTTTGGGGCCCCCCAGTGGGAGAAGCTTTATGCTTTTTCTGCACAAGGCTTGTTTGTGTGCATTTCTGATTATAAAAGTAGTTCATCAGCATTATAAGGTATTACAAAGGATAGAAAAGAGTTGAAGAAAAAAAAGTTACTTGTAATCTTATCTGCTCTTTTTAATTGTCTATCACATTAGAAAAAATTAAGAAAAATAATACTACCCTATGCTGATAAAGTTATGCTTATTCTGTTCAGAGTAGAATAAATTATAGTATATGCTTTCCAAAAAGAAATTTGGCAATATGTATCAGGAGCCTTTTTATTCCCTTTGGAGAACCCTTATTAAGGCAAATAATCTCAAATACAGAAACCTCTAAGCACAGAATTATTTTAGTACTACTTTTGCTACTGAAAATTTGCAAATGACTAAAGTCAATGGGATATTAAGGATATTAACATTGGTAAACTCATTTTTCACTAATAGGAGAACATGCTTAATTAAAATAAGAAAAGCAGAATTCAGAGGTTTAATGAACTATATAGGTCCCCACGGTGAGCCACAGCTAACGCCCACCTCTGCAGGAGACCCTCCAACACTAGCAGAATCATGATACCATGTCACACCTGAAAAGAGTTAAAAAGATCAAGTGGCATGGGCAGCCTTTTGGGGAAAATAGGAGCCAAGAAGCAGAAGATGAGCACCCTAGAGAAGTCCCAGCTGGGCTGGGAGAGCTTCAAGGAGGAAGAGGGCACTGGCGAAGAACTAGCCACCCACAACTGAGGGAAGGAAGGGTACATTGAAGGGAAAGCTTTTCTAGACCGACTGGATCACAGGCAGTTTGAAATCGAGCGAGATCTCAGGCTGAGCGAAATGAAACCCTGATGTGATGAGGAACCTACAGCAGCTTAATCCTGTTTACAACGTGAGCTTTTTGTGCGTCTGTGAAATGTTTCGCGTGTTTCCCATTGACTGTTTCCCAGCAAGGTCTTTTTTTCTACATTGAATTTCTGTCTTTGTTAAAAAAAAAAAAAGTTTAATGAACTATAAACTCAGTTTTGTTTTTAAATTGCATATGATGACTAGAGGAAAATATATCCAAAAAAGTAGTGACTCAAAAGTCTATTAGAAGTAACACCCACCACTTTTCATTTCTCTTCTTTTATGAACACAGTTTTCTGTAGACATCTGGAGAGAACAGTATACCTATAAGGAAGAAAAAAAAATCATTCCTTATCTCTCTCCATGGAGAAACTACTGTTCATATTCTGGGCTGTTTCCAGAATTTGTGTCCAATATTTATGTATTTACATTAAAGTTCATTGGTTTCTAGCAATTTGAAAGCTTTTTTTTTCTTTTTTTTTTTGCATCTGTTTCTTCTTGTGGATAAAATTTAGACAATTTTAGCAAATTAAAAAATCCCATTGAAATATGAGTTGAAACTAAGCCTATAAGTTAGCTGTGAAAATCCAACATCCTCAGGTTCATCTACTTAAATCTTCTTTTTTGTTCCTCCCTTACACATTTTTAATAAGATTATCCTTAGGAACTTTATAATTTAACAAAACTGGTATTGTGAATGGGAATGTTGTATCCAGTATATTCATCTTACTTATTAGAGGTATTGATGATTGTGATGATCATTCTGAGCTGTCTTATGAATTCTCATCTGTTTCTGTTGATTCTGTGGGATTTTCTAGATAAACAGTTAAATGAACTGTGTGATGGTAACATCGTCCTCTCCTTTTCACTAGTTATGCAGCTCCCACGGTCCTCACCCGTGATCTCTCACTTTGTAAAACTGCATCGGAGATTTTGGGGTGACTCCTCATGCCCTGATGATTCTAGCAACACCCCCAAGTTTGTGCTAAGTGGCCCTGCTCCTTAACCATAGCTCTTTAGAGAGCTGATCTAAGGTAGTTCAATTGTATTTTTCTCTCCGGGAGAAGGAATTCAAAACCTGGGACACAGCAGCTGAAGCACTGTAATTGCAGCTCTAGAGAGAAAGTCACTGGCCTCTTGCTGAGGTAGCCCCAGTGGCACTGGTTTCTTCTCCTCAGCTTCTTTTTGTTTGTTTTGTTTTGTTGGTAGAAAGGAAAGTTGCTTTTTTTAAAAACAATTTTTCATTGGCGTAGAGTTGATTTACAATGTTGTATTAGTTTCTGCTGTACAGCAATGTGAATCAGTTATATATATACATAGATCCAGTCTTTTTTAGATTCTTTTCTCATATAGGTCATTACAGAGGATTGAGTAGAGTTCCCTGTGCTATACAGTAGGTCCTTATTGGTTATCTGTTTTCTCCTCAACTTCTGTATCCTTCTACGAAAGCTCTTTGCTCTTTCTTTTCTCTCTTTGTGTGTGTGTGTCTGTGTTAAGCCAGAATCAGTTCCAACTGGTTGCCACCAAAAGGAGCTCTAATGTTAACGTCACCTGAAACGTGGTGGTGGGTTTTCATGCAACATAACACGTCTCAGTTTAAATATTCCCTTTCCTCTGAGCCAAGCAGTCTGAGGCACTGTTCCAGCTCCATCACCCAAACCTTGCACAGTCACCTTCTCCACCCTGTTCTCTTCTCAGTGTAGCCCCGACCCTACATTTAATCCAAGCCCCACCCACCCAGATGGTTCTGCCTTCCCCAAGCTCTGGTCTGTCCCAGGGCCCCAGGCCAGGGCAGTGTAGATTTCCTCCAGTGGCCCTTGACCTTTTAAATGTCCATTTGACTCAGGCAAGGGATTTACAAGCTTTATCCACAGGTGACACATATAGGGCTGCCACCATTCAACGTACCCACACTTCTGTGAATTCTGTTGCCCTTCACGCTATGCTCCTTTTTTTCTTTTTAATTTTTTTTTAATTAATTAATTAATTAATTTATGGCTGTGTTGGATCTTTGTTTCTGTGCGAGGGCTATCTCTAGTTGCGGCAAGCGTGGGCCACTCTTCATCGCGGTGCACGGGCCTCTCGCTATCGCGGCCTCTCTTGTTGCGGAGCACAGGCTCCAGACGTGCAGGCTCAGTAACTGTGGCTCATGGGCCCAGCTGCTCTGCGGCATGTGGGATCTTCCCAGACCAGGGTTCGAACCCGTGTCCCCTGCATTGGCAGGCAGACTCTCAACCACTGCGCCACCAGGGAAGCCCTCTTTTTAATTTTTATTGAACTATAGCTGATTTACAATGTTGTGTAGTTCCAAGTATACAGCAAAGTGATTCATATTCACATCTTTTTCAGATCCTTTTCCATTATAGGTTATTACAAGATGCAGTTCCCTGTCCTTGTTGGTTCATGCTCTGCTCCTTGAAAGCGTGTTTTTGTGAACTCCAAACTCAACAAGGGTCTGAGTTTCTTTTCAAAGTTCTCTCTGTTTTCTCTGTCCTGCCACGTCCCCATCCTGCTCTAAATTCTAGCAGATCCCTGTACACCTGTGCACAATTGTCATCAATGGTCGAACTCTTAGTTTACGTGAAGAGTTCAGGGCGAAGTTCCACTTCCTTGTAACGTAAAGAAAACTGGAAAGAGTATTGCTCTCAGCCTAACAACAAGAAAGGGCTGGGTTAACTACAAACTCATAACTTGCCTTGAACCCCTCAGAGAGTTGAGTTTGCAGGGTAACCAAGTAGCCTGAAGTCTAAGGAATACAGATCCCCTTCTGGAGGAGCACAGGAGGAAGAAATACCAAGACTTGAGCTAAACTTTTGAACTAATTGCCACAGGCTGGTGTAGGCGAGCATGAAAGCGTAAGGCCCTTGGGAGCCATGGCAGGAGGCGGGGTTCAGGTTCACCCAGCTGTAGGCTCTTCTCCGTGGATCTCCACTGGGCTCTCTGAGAAAGCCTTTCTCAGAGTGCAGACCTGGAGGGGGGAAGCGGCTGGCGCTGTAGAAAAGACATGACCCCCGGCCCGCATCTTCTCCCAGGCGGACAAACGCAGAAAGGAGAGGCCAGCGAACACCTTAGCCCCCCTTGGCACAGGCGAAGACCCACTGGGGCTGGTGGAAGGGTCCAAGAAAACCATTTTGCCCTGTGAGAGAGTCAGGAAACAGTCCCAGACCCGGGCCATTAGAAGTTTCCAGCTGCTGGGGAAAGGGCAGGAATCTTTCCCCCAGGAGACCTGCCAAAGAAGTAAGGCAAAGTTCAGCTGCCACGGGGAGGCAGGGAAGGATCACTGAGAAGGGCCCATCTCTAAGGCCCAGGGACACAGGGCTTTGCCTAAGACTGAGCCTGGACCAAGGCGACAACCCCCATCCTCCTTTCCAGCAAGCTGGCAAAAGCCACGTATCAAGAACAATCCATCTACCCCTGCAAGAGGGTAAGAGCGTGGGCAACAAGGTCTGTTGAAAGCTGAGGGTGCAAGCCCTACTGTAAGCACTGGCTCACCACTGGAGTAATTTGAAGTCTGTGGTCCACTGCAAGTAACCATAGACACACCACCCCCCAAACCCAACTGCACTCCTCGCTAGACTGATCCAACCCCCTACACGAATGGCCTGACAGAAGAAGAGTTATAGCCACTTCTGGTATCAATACAGGTTTCCCCACTTTTTGCTTTACGCCACCTTGCTTTTACAAAAGTCAGCTCCATTAGTACCTGTTTTTGCTAACTGAAAGAAATCTGAAGAGTATTTTCGCTTTTATGGAAAAACGTGAAAAGTGAAAATAGCGTCCAGCATCTGTTTTGCTGTTACAGAGGCAGCACACACCCCGAGGCACCGCCAAGCTCCTTCCCCGGGAACTGCACCCGGCAACTCAGCATCCAGCCGCCATAGCTTTGAACTGTGTCTGTAGGCATCTGTACTTTTCTGGATTTATTGGTGCGTCCCTTAGCAAGATGTGTCCTGTATGGTCAGGCCACTCGAAATGGCTGTTCTCTTGCTCTCCGTCCATCCCCTGCTTCACCTGCACCTGCTCACAGGACTGACCTTTCTACTACTTGCCCCAGGCCCAGCTGGTGATTGTTCTTATCAAAGGGGCGGTGAGGGGCGTGCCCCTCTACTGGTTTCCCTGGTAACTAATGACCTGACATCAATTTCCCCTATAACTGGTAACCTCCCCTTCCCTGCCGGGAGCGAAGACTGAAGACTGCCGCCATGTCCTGCCCAGACGGCCTCACGCAGTGGGGTGTCTCTCAGGGACCCTGCTTCAGACAGGTAAGCTCCCCCATCCATTAAACCATTGATGTCTCTGTTGCTGACCCCAGGCTCTTTCTTTGGTCTTGAAGCTGGGCAAGCACAGGCCTTGGAGGCCTGCGGGGTGCAGCCCAACAATTGGCCAGGAGACCAAGGAAATTCCCGTGAGTGCCGAGATGTCGGGAAATACAGGACGGGAGTGGAAACTTGCGGGGGCGGTCCACTAACACGTAGGGCCCCCGAGCTGCAGGGGTAATCCCGAAAGGTAAGGGGAAATCCCAGGGCGGCTGTCCTTGCTGAATGGGGGCTGCCCGGAGATCTGGAGAACAATGGCCTCTATTGGCTGTACTGTTGTATCAAAGTGAGCCTTTTGTCATTGGTTAAGCTAGCTCTCTACAAGGAATTGGTATTTCTCTTGTGCCTTTGAGATGTAAGTGATCTACCTGACCTCTCTGGAACTTTAATCTTCTGTGATCCTTAAGAGTAAAGGAGAGGGCTTTCCTGGTGGCGCAGTGGTTGGGAGTCTGCCTGCCAATGCAGGAGACACGGGTTTGAGCCCTGGTCTGGGAGAATCCCACATGCCGTGGAGCGGCTGGGCTCATGTGCCACAACTGCTGAGCCTGCGCTGTAGAACCCGCTCGCCGCAGCTAGAGAAAAGCCCACACATCAAAGACTCGCTGCAGCCAAAAATAAATAAATAAATTAAAAAAAAAAGAGTAAAGGAGAAAAAAGAGCTTTTAGGTAAACTCTATAGAAATAACTGTTTTGGGAATGTCTATATAAAATAGTCTCTCCAGGGACTTCCCTGGTGGCGCAGTAGTTAAGAATCCACCTGCCAATGCAGGGGACACAGGTTTGAGCCCTGGTCCGGGAAGATCCCACATGCCGTGGAGCGGCTAAGCCCGTGCACCACAACTGCTGAGCCTGCGCTGTAGAACCCGCTCGCCGCAGCTAGAGAAAAGCCCACACATCAAAGACTCGCTGCAGCCAAAAATAAATAAATAAATTAAAAAGAGTAAAGGAGAAAAAAGAGCTTTTAGGTAAACTCTATAGAAATAATTGTTTGGGGAATGTCTATATAAAATAGTCTCTCCAGGGACTTCCCTGGTGGCGCAGTAGTTAAGAATCCACCTGCCAATGCAGGGGACACAGGTTTGAGCCCTGGTCCGGGAAGACCCCACATGCCGTGGAGCAGCTAAGCCCGTGCACCACAACTACTGAGCCTGCGCTCTAGAGCCCGTGAGCCACAACTACTGAAGCCTGTGTGCCACAACTACTGAGCCCACATGCTGCAACTACTGAAGCCCCGCCTAGAGCCCGTGCTCTGCAACAAGAGAAGCCCCCGCAATGAGAAGCCCGCGCACTGCAAGGAAGTGTAGCCCCGGCTGGCTGCAACTAGAGAAAGCCCGCGTGCAACAACGAAGACCCAACGCAGCCAAAAATAAATAAATAAATAAATAAATAAATAAATAAATAAATTGTAGACACTTTCTTACATTATTGAAAAGTTGAGTTTTCTGAACTGTACTGCAGACCAGGATAAAAACCACAGGAGGGTGTGGTGTTATCTCAGAACGTGGTTACTGCTTGCATTTTGCTTCATTGTCATGCTCTCCCCTGTGCCGGGCCTGTGAGATGCCTTACAGCTTGTTCCTCGTCTGAGGGAGGAAATGCATCTGGGGACTGAGCAGCGACTCTGGCCTCGCTGCAAGATGAGTCTGACTGCTGGGTCTGCAGTGAGGTGCTGCTGTCGTCCTCCCCTGGACTTCCATGAAAAATCGACCCGGCGACTGTGACCGTGCGGGGACTACTGACCATGGGGAAAAGGACTCACCACCTTCCTGTCCTACGTGCCAGTACATTAGAAGGACCCCCACTGGTAAATGTTAACCGTGCGACTGACTGCACATGAGCCCGCGTGGGCTGTGCTATGTGGAATGGCATAGGCTGGCTTCTGGACACACAAGTCCAACCAGTGGGATTAACTGTTTTTGTTTGGAAAGACCTAATGCGTCCACCCCTAATGGCACTCAGCGTAACATGGGGCGATAGATCTGTACTGTGGCTGCTGGCTCCTGGCCAGGCCACCAGCACGTTTCTCTTACAGCTGGGCCTTTCCCTCCCCAAGGAGGTGGCTCTGGTTGTATGAAAACCAGGGGTGGCCTTGCCTTCCTTATAACCGGACAGGGCACTGCTGCTGTTGACTCCCTTTCCTTTGACCCAGTAGGCGCTTGGCTCCAGAATTAGCCCACATCCTGGCAAATGACTGTTCTGCGCGTACTAGGTATCGCACCCTTGATACTCCTTGGCTGCTGCTGTCTGTATTGTATTGTGGTATCTGGTTGCAGTGCCCTACGTACCTGACTCCAGGGATATCGCAGAAGAGGGGTGGACCAAGATCGTAAGGGCCATGCAGGGCACGCAGGGGTGGAGCGTGTGGCCAGGCCACTCAGGATGCTGTTCTCCTGCTCTCGTCCATCCCCTGCCCGACCAGTGCCTGCTTCACCTGCACCTGCTCACGGGACTGACCTTCCTACTACTTGCCCCAGGCCCAGCTGGTGATTGTTCTTATCAAAGGGGGCGGTGAGGGGCTTCCCTGTGGTGCAGTGGTTAAGAATCCACCTGCCAATGCAGGGGACACGGGTTTGAGCCCTGGTCCAGGAAGATCCCACATGCCATGGGGCACCTAACCCCGTGCACCACAACTACTGAGCCCACGAGCCACAACTACTGAGCCCGCGAGCCACAACTACTGAGCCTGCGAGCCACAACTACTGAAGCCTGCGCTTCTAGAGCCCGTGCTCTGCAACAAGAGAAGCCACCGCAATGAGAAGCCTGCACACCACAACGAAGAGTAGCCCCCACTCTCCGCAAGTAGAGAAAGCCTGCGCGCAGCAACAAAGACCCAACACAGCCAAAAATAAATAAAAATAAACAAAGTTTATTAAAAAAAGGGGGATGAGGGGTGTGCCCCTCTACTGGTTTCCCTGGTAACTAATTAGCCCACCTGACGTCGATTCCCCTGTAACTGGTAATCTCCCCCCCTCCGCCACACCCCCGGAGCAAAGACTGCCGCTATGTCCTATCCGCTGGCAGCTGCACGCGGTGGGGTGTCTCTCAGGGACCTTACTTCAGACGTGTAAGCTCCCCGACCCATTAAACTACTGATGTCTCTGCTGCTGACTCCGGGCTCTTTCTTTGGTCTTGAAGCTGGGCAAGCACAGGCCTTGGAGGCCTGCGGGGTGCAGCCCAACATGTCCTAAGGCAATTGCTTCTTCACTGTGCCATTTCGGATTACTAGAGTTGCATAGGGATGCTCTTTCTGATAGCTGGGGAAGCCTGTGCTGTTTACCCAGACTTACACATATTGTCTGCCACTCAATCAAACCTCCTGAGGGAGCTCCCCGGCGGTCCAGTGGTTAGGACTCGACGCTTTCACTGCCGTGGCCCGGGTTCGATCCCTGGTCAGGGAACTGAGATCCCACAAACCACGTGGTGCAGCCACAATATAAGAAGAAAAAAATTCTGAGACACACAAAAAAGCCTTACAAAATAAAAAAGAGAATGCGCTTGCCAAGTCATTGGCTGTGTACCTGGTGCCCTGTTCATCTGCTGCAGCAACAGTACCACCTCCAGCACAGGAGCCGTGAGCAAGAAGTTAAGTCGGTTAAATCTAGGATAGCCTATGGTTGTTCTCCAGGCTGCATCGCCGGGGGCCACGCTGGTGAATTACAGGGACTGTATCCCGCATCCTTTAGGTCTTTGATGGTGGTGCTCATCTGTACCATTCCTCCTCACCCCAAATCAATATTGTTTTTGATTTACTGCCTTGACTGGAAGTCGGTTTTGAAGTTTCCACTGGGCTTTCTCTATAGTCTAGAAGCCCAATACAGGGGTTATTCCAACTGCCAAGTATGTAAATTTCTCTTGCACACTTGGGGAACTGGGGGGGAAATGTCCCCTGGGAGGTCCATGGAACCAATGGGCCCACGGTGAGGGAGACTTCAGCCAGGACTCCATTGACTACCTGGTTTCTTGGACCCTCACTTGGACAGAGGTTCAGGATGATGCTTGTTTTCGCACGTCAATGTCAACTCAGATCCTGTGCCCATAATCCTCCCAAGTGTCTGCTTCTTCCCCTTCCCCCACTGTAGAGTCACCCAAGTTAATGACTGTAGCTTCCTTGGGAGAAGCCTGGGGAATCATCATGATAAAGATCCTGGCCGTGGTGTGGCAGGGTTCTTACTCCTAACAACCTGGCCATCTGTTCAGTCAGTGGGTTTTAGATGTGAAAATTGGCTCAGGTCTGAGAACTGATCAAGGGACCATGACTTCTTGTGGAGGAGACTGCATTCAGGCTACTGCTCTCCATTCTTTCCTGTTTTGATTATAGATGTTAAGTCGATAGCTCTTAGTAGGGAAGAGTGTGTCCCCTCTGCAAGCCCAGAGTTTTGGGGCCTTCAAAATCAGCAGCAACCCTCTAGATGTCTCTACCCACATTTCAGGGTCCCAGGTTTTCCTACCAGGGCCCTGCCTTTTGCATAACAAACCTGCCTTAATCGAGCATTTGAAAGCTCTAATAATAAGCTCTTTAGCCTGCCACTCAGCTGTGTCTGCTCTTCCACTGCAGGAGAGGTTCTCTGGGTGCTGCCATAGAGGCTCTGTAGTCTTATTTGGTGTTAATTACCCCTAAACAGCCCTCATCAGCCTCATTATCCCTCTGCAGGGCAGCAATCCAACTTGGCAGTGACCAGCCTTCTCCACGGTCTTTGTAGGCATCCCCTCACCCCCAAATCTTCTGAATGCCTTGCATAATCCCACCTGCTGTAGCCTTCCCCGTCACTGGCACGCCTTCCGAGGTCCCCATCAGTGAAATCTTCGGCAACTGAGCCACCACCTTGTGCCATACTTGCTGACCAAGATGATGTCCTCTTCTGCTGGCCTTGAGTGAGCCTCTCCCATGTCCCCATCTCACTGCCTGCTTTCTTAGATCACTTATGTTACTCTGCACCCTCCAAGAAGCAGTCGCCGAGATGCCATTAGATGTGCAAGCGATTTATTAGGTGAGATGCTTGAGGGAAAGTAGGGAGGAATCCAGAGCAGGCCAGAGGAAGGAAGATCCCTTAGAGTGCAACAGAATTCTAAGAAAGCTTGGCAAGGCTGTGTAGAGTCCTTGAGGCAAAACTGCTCATGAGAGCAGTTCCGTCTCCTGGGGGGGGGGGGGGGGGTCTGCCTTGTTATTCCTGCTGCACCTACTCATTGGCTGGGAGCTGCCTGGGGGGACGCGTAGTGTAGCAGCTGGGCCCCGGGCTGCGCACACTTCCCCTGCACAGCAGATCTGAGGGCTGTGTGTTCATGGCTGCTGCAGTCTGTTTCGCGTCACGGCTTGATGGAGTGTGGTGATCCTTGGCTCTGTACTCGTGTTTTAGAGAGAGGCACTAAAAGATGTTTGGAAGCTTAGTGTACGTGGGCTGGATCGCCAGTTGTGGGCTTTGCTGTAAGGTGACCTGGGATTTTTCATGGGCAACCGGAGATGTTAGTCTCTGTGTGTCTTGCCTTTGCAGCTGCTCAGATTCCCTTGTGAGGACACTTAGGCGACCAGGCAGGAGAGTGTGTTCAGGAAGCTAATTTGGTGAACATTCTAACTGTAGTATTCACCTAATAATATCCTGTTTTCAGTATGGTACCACCCCCTGATCCCCATTAAACTTTTCTGGAGAATACACCTTAATTCTGCTGCCCAGGTTGGGAAGGTTGTTTGTTTGGAGTGGATCTGCCAGGTTCTTAACTAGGCTTCTCATGCCCACATCCAAAGACATCTGCTCATTTCCGAGTCTTTGAGAAATTCCACAGTGAAACTTTGTTTGCTTCTTGCCATTACTCACTTTGGCTCAGCACTCAGCTTTGTCAGGTCTACAAAATGAGTTAGCACTCTTCCATTTGCTTTCAACTGCTAAACCTTTTTTTAAAAAATTTGATTCTTTTCATTTTATTTATTTATTTTGGCTGTGGGTCTTCGTTTCGTGCGAGGGCTTTCTCTAGTTGCAGCAAGCGGGGGCCACTCTTCATCGCGGTGCGCGGGCCTCTCACTATCGCGGCCCCTCCCGTTGTGGGGCACAGGCTCCAGACGCGCAGGCTCAGTAGTTGTGGCTCACGGGCCCAGTTGCTCCGCGGCATGTGGGATCTTCCCAGACCAGGGCTCGAACCCGTGTTCCGTGCATTGGCAGGCAGGTTCTCAACCACTGCGCCACCAGGGAAGCCCTCAACTGCTAAACCTTTGTTGGAGTAGTTTCTATTCCTATTATCCTTGTCCTTGTGGGTTCGTGCTTTTGTAGAAAGGCCTTTACTGTTTTAGTGGGATTTGGGTCCCACTAAAGTGAAGTGAAGTGAAGTCATGGGTCCAATCCTCCATTTTTAATTGGTGTCTTCAATAGCCTATTAGCTGGTTTCCGTACAGACTTTTCTCCACGCAGTAGCCAGTCTTTTAAAAATACAAATTAGATCGCATTACTCCCTTGCTGAAAACTCTCCAGTGGTTTCTCAATACACAGAATAAAATCTAAATTCCTTGCCTTGGCCTATAAGATCTTACGTGATCCGGCCCCTGGCTTCTTCTTGGTACTCATCTCCTACCTCTCACCCCATCAGTTATCTTCTCCAGCCACACTGACTTTCTTGCTGTCCTTCAGACATCAAAGCTGGTTTCTATCTCATAGTCTTTGTATTTGCTGTTTGATCTACCTGAAACATTTTCCCCCCCAGATTCTTACAAGTCATGCTTCCTCACTTTCTGATCTCTGACCGAATGATTAAAGGGTCAATTTATCAAAAGAACATATAACTGTTATGTATATATGTACCTAATAACAATGTTTCAAAATACAAAAGCAAAGATGATATAATTAAATGGAGAGACAAATGTACAATCATAGTTGGAGACCTTAACACTTTTCTCTTACTGATAGAAAACTAGGTAAAAAATTAGTAAGGGACTACTTACATGCTGTTTACAGGGTTTAAAGTAAAAGGATGAATAAAGATATAGCATGCAAAACGAATCCACCATTAACATGCTTATATATCAGATGAAGAAAATAAGATTACTAGAGATAAAATAGGGCATTATATAACAATAAAAGGGCCAGTTCATCTTGAAGAAATGTTTATGTGCCTCATAACACCACTTCTGACTACAGGAAGACAAAATTGACAGAACTAAGAGGAAAAAGAAAAACTCAAAGCCATTATTGGAGACTTCGACAGGATAAAGTAGATGAAATGTATGGGATGTTGCTAAAAGCAGTAAACAGAAGAACATTTATAATCTTGAAATACATGTATTAGAGAAAAAAAGGTTGAAAATTGATAAGCTGTTCATACAACCTTAAGAAGTTAGAAAAGAGAAACTTGCCAAAATAAATGAAAAATAAGCACAAGCACAAAAAAGGTTCAAATGTGCAGTAAGTGGGATAAGAGGACATCTCAAAGAATGCTGTGGATTTAAAGAGGAGGACATTTTAAACAATTTGCCAGAAAACTCCAGGCATATGGCTTCAGTGGTGAGGACTACTCAAAATTCAAAAAAATACCAATCTCACCAAATTTATACAGACCTTCGCTTTGGAGGTCAGAGAATTTATAGTCCCACTGAAGTCCACGGAAGTATTCATGGCTATACTAAACTTAACTTTTTGCCAAATGGATGAATGAGAAAGTTCCGTATTGTTTTTATTTATTTATTTATTTATTTTTGGCTGTGTTGGGTCTTCCGTTTCTGTGCGAGGGCTTTCTCTAGTTGCAGCAAGCGGGGGCCACTCTTCATCGCGGTGCGTGGGCCTCTCACTGTCGCGGCCTCTCTTGTTGCGGAGCACAGGCTCCAGACGCGCAGGCTCAGTAGTTGTGGCTCACGGGCCTAGTTGCTCCACGGCATGTGGGATCTTCCCAGACCAGGGCTCGAACCCGTGTCCCCTGCACTGGCAGGCAGATTCTCAACCACTGCGCCACCAGGGAAGCCCCCGTATTGTTTTAGTTTGCATTTTATTGATCACTAGTGATGGTGAGCATCTTTTAATATTTAGCAGCCATTTTTCACTCTCATGTGTTCATAATCTTTACTTACTGCCTATTATTTTTCTCATTTATTTTTGTGAACTTTATGTTCTTAACATTAGTTTGTTTCCCATTACACTTGCTGTGTCTTCCGTTTAACTTTTTTGATAGAATATGAAATTTTTATAAATTTATTCTTAATAATTTCTTTGTTTTGTCTTTTAAAGAATGACTTCACTTTTCCAACAATGTAAACATGTATTCTTCTAATTTTATATTTCATTATGTTTACACCCTTGATCCATATGAAATTTGTTAATATTGTGAGGTAGGGAGTTAACTTCTTTTCTCCAAATGTGGCCAACTGTCTCAACACCATTTTTTTTTTTTTAGAACAGAGACTCCTGCTGATAAGAAATGGCATCTCTATCATATATTTACCTACATACAGCGACCTGTCTCTGGGCTCTATACTGTTCTTCTGATGTATTTAGCCATTTCTATGTAAGTACTCTACATTACTCACCAGTATGTTATAAAATGTTTTTAGAAGTCTTTTTTCTTCTATAACGTTCCTATTATTGTACATCTTATCTTCCAAATGCATCCTACTTTTTGGATTTGCACTGGAATTGTAATAATGCGGGGGCAGGAATTGATGTATAATATTGGGCTTTCCTTTTCTAGGTTCATGGCATGCCTCCCCTTTTCCAGGTCTTTTATATCTTTTAGTAAAACTTTGCAGTTTCTTCACAAACGTGTTTCACACTTCACGTTAGGTGTAATCCTACTTTATACTCATTGTTTATTGGTTATTATAAATGGGGATTTAAAAAAATTGGTTATTAGTGTGAATGGAAGTTAGTGATTTTTGTATGTTCCAGCCATCTGACTGAGCTTCCAAGAGCTGGTTGGTAGATTCATCTGGGCTTTCCCTATAGATGGTCAAATTGGCTGAAAATGTTTTACCCCTTCTATTCCACTAGCGATGCCTAAATTCTTAGCATGGGTAGTGGGCCTCCTTAGTTTGTTCTGATTTTAATTCTTTTAATATCTCACCATGAAGTAAGATGTATCACAGTGGGATTGTATCCGATAACTTCAAATAACTTTGGGACATTTACTTTGCCTAGAGGTTTTACTTTTCCTTGAGGTTTTCTCATGAATGTGGGCTGAAATTTATCCTATGCAAATTTATCAAACAGCATCTATTAAGTTAATCATGTTTTTTTTTTCTTTTACTTTGCTAATATAGTTAGTAGCATAGGTTTTTCTAATCACGCATTTTGTTTCTGGTATACTTTAAAAATTGTATAGTATTATATTTACTATAATATTTCATGTAGTTTATGACCTGGGTTTTAAGTATTATACTTGCATTGCTTATCAACTATTAACAAACCAATCAGTCATCTATTAAAACCATCGTGATTATTCTAATGCATAAAGTATAACCTTAACAAACAAGCCAGTCAGAAGTCCACATTATTCTCGTACATGTTTTTGGAGAAGTGGGGACGGGCAGTGGTAGCATCGTTTAGGACTCACTTAGATCGGGCCTGTATTTGCCATGGAAGTTGTCAGATAACCTTAAGCAGGACAAACCCCTCTTGGCTTCAAACTGAAAATCTAGAAAATGGGTCATTGAGAGGATAAATGTTACCATGCTGGGAACAGTGTCAACTACTGTATAAACGTTGGAAATTATTAAATGACACGTCAGGTAATTTTATATTTAACTGCAATTATTATGAATGAAGGTACAATATAAACACATGAAAATCTCCAAAGCCATGTAAAACCCGAAGGCATTAAAATTTATTAAATGATGCAATAACAACAGAATTCTTTATTTACAATAGCATTATTTAACATCAAATAAGCAAATAGCATCAGCAAAGCAATATTAACTTGCATAAATGTATTTAAAATTTCTCTGAATATATCTACCTTTTGCATAAACTGCTCACACTAGAAATACAAACATCAATGCAGGTGAACAAAGTGATGTTCGGAGTCAACTCCATTTTGAAAATAAATCACAACCTGAAACACTGTAAGCTTTCTCCTGAAGAACCATAGTTAATATATTGCTTAATTTTACCCTTGTATAATCTTTTCATATACACACATCTCAGATGCAACTTCATGAGGAACTGTACAAATAAAACCCACAAATGGCATAAGAAAAAAAAAAAAAAGACAGTTAAATGTTTGAAGAAATGTATCATCATCACCATCCGACAACATAAAGGTTCGGTGATGATGCACTTATTCAAAAAATTGTACACAGTTCACTATACAAATATAATACATCGGACAGCTATGTAGGAATATACAAGACTTAAAAACAGATCTAAGGCATTATGCTAGATTTTAGCATTTTGAGGTTCTTGCACATAGCTTTTACCTGTAGTAAGAAACTTAAAAGATTTCATTTTAGTCTATAAAGAAACACCAGGGAGAAAATTCTAATTAAAATCGAAGCCACTACAGTAATTTTCTTTTGTGCAGAGAATGCTTTGCTCTTAGGCAGCATACTACCATACAAATACTAGAAAATTTTAAATTCACACCAACAATTAATGGCTTAAGTTGCATTTCAAAATTGATTGTGTATCTTTGGGTTCTGCAAGGGGATCTGTGCCACCCATTTCATGTGTTAAGCCCATAGGAACTCCGTTTTTAAACACATTAAAAACTGCATTATATTAACTGCAAAAACATTGCTTTCAATTGTTACAGGCCGTAAGAGATACACGTGGGAGGGGGCATTTTCATCTTTGAGTTCAACGAATTCATTGCAGGAAAACAGCTCACTTCACTTTTTCAACTTACCACATCACATGAACACGTAGATGAGTTTCACAACCAAGTTAATGTATGTATACTTTTCACATTATGTGTTTTTCACATTTAGTAATATAAGTAAAACACTGATTATTTGTTCTATTAAACGAAAACCAAGTACTCAGTCTAACAAGTTTATTGTATACAGCATGAGAAATACTGATCATGGAGGGATTGATTTGGCTTTTGCTTCTGTCACGATCAATGTGATCAGAGGATTCCTTCACTGACTGACTTTTCTTCTCTTAATTAGATGTAAAATCCACGACCTGATCTGCGCCGTAAGAGAACAGATCATCTCTTTTCCTTCAAAACGGTAATGATCATGAATTATTCCAAATTACCAGTATCCCAGGTTTGCAGATTTGTCTGAACTGGGACTGACAGTAGAACACGGTGGGCGGAGGAATAAACAAGAACAGGTACACAGGTATTTTTGGACAGTGTTCTAGTGAAAAGGGACTTAGAACTCAAAACAAACAAATCCAGCTTAAACTCCATTTCTCTTCCGTGCTGTGTGAAGTTAAAGTCATTCTAATTCACGCGTTTCTAGAGATCGACTTGGAACTGGTCACGTTACACCGTGTATGACATAAGCCTTGTGGTGCCAGTGAGGACACGGAGTTCAGGGCCAACATCTGCCCGTGTTTTTCTGTCACAGTTGGGCGACCCAATGGTTCGGTTGAGAAAAGCAGAGCCTTTCAGGAGGGACATGTGAACTGGTGGCCCCCAAGAAGTGCTGTTCCTCGGCCACCTCCCTGCAGTGAGACCCCCTCAAGTGGAAAAAAGTAGCGAAATGCAAAGTTTCCGAAAATTTCTTTAGTGTGGAACCCCGCTTTCCGACTGTCTCCTTACCGGTCATCTTTGGGCTATATCTCTTTCCATACGTCCATAATCTGTACATATAGAGAGAGATATACGTATAAATAGGGGTAGTTTGTATATTTTTCACCCTGCCACAAATAAGGAATCAAATTTCAAGGAAAAACCTCTCTGTTCCTAAAAAGCCTGGCTAATGAGATATAAAATGCTTTGCTTTTTTAGACATCCAAAAAGACATCATTCTGAAATTTAGGTAAGAAAGTATGTGTATTAGGGGTTGGGGAGAAATTGCTCAAAAAAGGTCACCAGTTTCTTGGTATTACAGTTGTCTGAAACTGATGCCAATTAAGAAAAGAGATTGTTCCCCTACCAGAGTGGGCAAGAAAAACAACCAGAAAAGTGGCCTGCTTAGTAACACGTAGTCTTCCTAAGGTTCATTAAGAAAGAATATAAACATATAAAAATCAAGAATCGGTTTCTATAGCGGCTGCATATCATATAGATTAGATAAATGACTTATGAGCAGAATCACAAGGTTTAGAAAATAAAAAGTCTTAAGTCTACAAATCAGGTCTAATCGAGGCCGTGACAGCCTTTACAAAACACCTTTAGGAGACATCGCTATGAAGATATCTAATTTTTAATACTGAAGTACCTCATTTTGGAGTCAATTCCACAATATGTATACCTCACAAAAATTATACAATTAAAACACTTAAGTTCTCAACTTAAATTATTGCTCGTTTACATATAAATTGGATTTTATGTACCTTACAAAACTTCGGCTTAGTCAGCACTGCTAAAAAACAAAATAAAAAACACATGGTGGAGGTGAACTCTGTCGTGATGTCTGCTGTCAATTTTAAGCACACTATTATTTTCTCCTGTTTGGTGGACCAGTGTTGCTGGGGAAGAGAATGAATATGCTTTCAAAGCAGGTGTCCAAAGTCTGATGGGTATCAAGTCCTAACTTTGCTCCTCTCCTTGCCAGTGAATGCATGTTTCTGAAATGTAAGAGTTAGCAACTGTTAAGTGGCTGGCAAAACACGTAAGGAAATACTAAAGGGCTTACCTGGTTTCTGTTGCTTTTATTAAAAAAAAAAAAAAGCATGAGAGTGGGGAGAGCTGGGGAAGGCAGAGGGGAGGGGAAGAGGCAGGGTCAGATGCAAGAGGAGGTGCTGATTCAGGCTGTCGGATCGATCTAAGCGAATTTGGAAATGAAAACTATTTCTTCTTGAGTCATGATTTGGGTGAACTGGTTTGGTTTGAATCAGAAAAAAAAAAAAAAAAAAAAAAAAGGAAAAAGTACTTGTTACTGTTAACAGCCCTCCCACAGGCTCAAAGCTTTTCATCTGTTCAGTAACTGGAAACGCTTTCCGACATGGTCTCGAGAGCTTTCTACAAAGATACAACTACGACTTCTTGGTCTTCACTTCTTGGGTGTCTCTGTACATAGGGCGCGGTCCATGGTGTCTCCCCTGCTTTTATCCCAAATGTAGGCTTAGCTTAAAACATCTGTAGTTTGATTTTTTTTTTTTAAAAATTCTTTTCTTTCCCCCAGAAGAAATCTTACTCTTTTGGACTGGACTGGTTAGCCAGGGAAAACAAAGCAAGAAACCAGTGTCTGGAACCAGACAGGAACAGAACAAGAGCATATGGGTGTTTTCCTTAAATACATACATTTAGATACATTCAATCTGACACGGGTATGAAGTCTGCCTGTCAACATTTACTTTGCAGGAGAGATCTAAGTTGCACTAAGGTGAATGCAGTGAACAGACTGACAGTTGTCCGGACGCGGGCTGCAGACCGTCTGTCAACACAAGAGGCAGCTCCTCCTGCAGCAGCCGAGGGGACTCTACCGGGGCAGCGGGGCCCAGGCCCGTCTGCCCATCTTGCTCTGGCGGGACTGGATGGCAGGTCGGTTGGGTGGAAACAAATAGACGCAGCTCTCCAGGCTGGTAAGCATCTTGAGCAAGTGAGCCCAGTCAGCTGAAGAAAGAAGCAACCAGCTACCTTCAGTGTCAGCAGTATTTCTGTAGGAAAACAAAGAGAGAGTGGTGTAATAGCGTGGAATTTTTGGTAAGATCATCATGAGGCCCATCACAAAAACATCAGACCGCTTGGCCGGCTTAAATAATGCCCATCACAAAGGCTGCATCCGGATGAGTTACGCTGGATTTTGACGCAGATGAGCAGATGGCATTGATCCTAAGTGAACACAGAGAGTGGTTCCCACAGCCGGCGGATCCTGCACGCTACTCCGAAGGGCACAGACTGCAACGGATTTCCCATCCCTCCTTCTGAGTGACTGCTGCTCTCTCACCAGTGACACCCGCCTCTGCAACAGAGATCACTGAGGTACCTGTGAGATACCCAGCTGCTGAACTGCCTGCTCTTCGACAGCGTCCGATCCAGAAGGGGTCACTATTTTCTTCATCTCTCCTCAAATCATCCAATACAAACCCACGTCCTATAAACCGTCCCCTCGTGACTCTCCCTTACTGCCACACTCCCATGGAGGACCACAGGCTTCTCCCCGGCTTCTGCAGGCTAAATAAACTGGGGTTTTTGTCGTCATCACCGTCATCATCATCAACTCGAAGCTGATTTGAGTTAGTGTTCAATTTCCAAAACACTAGGAAATAGAAGTAATTACAGCTGTGCTTTCTTTCTACAAGTGTCACGTGGCTGAGCAGTAAACTCAGTTTTAATATACTGAAATGCATGTGTAGTAACAGTATGGTAAGTCCTTATATATAAAAGGAAGGATCTTTTGGTTAGATAAAATAACTGCCCTTCTCGAGGTTTTGGTAAATCCATGGTTGTATATTCTAGCTCTGCTTAAAGCAAGATACAATTTTAATCTCCATTCCAGGATAAATGGAACACCGATTCCATGTATAATGGATCACAGCGGTTTCTAGTTCAAATAGAACCTGATCACCAATAAAAGTTCTGAAAAGAGCTCTTTGCTTCACAGCAGCAGCAGCAGGGTATGTTACAGAGGCAGGACGAATATGATGGAAGCCTCTCCGTGTGCACACCGGCAGCACGGTGACAAATGCAGAGTGATTTCCAGCTGTTGTTCGTGAATTAGGAGGGATACACTGCGCATATTATTCTCTAAACTTCAGAGTCTAAAGGAAACCACCAGAGTGTCTGTGACAGACTGTTCTCTGGCTTTAACATTCAGCATGAACAAAGTATAGATGGAGAAGCCAGATTCAAGAGGGGGACCGGCAAAAAGCAGGAAGTGAGAGGGGTATAAATGGCCTGGGCTAGACGGTAACAGAGAGACTTCTCACCACGGATCCGAAAGGCATTTGGATGGAGAGAACACCCTATGTTTACCGAAAGTTGCCTTTTGTGACCCTAATGCTCATCGTTCCGATTCAGGTTTCTCAGGCCCCCCCGCCCAGGTACCCCGACGTGCGTGAACATCTGGTTCCGCCGGCCGCCTGCCTGCATCTCTCCTCTGCCCTGTGCTGCACCAGTCGAGACAGCCTGGGAGGTCTGGGCCCCTCTGTGCTGCTGCTCGCGGTGGTCCCCCTCTTGGCCTCCGGTAGATTCCACCACTGCTAGCCGTGTGACCTGGGGTAAGTGCCCAGTCTTCAGAGGTTCAGTCTCCCTGCCTAAACACGCGGGGGAGGCCTAAATATCTACCATGGGCCCGCACGGTCCGTGGTGCTTCAGAGGCCAAAAGGTGCCGTTCCCTCCCCTCACTCAGGGGGCTTCCTCCGTGATGAGATGAGGCCCCCCCCGTGCCCGAGGGAGGACTCAGTTACTAAGTATGCAGCTGAGTCTTTACTGTCTGTCCCAGAGTATGTTTAAGAAGTATCGTTTCCTTCCCTTTAGGACCTATAGAGAGAGAAAGGGATGGCCCCAATGAATGAAGTAATATGTTCCTTTTTGGCCTGCATTTCCAGTGCTACCTGCATAGACCCTTGAAGAAGTATCACAAGAGCCCTGGGCTGCCTTGGGAGAGGTGGGTGGTATATGGCGCAGGGCCGACAGCAGCCAGGGGTCGGCCCGCCGGGGTTCACCTCCTGGGTTGCAGGACCTCGGGCGAGTCAGCAAACTCTCAGAACAGTGGATCTGCCAGGCGCTGGGCTGCGGTTTCAGTGAGTTGCTCCAAATAAAGCTCTAAGCAGAGACTCAGGCCTGCGCCGAACGCTCAATACAGGTGGGTGGCTTCTGCACCAGACCGTGGGCCACCCGAGTGCTCCGCTTTACAGAAGGCGAGTCTTTCCTTCGTGGAGGTAACGTGGTGGCAGAAGAAAGCACCTAATACTAAGGCCGCTCACTTTCCGGGGCTCTCGGAAGACAGGGGCGCAAGGCTGGGCTGCCGGCTCGGCCGGGCAGTACTTCCCGGGGCCTCACCGCGCGCCCCGGCAGCGCACGGTTACCCAGCAGTGGGGGGAGGGAGGCCCGGTCTCCTGGCGGGGATCCGCGGAGCGAAATGCGAGCCTGGCCGCCTACACACACTTCTTCCGCCCAGAGAGACACCACGCGGTCGGAGGCTAAGCTCCTGGCACTTCTGGGTTAGAACGGGCTGTCCTGTGGGAGCCTAGTTGGCACTGATGCCATCGTTCCTCTGGGAGGTGCCGCCCGGGTTTCAAGGCCCTGCTTCTGCGCACGGGCCGCCCCTGTGTGCAGGGCCGCAGCGGAGGGCAGGGCAGGCCCGGCGGCAGGGGAGACGCCGGTGCCCCGCGGCCTTCCAGCCTCCATCGATGGCATATTTAGAGTCTAGACCCTTGGTCAGTATGCAGTACACTCCATTTTCTGTTAGACCGACTAAATCCATTCGTTAACCGTTCAGATGACGTGCGCATCTGGGTTCGTACACAAAACATCCAAGGGACTCCCCCCGCCCCGCCCCGCCAAGCCTCGGCGACACACCGTGACCGTGACCGTGGTTCTTCAAACGAGACAAGCCACACACTGTGTCGTTAAAATCTGGATCAAATTTATGCTATTACTTTTTGAACTTGAATGCTAATACTACTAACAAAATGATCCAAGATCCACTGTTGTGTAGGAAATTCCACATCATCCCTACCTTTTTCTCCACTGAGAGAGGACTTACGCTTTAGAAGAGAATTACCTGCTGCTCAGGACTATATCTGCCCCACCTTCAGAGGGCCCCGTTCACCTGTGCCAGGTCGCTCAGAGCCCTCCCGGTCCCTCTGACACACCTGCCGCCAGGCTCCCAACTCAGGTGGTTTCTAAGCACTGATCGTTCTACTGTTTCAAGATTTGGCTGAACACGGTAATATCACTCTTCTTCGAACAAGTGTTTAAGGTAATAGGCAAATAATATATATAAGATGGTGGCCTAACTAAAATGAAATATAGAAAAACACTTAGAGTAAACTTAGACTTAATTAAGGGAGAAAGAGCAATGATAAGTTAGCTCCTCTTCATCCTTCTGGAAAGGCAGACATTATGATTCAGAAAAAGCAAAACTGAATCAGTTTGCCCTCACACGATTAATTCCTTGCTACTTGATTTTCTGCTTGGCTATAATAATTTCACTCCAGGGCAGAATTAGTGTTCTTAATTCACACACCACCGTCAGCTCAGTTGAAATGAGCTTAGAGAAAAAATTATTCACACAAAAACCACTGTATGTCCGATAAAATTAGAAGACATTTAAAATAAAATCTAAAGTATTACACAACTCTCTTCAATCTACTGGCGGACACCATATCTATGCCCATTTTAGTCTACAGGACGTCACATTCACTTTACTACCGCATTCACGGCTTGCTTCTCTGCTCTTACCCGTGGTGCGTCTCCCTCCTGCTTAATCATATCCATTCCAGGCAGCTGGCTTGGGAAAAGGCTGCCTCCTCTGAGAGCAGGATCATTAACCTGAGGGCGGCAGGACAGCACAGGGGCTTTATTCAGTGAGACATCCAGAAGCGTATGGGAAATAACCACCCACTAACCTGCTTCTTTGTTTCTAGGAGTAGAATTATGGGGAGAAAGGACTACATAAAAATGGCCACTTCCCTTATCTATTCTTCCATGCATACGTTCTGGGGGGAGTGTGAAGGGACATGAAAATAAATCCTTATAATACACTCGCTGCCTTCACAATTAAATTTTTTTTTTTTGTATTCTGTAGAGAAATCCAACAGAGATGGTAATATTAGAAACATTCTTATGCCTTAACATGTTCACTTTTTTGAGTGCAAATTAGATCAGTGATTCCTGATGTCTGTTACTTTAGGCAAGTTATTGATTAGCAAGAGCAGGTGTGAATACCCCAAACGGGGCAGGATCTTGTGAATCTTTTCTAAGTGAACTATTCCTTGGCATCTGTACATTTCTTTTACAAATTACACTTTCCCTAGAAAGCAAGGCAGGAACTGCTGGTGGTCCACTCTGGTAGAAAATTCAGCATCCACACTATATTTTCTCCATTGAAAAGATGAAAGTCTATTTTTCTTTAATTTATGTTTAATTTATACAAATAAGCATTTAGCCACCAGGGAAGTACAATCAATTCAACCAGAGAAGTGCAAATTATTATTTCACGCACGCATAAAGCCTTCTTAAATTGCAAAGTGCTTATATTTTCTCATGCATCACTTTGCATTTTTATTAATCTTCTTTTTACAGAATAAAACACTGAGGCATTGTAAAATTTAGTAAATTTTCACACAAATTGTCCTTTACCAACATCAGGATTCAGTAGACCTAATTAAACTTTCAATCTTTCACCATTCTCACAACCATGATCTAATGGAAATTTATGGTGCTGTCAATGACACTTGGTTAATCTGTTTAAACTTTCCATGCCTCAATTTCTCCAAATTTGAAATAAGATTCAGGGTCCTTGCCCCATTAACACTTTGCCTGAACTAGTGAGGTGGTAGAATGCCCAGCATTTTGTGCCCTTTAAAAATAAGGTCTTTAATACAGTTTAAAAATTATTAACCAACATCTTTACCCATCATAGATTTCTGAATCCCAGGCTGGCTACCTACGTATCAAGTGCTTTGAGTCTCTTTGCCACCAAGTGAAGCTGGCATGACTTAGGGATGGCAGAATCATTTCAGTATTATTCAACACAAAACAGAATTATTAAAAAAAAAATACACACCAAAAAAAAAAAAAAAAAATCATGGTATCCACATCCCAGAGATGCTGAAGAGTAGTTTTTGGATACCCTGTGTCAGTCTCCCTGCACACGTGAACTATCATTTAAAGCTAACTGGATGGCAGGTAGTTTGGCCTTTGCTTTTCATCTGGTTTTATATTTAGAAAAAAATCAGTTCTTAAAAATCCAAAAATAAAACTATTTAAAAAAACACCTTTCACCACTCCATTTTTCGAGATTCATTTTAGATATCGCTAAATCCCTCAAATGAGAGAAAAATTCAGAAGACAAGAAAGTTAAGAAATATTTTAAAAGATCTTTGAGCAGTCAGGGATCCTTTCATGTTCATTTCATCATTATCAAGTATTTCTGTTAATCACACCAACACAAGTGATGGTGAGGTGAAAAAAATACTCTTCAAAATAAATATGGGAGTTGATGGCAGATGTTAAGCACATGGAAAGACACATTTAATGCAAAAATAGACAAGAAGTTGCAATCAGAAGCCCGCGGGGGGCTTCTCCTTGGGGTGCTCACCTGCTCGGGACCCATGGAGGACAGCCCTGACGTAGGCACGGAGGTCACTGAGGTCATGCTGATCTGTCCCGTCATCTGGTTCATGTTGCTCATGCCACCTGTGTTGGTCGCCATGGATACATTGATGTTCATATTGTTATTGTACATGCTGGTGTTTGCCTGCTGTCCGAAGTGTGGAGGGGACTGCTGCGAAAACATGCTAGAAACACAGTGAAAGATGAAAATGTTAGAGCCCTCGGGCAAACAGGCAGGCAGTTTTGAGCACTGGTTTCTCAGGCGTTTCGTTCAGAATGAATAAATCTAGGCTGAGAGAATCCGGGTGGGACACCAGGAGGTGGTGAGGTCAGAAACAGCGGGGGAAGAAGCCCTTGGCGAAGCTGCAGGGGCCACGGCCCGCGCTCTGTCCTTTTCCCCACATTACCGTGAAGGTCTGGAAGGACACATCCCACTGTCATGTCTGTACCAGACAAGGCTTCTGTTTGCTGTTATTACCTGTACTGATGGAGGGTGGCTTCTAGGCCACTGCCTCCCACAGCGGTTTCTATCATCCATTGGTGGCGCTGCTACCTTCTTCGGGGAGTTCCTTTTACTCCCAAGGAAAAAACATTAAGCTAAGGTTTGGTAAATTCTGGTAACTTCTGCCCTAGGAAAAGTAGACTGGCTTACTCAGCAGTTTACTTGGTATTGCTTGCTTGAGCAAAGAAGAAAAATCCAGAAGAGAGACAGGTGGGCTATGGAAAGATTCCCTGGTGATCGTTTCTATCAAAAAGACACAGACATGAGGCATACCTGTTTGCGCCCATGCTCCCCTGCGCCCACCCGTTCATGTCCGAGGAGGCCTGGTAGGCTGGGTTCGCCTGGGACTGCTGCAGCATGGGGCTCTGCGTGTGCGCCAGCCGGGGCGACATCAGAGGGCTTTGGGGCGCGGTGGCCCCAGCAAAGCCTGGATCAGGCTGCTGACTTATTCCTTAAAAAACGAAACAGAAATCCAAAGGAGATGGTTAGTTTTATCGCTGAGACGGGGGACAGAAGAGAACATTCAAATCAAATACACAAAGAAAATTACTATCAAATACCTGATCATGTGCTGGTAAATTAGATACATTTAAAAAAGATTCCAAGATGGAATAAAATGCATGAAGAAAAACTCTCCATACCTTGGTTCTCTATAGTAATTAGAGGGGTGCCTAGGAACGATATTAACCATCACGACTAGAGGTAGAGAGAGATACTATTCTTTCCCCATATCCCTTGCAAATCAAGAATGAGTCAAATGTGTATATTTCTCTTTGATCGGAAACAGTCTTTCAAGGTTTATATATCACTACAACTGGATTAACTTGGATTAAGGTTTAGCTATATATAAAAAGCCAACACACTTGAATAATTTTTAATTAAATTAACCCAAGTTATTCTATGATGAGATAGATGCGTTTTTAAAAATAAGTGACTCTGGGAATTCCGTGGCGGTCCAGTGGTTAGGACTCTGCACTTTCACTGCCGAGGGCTTGGGTTCGATCCCTGGTTGGGGAACTGGGATCTCACAAGCTGTGCGACATGGCCAAAAAATAAAAAAATTTTAGAAAGTAACTGCATTCATGATTAGCTTGTTGTGTATTTATAAAGGGCTCTACCATACTTTTGTGCTACACAAGATTAGCAAGAGTAAGAAAAACACATTCCATGTAAGCTTCTTGTTCAGTGCAGAGGCAAAAGGAAAGAAAGAACTTTTAGCAGTCTTTCCTAAATCATCAAAAAGGAAGGAGAGGAAGAGTTGGGAAACAAAGGAGGCGGCTTCTTAGAAAACTTCAGGGATGACATTGAGGTAAGCCCATTTTTGCCTAGAAGATGTGTTAAACATGCATATTTAATTAATGCTTTAATGAGCCATAGAAGAAAAGCTTAAGATCACACAGGAAAAAGCTGCACATTATCTTTCTGTTTCTTTAAAGAAACAGGAGACGTGAGGCTAAGCACCACAAAGACTTGGTAGTTGTTTCTAGAGAACTCTGGCGGAAGATGGGGAAAGTCATTTTGAATATTAACCTTGATGTCAGCCCTTACTTTTATCAATAATTCAACTATTAATCGAATATGACATGCACACAAATATTAATGTTATGACATTGCACGCTTGTCTCTTAAGACTGACATTAAACAACAAATCAATACGAAGAAAATTAAGAGGTCGTCCGCTGTGGTTTCTGTGCAGCGCTTCGCAAGAATGATCAATTCGTTAAAGATCTGGTATAATATTGAGAGCCTTTATTTTTCAAAAGCTGTAGAAAGTCTGTAAAATACTTACAATGATATACGTCTTTCAATATTTTGTATCTATCTATTGTTTTTAGACTCAGAGGTTTTCAAGTATAAGCATATGCACATGCACCTGTGTTTACAGACACTGACCTAAGTGCAGACATTCACATGCACTCACACGCATGACCGGCAGAGGCACTCTACGCACGCACACCTACGCCGGTCATTCTTAAAGAAAGACCTGCACTCAGAGCAAAGGCGGCACCCGAGCTGAGAGACTGGAAGGTACCGTGCTGGACCTGGGGACCCCTGACGGGCCCCAGTGGTCCTCCCAGGTTTCCCAGCATCCCCCGGTTAGCCAGGTTCATCTGGCAGCCACGCAAAGAGCTGCGAGAGAGGAGCTGTGACCCAGGACTGGGGGACACTGGGGAGAAAGGACTGGTGAAAGGCGGCGGCGGTGTGAGTCCCGTACCGTAGTTCGGAGGGAAGGGAAACTGCTGCGCATTTGCCTGGGGGACCCGGGGGCTGCTCATAGTGGCCGGCACACCGCTAGGAGCCACCACGCTGGGCGCCATGTTCAGCCCCTGTCCTCTCATCATCAGAGTTCGCTGCTGAACTTGCTGTTGCTGATGCATTTGTCTCTGTCGAAGATGCTGGTTCAGGATTTCCCTCTGTCTCTGGGCCAGCATCTGTGCGTTAATAGGTGCCTGGAACGGGGGGCAAAACACGGAGGAAGACATTGGGGGTGGAGACAGATCGAAAAACAACCCGTATGTTAGAAATAGGATAACAAAGGGTACTGTCTCGTGAGAAATTATTTGGCAAACAGAAGAGAACAGTTTAGAGCTGACCAACTGGTGGTTGAGAATGTGAGCTTCTGAATTCTGTAGAGATGATGATTCTGAAACCTTGCAGTGACTGACATGCGTTAGGTTTGATGTCAGTATCAAGTAACTTGAGACTCACTGTGAGAGGACACAGGTAACGAAGGGAGCCCACAGGAACCCCAGTCCTGTCTGTAACAGGACTCTGTGCAGAAACCCTGAGGACGGCAGTTTAGAGTCTCATTAAGGGACATTCGAGTCTAAAGCGAAACCAAGTCACTGTGCCAAAAGGTGGCTTTGAAGCACTTCAGAAAAGGCTGGATGGAGGCAGGCACGTAGGGAGGCCAGGACAGGACGGGCGGGGCACCCGTGCTTGCTGTCAGTAAGTGGTACCAGGCTGGCTACGGGTCCTGGCAGTAGACAGTCAACCTCATTATTCGTGGATTCTGCACTGGTGAGCTTGCCTACCTGGCCAGCATTTACTGGTCACCCCAGAACCAATACTCACGGCACTGTCGTGATTTACGGACACGTGCAGAGCAGCAAAAAATGTGAGAAGCCCAACGTGCCCATCCCCACCTGAGGCTGAGACCAGGCGGCACTGCTTCTTGTTTTAGCCCTCGTACTGTGCACAAGTGTCCTCTGTGTGGACTATTTAGTTCCACGTTTTTCACATTGTCGTGCTTTTTGTTGGTGACTCTGCTGTTTAAGATGGCTCCTGAGAAGTGCTGAAGTGCTGCCTAGTGTCCTAAGTAAGCACAGGGGGCTGCGACGTGCCTTATGGGGAAAATCTGGGAGTTAGATGAGCTTCATGCAGGCACGAGGTACAGTGCTGCTGGCTGTGAGTTCAACGTTAATGAATCAACAATATATATTAAACAAGGTGTCTTCAAACAGACACACACGTTGATTCATGACAATGTGACCAAGAGGCTCAAAGGAAACGAACCCTTTATTTCTCCTAGGAGCAACGGTTCAATATTCGCTAATTCAGTGTTTGCAGTAACTTTACAGAACACAACCAGTGTGAATAACGATAATTGACTGTACCTGGCAATAAACATGGCAGTGATGAGGGAACCACAAAAGCGACAGACCAGACAAGATAAGCGAATGACACGACATCCATCGTGTGGATCTGGATTTATGTATATGGCCTTCTGAGTTACTTTACGTGGGATATCAAGGGGGAAGAGATGACAAGAGAAGTTAAGCGGATCCAGTAAAAGCTGACGGCTGGTCTGCGCCTTACCTGTGTGGGTACTCCAGGCCTCAGAGTCAGGTTCACGTTTGAAACGTTGCTGATTTGATTCATGAGTGGCTGGCGATTCTAAACGCATACACACGGCAGTCAATATCAGAATACATTCTATTTCATATCACCTTCCTCAAGAAATTGCCCCTCTCCCCGCCAACCTGACATCTGCTTGCTGCTGGACATTGAAACCACATGGTTTGTACCTGGATTCCCTTGTAAAGCTAGTTATCATTGAGTTTTCCCATTGCTTATAGCTGAGAAGTTATTTTGGACATTTTGGAAAACACGCTGTTTGCAAGGGGGCAAGGGAGTAGAATGATCAGAAAAGGAGGCCGAGAGGAAGATTAGGAAAAAAGCAGAGGGAAAAAAAGGAGAGGCGATTTAAGAGCCCACAACACGATTATTTACTACATGAGAGAAATCTGTCCAGGCTTGTTTCAGTGAGAACACACTTTCTTGAGCTAAATAGGTTATTCCAGAAGGCAGCACCCTCTGCCACCACTCCACTAAGAGTGATGATTCTGGCCACAAGATAGGATGAATGGCAGGAGCTACGGTTGTCCTGGGAGCTCCCTGTGGGCCAGAAACTGCCGGGCCCCACAGACACACACATACTGCCCGAGACTGTATAGCAACCCCATTGTACAGATGTAAACACTGAGGCTCACAGAGCTCAAGGTTAGCCCCTCAGTAAATAATACAGCTAGGAAACCAAAGAGCTGCTCTAGGCTGGAGTGGAGTTAGTGGAGGAGAGAGAAAGAAGGGAAGGAGGTGAAGCAGAAAGGAGTATGGAAGTTGTAAGGTAACGTGGCAATGTTTTCACCCTCTTGGAAAGGACAGAAGGAGCTTTAAGGCCTCTAAAAGAACCCCCGGGCTCACGTCCACCTTCCCTGTGTACCCCCCCCCGCCCCGCCCCCGCACTGCCCCCCGATTTTCCAGGCGCGGCCAGGAACGCACCTGCTGTGCTTGGAGGCGATGCTGCAGTTGAAGCCTCAGCTGGTTGGGCTGGCTCTGCACCAGGCCCGTGGGCCTGAGGCCGGGTCTGGGCTGCATGCGGAGCGTGGCGTAACTGGGCCGCTGCCCCATGGGGTGGAAGCTTGGATCCTGCATGGGAGTGTAGCTGCCTTGGGCCATCTGCGCCTGAGGTGCGTACTGCTGTGGGAACACGGGGGCCTTCTGCTCCAGCATGATGCTGGAATCCTGACTTGGGAACTGCTCTGGATCCACCGCTTGGCTCTGAAGAGAAAGCCCCCGGGTAACAAACAGATAAATAAAACCACTGAGAACCGCAGGGTGAACAGAAGGCTGTTTCCTCACACTGCCCTGTATTTGAGGCTTCTGCTACTGTACTTACTACACAAAGGGACTTCTACCTTGACTCCACTTGTCTTCCTAGAAAATGCCTCTGTTCCAGAGATCCAGTTACTTGAGGTAAGAAGCAGGGGTCAGGCTTGACTCCCAGCAGCACTTCTTCCGAGGGCAGGGAGAGATGGGCTGTGACTACGGAATGCCTCCTACTCGTGCCGCCAGTTGGAAGAATGCGAATGTCCCCTAGACGCCTCGAGGGGCTTGTTTTTCTTTGGCGGCTTGTGGGATCTTAGTTCCCCAAGCAGGGGTTAAACCCGGGCCCCGGCAGGAAAGTGCAGAGTCCTAACCACTGGACCGCCAGGGAATTCCCACGTGTTAAGTGTTCCGATTTGATTAGTCACACCTGTATTAATCACTTTAACTAGACAGCTGCCTGGGTACCTGGCTGGGATCAGCAGTGTTGGGGTGCCCACCACTATTCCCATTTTGCAGGTAACAAAACTGAGACTTGTAGATGTGCAGCAAATTGCAACAAGCCTGTCTGGCTAGTGAGGAGTGGGTTCCAGTAGAGTCTGTGATGTAGGACCTGAGCCGCTCACCAGTGTGAAACACCACCTATATCTGACTGCTTTCTGGGGTCGTCAGAATTCCCTACACACCCCACATTCTGCCACCATCTTATTTCCTACTAGCCGTATTTAACATGCTCGTTATCCTTGACTTCTTAGGGCTACCCTATCTGGTCAGAAGGAGGCGGGCGCAGAAAATCCAGAACTCCTCCAAGGGGCACACCTTCGAGGCAGGTGGCCCTACATGACTGTGTAGAGCAGGAAGGTGCACCTGGTGCATTCTCCTCTTCCTTCTGCTACAAACCTCCCAGCAGACAGGAGGGAAGGACGCAACAGCAAAATCATCTCTCAGGTGTGCTTTAGCCTAGTAACAGCCTAAGCTTTCCTCAAGCCAGTCTACCCATGTGAGAGCAGGGCTTGGGGCCACCCTGAATCCTGGGCTTAGGTCACGTGGGCCCGTGAGAACGGGGTCCATTCCCCTGTCCGTAGTAGTTTTAAAAATGTGGATGGAGCCCGCTTGGGGGAAACCATTCACTGTTGAATTACTGCTCTAACTACATGCACAAAACTATCTCAGATCTTTAAATATTTGCCCATCTTTAACAGAAAGTTTAATATCCGTTTTTAAAGAAAACACACAACTCTGATGAGTGCAAATAAAGTCCACGTGTATTCTACAGTTCCCGACTCCACCTAATAATTCTATCATTATTTCTATAATTCAGTTTAATGTGATATAAGGGTGAGGGATTTGATGAGACAAAACAGAAACAACACAAATAAATGAAAAAAAAAAAAGAGACTGAAGATATTAAATGATGAAATGATACCACTTTTGATAAAAACAATGCTCCGAGTCACTCAGCAACCCCAAGAATCACATCTTTAAATGTCACTTAGACAAAACTCAGGGATAACAATAGTGAATGCTAAATTCTCACCAGCACTAAAGGCAAAGCAAACCAGCCACACAGGAAATACTTCAACTCCATTTTCCTCTCTTATTTCAGGTTATATCATGTAACCTCAAGTCATTTCTTTCCATTCTGCTCTGTTCTCAGTATGAACTATCAAGTCTTAACTCCCACTTATGTCTGCTGAACGTGGGGATTATGACAGGGCTGTTCTGAATGCTTCAGAGAGGTCTCCAATGGCTCTGCATCTCCCTTCCCACAGACCCTCACGATACGTCCTACATCCACGAAGCAGAGCGAACCCTGGAAGGCATTGCTTAGCAATAAGAAATAAAGACGATTCATGCTGAGAAAAGAGGAAGACAGCAGTGAGACTGATCGTTTTTTCCAGGTGACTCTTTCTATAGGAAACCAGGATGCCTGCTTCACACAAACTGGGCTGCGTAGCCAGATTCAGAAAAGTCCTAAGTTATTTCATGAGACTATGTTATGTTATTTATTATATTGTTGCTATAAAGCACTCTTGATGTAGTTAATGACTTTATGTCACCAACTAATCACCAGGAGGGGGAAGCCCACTAAGATTGGCTAACGTCTTTACATTGCCATCGATATTAAATAGCCCCCATATGACTGTGGCTAAATCCACACAGAGGGCAAAATGATGAATGAACTGCAGCTACCTTTAAAATGACTTCAGCTGGGACTTCCCTGGTGGCGCAGTGGTTAAGAGTCTGCCTGCCAATGCAGGGGACACGGGTTCAAGCCCTGGTCGGGGAAGATCCCATATGCTGCGGAGCAACTAAGCCCGTGTGCCACAGCTACTGAGCCTGTGCTCTAGAGCCCACGAGCCACAACTACTGAAGCCCATGTGCCTAGAGCCTGTGAGCCACAACTACTGAGCCCGTGAGCCACAACTACTGAAGCCCATGCGCCTAGAGCCCGTGCTCCGCAACAAGAGAAGCCACTGCAATGAGAAGCCCGTGCGCCACAATGAAGAGTAGCCCCCGCTCGCCACAACTAGAGAAAGCCCGTACGCAGCAACAAAGACCCAATACAGCCAAAAAAAAAAAAAGACCTCTGCTAACTTACTTGCAACATATTCTTTTAGCACAAGTAGCTTCCTATCACGAGCCCACGAATGTTAAGATGAAGAGTGACTGAGGATACTAGTTTTTATTTAATTATTTTTTATTTTTCATCTTTATTGGAGTATTATTGCTTTACAATGGTGTGTTAGTTTCTGCTATATAACAAAGTGAACCAGCTATATGCATATGTATATCCTCATATCCCCTCCCTCTTGCATCTCCCTCCCACCCTCCCTATCCCACCCCTCTAGGTGGTCACAAAGCACCGAGCTGATCTCCCTGTGCTATGCAGCTGCTTCCCACTAGCTATCTATTTTACAGTTGGTAGTGTATATATGTCCATGCCACTCTCTCACTTTGTCCCAGCTTCCCCTTCCCCCTCCCCGTGTCCTCGAGTCCATTCTCTACATCTGTGTCTTTATTCCTGTCCTGCCCCTAGGTTTGTTAGAACCATTTTAAGGATACTAGTTTTTAGATGGAAGGTTCTGGATTGCTGGGGCAGCAATGTTCTGTTCTTGGCTTCTCTGCCCCCTTCATGTTCCTCCCTGTCAGTAGATGAGCTGGACTTGAGTTTCTGCCTTTCAGCTCAATTGACCCAAAGTACAGGTCAAACTCATTCTCAGTATTTTCCATTCTTGATGTGGGAGTAACAAGGAGCGGGGGAGACAGAAAACAGAGCTTGCTTGTTTAGAGGTAAGAAAGCATTCTAAAAAGCAGACTGCAGATTATCTGCCGACAAAAGAGAACAGATACCTCCGTGCCCACGCAAGTGCTCGGTCCCCACCAGCTTTGCTCTGTGCCCACCTGGCTGACCAGCTCGGGTATCCCCAGGGCTCTGTCGATCTCCTCCAGGCCATCGAAGTTCCGCAAGGCCAAGTACAGCTGGTCCAGGAGAGCGCCTTCGTCACTTGGAGACTCCGCTGCAGGATGTGGACACAGCAAGTCATCTGGAGAGTTGCCGAACGGCTGCCTGTAAAGAGACAGACTTCATCTCAGGGCCATGGAAAAGCTAGTTGATTAGAGAACATTTTTTTTTTCCCTTAAAGACAAAAGTAGTAAAATACTATACCAGCCAGACACAAACAACAACCCTAAATAATAGATATACTTTATTCAGTGCCTAACAGAGATAAGCCGGACACACATATAGGCATCGGATTTGTAAGCTTTGTTTTTATTGCCCCCGCTCTAAAGCTGGCAACGCTGAGGCTTGGAGAGCTTGTCAGACCCTGTGGTGGAGATCACACAGGCAGACACTGCAAAGCTGGGATTCAACACCGACCTAGGTGACCACTATGTTCCCACAAATCCACGCTGACTCTTCAAGCGTATATGTATTTACTTTGTACTGAAGTAGTCAAAGGAGTTTCCTGAATTTTAGCAAAAAAGACCAGTTGATTGCACAGTCTCATTTCTCATGAGGTTCTGATGACCCATCTGAGGGACACTATGAGCATAAAAGCTCCATTAATGTTTTTGAACGCAGCTGCCATTAGACTGCACTTGGCTGGACTAATAGGACATTTCTCCGTCATGCATAAGTGGGACTTGTAAACATTTATTAAAATCCTCAAGAAGCGTGGTTGTTAGACTTCCTGAGTTAGTCAAGAAAAGTAGACCAGGAACATGCAAATTATGTTTGTTATTATATAAGGTGATTGGTGATAAAACCGTAACACTGCACTCCAAATTCTATGGTATATAAAACTCCTATAATTTAAATTAACTGACAAACTTGGGGAGTTTTAAAAAAGAGCTTCTGAGTTACTGTAATACCAAAAGGGGAAATGATACTCTAATTTGTACTCTTAAAGTTACTCTATGTTTTGGAGAAAATAAAGTTTACAGGTAAGTTCCCTCATTCTTAAGCAATGATAGATTCACCTAGGGATGAATGACCTATCTAGCCGGTTTCATATGCTTTGTGCCACTTTGGCCTAGAGTCCTGAAATGCTGAGGATTAAAGCCAAGAGTCAGTTTCAAACAGTTCTAACCCGGTGCACTGGAAACACTCTGTCCTCTCCATTTAGCCCTAGTCACTTGTGAAGAAAATCGCCCACTTAAGTGTGCCCTCGACGACACTGCTCGCCCGCGGTCCGCGGCTCCGAGCCCACATCCCACGGCCTGCGAGGCGTTGTGAGGGGCACCATCTCGGGCCCAGCGTGTGCGCTACGCTGCCCACCCCGCTCCACCCAAGCGTTCCCATCACTAGGGCGCTCGCCAGCACTGGCAGAGGCCCGTGCTCCTGGCCGGGGCTCTCTCTGCACCTGCCCCTTCTCCCACCATGGCCTCGGGTCCCAGGAAGATGTCAGGCACTGGAATGGTTCCCCCATTGCCCTTCGTGCTTCCACACTCTCCCAGAGTCAACTTTTTAAACACAACTGTGACCAGATCACTGTACACTCAGGGGGTGGGAGGAAGGAGCAGACATAGGAAAGTGGCAACAAGGAGGAGGAGAACCACAGATCTGCATGTCACGGAAGCAAAGAGAGGAGGGAATTCCCCAAAGAGCAATGACCCACGTTTAGATGCGGTAAATTTCATGAACAAAGGAGCTCAAGTCAGCCAAGAGTGGATGCTGTCTATTTACCAAATTCTCTTCGGCCTGAGACCTCATTCCCCAAAGATGCTACTTAATATTCTCTTCCTCTAGCTTTATTTCACAATTTTCGACTTCTGTTTCTTCAGAAGCTTTTATTCCCACACGACCACAACCCCCATCCCAGATCTCTCTGCTGATGACCGGCTAATGTGGAATCGACTCCCCTTGAACCCGAGCAAGGCCGCACGGGCTCCACGGCAAGGCAGACCGCCCAGTTTGCACCTGCCTGCAACCCAGCGTCGGGAGGAAGAGGAGGCTCTGGCTGGTACTCTGGAAGACAGCTCCGCCCCAGGGAAGACACATCCAAAGGCTTAAAGAAAAAGAACTACCGATGCTCCTTTGCATCTAAACGATTTCCCACATAATAAAATAACCCATTTTTGTTACATGCTTTTTCTTTTTTTAATTAGAAACATTAAACCAATGCTTGACCCAGATTCCCACTTTGGTCAAGGCCCTCTTCAACTCGAGCTGGGACCTTCAAGACACTTTCCGGCTTACAGTCTCTCTCTGATTCTCCCCATACGATGCTGTCAGGTTCCTTCTCCCATTACTGAGCTGACTCGCAATGTCTAAGGCCCTGGGACAGGGTGCTGGTGGTGGTGGAATTCAAGGACACACACACTTTGGTAAAGCCTAACCTTTCCCAACGTAATGCCCACGACTTCCCTGTGGGTCCCAGCCACCCTGGGCAACTGGCCTTTTTCCAGAAGATGCCGCATACCCATCATAATGCCAAGACTTCCCGTTCCACGTTTCCCACCCTCTACTCCAACTGCAATTCTACCTTCCCATCCGGGCTCGGCATATCTCCTTCACAGCCACTCTGGACCACTCCCACTCTCCTCTCAACTCTAGTACCACTCACTGCACTATGCTGACTTGATGTTGGCATTTATTTAGAAACCTCAACCCTAGGCTGTGCCCAGTGAGGCCATCTTCAATCTCTTTGTTGGACCAGTACTTGAACTGCATAGGTTCAGCAAGTTGGTGAAAATAAAAGATTCTTGATCTAGCCAGGTTACCATACCTTATACTCAGAAAAATACATTTTTATACTCAGAAAAATACACTGCGTTGTGGCTTAGTATTACAAATTTGGGCATACCACGAGTTACATCACTTCCCTTAGAAACATCATAATACACTTGGCTTACAGGAAAAAATACTGACCCAGACTTCCAATCCCAACTTTATAAATGGCTGCCAACATAATGAAGAAATTATTTTCCTACATTTTGGGCAATTACAAATATAGTTACAATCTAGACGGCAGCTGACAAATATAATAATATTAAGTCAAGGATAAAATTCAGAGGAATAAAGGGAAGAACACACAGAGGTCCAAGTTGGCAAAATGGTAAGTAACGAACTAGCAGAAGGTAGTTAATCCATCATCAATAAAAACCTTATTTCTTGAAATCTACACTTTCATTTATTTATAGACTAGTAGGACATTAAAGATGGTGATAAGAAGGGAAATAAGATCAATTCTGAGCTCTTGTTTGAGAAATCATACCATACTCTCACTTTTCATGTGTGTTTTCAAAATTCTGCAAAAAAGTAGCAGCTGCTACATGATGAGAAATAGTCAACCAAAGAACCTTTACTCTTAGACACATTACAAACAAGAGAAAACCAAATTACTCAGATTTTGAACTTAATGTGAAAGGAAGTCTTTCATGAAAGGCAGCTACTGTTCACTTTTATAAATCCAATAGAAATCATCAAAAAATCATCCATAAATTTGGGGCTGTATTTTAAACGTCTCTTTTACATACCAAATGAATAAAGGAAAAAAAACCACAATGAAAGTACAGAAAATGGAAATTCAGCTATAAATAAATGAGTATGTGAATATGTTAGAGATTAAAGGGCTAAACTACTGTCTTTCTGAAATGTGTATATAAACTAGTGCTGGGTTCATAAAACATTTAAAAACCTATTCCTAAATAGGTAGGCAGTAAAAATATAAAATATTAATGGTGATACTTATAAAGGGGATTTTAAAAAGGCACTGCTTTTCTTTTATTTCAAAAGAGAGACGTGGTTAGAACATTTGTTAGCCATCATTTCTGGATTTCTATGACAATAAGACTACCACAAAGTTGGTTATAAATTTCTTCCAAGCTGAATTATTTAAAATAAAAGAAGAGGGGTAAGTGGCTGGAAAAACGGAAATAAATAACTTTAAAAGTGGTGGAAATGTTTTGTTTTGTCCACAGCGCTCTTCTACAAAGAAAACTGACAGCAACAAGAGAACAGGGCAGGGCGAGTCACAGAAACGCCCCCAGCAAACTGAACCAGCTGACTCTGTAGCTGGCCTCAGTGTGTACTCTGGAATTCTTCCGTTTTATTATTATTTGGTTTTTGGCTGCGCTGTGTGGCTTTCGGGATCTCAGTCCCCGACCGACCGGGATGGAGCCCGCGCCCCTGCGGTGGAAGCGCGGAGCCCCAGCTGCTGGACAGCCGGGGAGGTCCTCATTTTTGCTTTAACAGAACCCTTCCTCTGCTTGGGCAACAGTGAAAATCCTAACGTTGGGCCCAGTTTTCCCTAGAAACTAATCTTAAGACATTTCATCCAAAACCAACTCTCAGGTGCTGGATTTAATTATTCGACTACCTTTTTACTATGTGCAGGTTTCCATGGAAATGGGTGTGTTTTTTAACATATCCAATAAACATATTTAGAAAACGCGCAATACTCACTGACACCACGAAATCAGACTCAAAGAGCTGGAAGGACCCCGAGAAAGTACCACCTCCAAGAATGATCACGGCGGTTATTTACGCGATGCTCTGTCCCCAAGAATAGTACTCAGTGATGGAGGCCACACGCCGCCCTTGGCAGCTAGTCAGTAACAGCCGCACTGACTGACCGCGGTTCTCGTTTGTTCTTCCACGCAGAGTGCGTCAGAGGAGCAGCGGTGCTGGCATCACCTGGGGCTTGTTAGGAACGCAGACTCCTGGGCTCCACCCAGACCTGCCTTTCAATGAGATCCCAAAGATGGTTCATAGGCACAGCGGGGTTGGAAGACACTAGTTTCCCCCGCTAAGAGAATGGAATACAGCTGGCGAGTACCCTCTCTTCCTTATCTCCCTAAAACAGTTATTAAGCAATTGCCCTAATCATCTTTTCTTTCAATGAAATAACTAGTTCCCACCTTTTTCGCACACATCCAATATTGCTGGGCTCATATTCATCTTCTGCTATTTTGATTTTTTAAAACTTCAGTGAAGCCTCTGAATCCTTTATCACTCTCTTAAGATATACAAAGGGGTGACTGAGCGGAGCCCAGTGACAGGATGCGTCCCACATTAACTACGTACTTCAATCCATCTCTGAAGGGATCCCCCTCTAAAGATGAAGACTGTTCTATCTCCAGTTGGCGTTGGTATTAGGAGACCTGCACATCCCACACCGGTGCAACAGTTTGCCAGCTAAATTAAAAAAACTGCTGGTACCAGGAAAGATTCAGCACATGCTCTGCACTGGAAACCTCTGTACCAAAGACAGTTATGACTATCTCAAGACTCTGGCTGGTGATGTTCATATTGTGAGAGGAGACTTCGATGAGAATCTGAATTATCCAGAACAGAAAGTTGTAACTGTTGGGCGGTTCAAAATTGGTTTGATCCATGGACATCAAGTTATTCCATGGGGAGATATGGCCAGCTTAGCCCTGTTGCAGAGGCAGTTTGATATGGATATCCTTATTTCAGGACACACACATAAATTTGAAGCATTTGAGCATGAAAATAAATTCTACATTAATCCAGGTTCTGCCACTGGAGCATATAATGCCTTGGAAACGAACATTATTCCTTCATTTGTGTTGATGGATATCCAGGCTTCTACAGTTGTCGCTTACGTGTATCAGCTAATTGGAGACGATGTGAAAGTAGAACAAATCGAATACAAAAAATCTTAAAGTGAGGCGTGTCCTGATGATTTTTCTGTTGGGCTTTTTGGTTTTTTTTCTTCATTCCCCTGTTCAACTCAAGTAATTAAATGTTTAAAAGCCACAAAATCGTATCACTTTTATAATATTTTGCAGTAAAATATAATCTCGTCTTCTGTTAATATAATGTTCTAAGCTTCTTGTAAACTATAAGATTATATTTAGTTTAAGTATATGATTTCTATGAAAAATCGTCCACCACACAGTAAATGGTCACATGTTAAGAAAGATTTATCCTTGTAAATATCTTCACAGTTGATATTTGGAACTTTATTACCAAAGTAGTGCATGAGGAAAAAGAATCTAGATTTTCTTGTATACATTCTTCTCTTCTCCAGTAATAAACAGTTACTTTTCATTTATAAAAAAAAAAAAAAAAAGATATAGAAAGGAAAATGGGCACCACACCACAGTTCTGAGCTATGCAAAAGCATTTTATCCCAGGGTAATAAGAGTCACTATGAAATCTGTATTTTTTTTTTTTTAAACAAGAAGCTCTGGAAATATTCTACCCTTATAAAATTTCAGAAACCCTGCTTCCATCATTTGTGAATTTGATAAAAAGTATTTCATAATTTTAGACTAGAATAATCCCCAAAGGACAAAACGATCAGTCTGGAAGGTCCTCACTGAGCCTCCAACCCGAACCTTCTACATGTGAGCCTCAAGGCCGAATTCCTCCAGTTTGTTTTCTAACATGGTTACTGCCCAGAAAACATCGCCTGCATCATTTAAGCGCCCACACTGACTCCTGCTTAGGCTCCTAACTATCTCTCTGCCTCGGGGCTCTTCGCCCACCCAACTGGCCAAGCAGCACCATCACACAGGCCTCAAGGTCACCTGCGCGACGTCTGCTTCCAGTGCTTTGCTCAAAAACCATGGGATTATGCAAATAACATGACTGTGATACTGTCTTTGCAGGGAATAATGGAACAAGAACCATCTTTGAGCTAAAACTTGAGCAACACCTAAGCCCCCAGCAACAGGTGTGTTTTATCCTTGAGAGCTGGGGCACACCAGGCCACAGCCAAGTGAAAGAGCTGAGTGGAGCGTGCTGGACTGCACGGAGGAGAGTGGTGAGCGGGGACCCTCACCTCCAGCAGAGAACAATGCAAATTCCCTTGCAAGAAAAGTGTCTTCAACTTTAACCCCCGGCTGGATCATTGACAAAGATCAACGAGGAACTCCCAGTGAAAGATTACCAAAATACTCAGGGAAACAGGCCACCACGAGCAAGAGTCAATCACTGGATTTAGAACTGCAAGAAATCCAGAAATTGGAATTATCGAATCAAGAAATTTAGAAAGTAATGATGAATGTGACGTTTAATGATATAAAGATGGAATCACAAAAATAAGCAAACAGTAAGAGACTATGAAAAATAACCAGGCAAACAGAACTTTTAGAAATGAAAAATATAATTGGTTTAAACATAGCTAAAGAGATAATGAAATGAAATATAGATATGGATAAATTATCCCAAATGTAGTACAGAGAGACAGGGAGATGGAAAATACATGGGTTAAGAAATAAGGAGGGTAGAAGTTTTAAAAAATCTGATGTAGAAAGAGAAGATTAACGTTATGTCTTGCCAGAATCCCAGAAAGAAAGAATAGAGAAAATGGTGGAGGGGCAGTACATAAAGAGATAATGGCTACAATTCCAGAGCTGATGAATCCACAGATAAAATAAGCACAACATACACCAAATACCAAGCAGTATAAATAAATAAGTCCACACCTAGACACACTATAGTAAGACTACTGTATAGCAATTCTAAAAATATTTCAAAAGCAATTAGAAAAGATTACCTACAAAGAAACAAAAATGATTAGACTGATAATCAGAATCAAAAAAATTCAATCAAACTTGATCATATACCACTTCCTTTTTCAAAAAACTTCTTCAACGGCTTAATGAAAAAAGGCTGAGGGACTTCCCTGGTGGTCCAGTGGTTAAGACTCGCACTCCCCATGCAAGGGGCCTGGGTTCCATCCCTGGTCAGGGAACTAGATCCCGCATGCTGCAACTAAGAGTTTGCATACTGCAGCTAAAAAGATCCTGTGTGCCTCAGTGAAGGTCTTGCACGTGGCAACAAAGATCCTGTGTGCTGCAACTAAGACCCTGCACAGCTAAGTAAATAAATAAATATTAAAAAAAAAAGAAAGAAAGAAAGAAAAAAGGCTGAAGAAGAGTTTGGTATTTAAGATCCTCTATATATCTATTCTATTACTAATCTACTTTTCCAGCCAAATCTTTTTTTTTTTTTTGGCTGCGCCCCGTGGCATGCGGGATCTTAGTTCCCTGACCAGGGATCGAACCCACGCCCCTTGCACTGGAAGCATGGAGTCTTTTTTTTTTTTTTTTTTGAATATATCAGTATAGTTTATTTCTTTTATAAGAGGGAAGAAAAATACAGGAGGAAAAAAGTCAATAGCTGTGAATTGAATTCTCGAAGAAGAATCCGTGCAAAAATGACTGTCATCTCAACTGTGAGCTATGGCAACACTTTGAAAAAAAATCTTTGGTTTAGTTTTCTTTCCTATTAAGCATTAAAAATTAGTAAGATTTGGGCTTCCCTGGTGGCGCAGCGGTTGAGAATCTGCCTGCCAATGCAGGGGACACGGGTTCGAGCCCTGGTCTGGGAAGATCCCACATGCCGCGGAGCAACTAGGCCCGTGAGCCACAACTACTGAGCCTGCGCATCTGGAGCCTGTGCTCCACAACAAGAGAGGCCGCGACAGTGAGAGGCCCGCGCACCGCGATGAGGAGTGGCCCCCGCTCGCTGCAACTAGAGAAAGCCCTTGCACGGAAACGAAGACCCAACACAGCCATAAATAAATAAATTAATTAAAAAAAAAAACTGATAAAAGGCCAAATTTAAAAAAAAATTAGTAAGATTAAATTTTTATTAAATCATGGAAATTTAAGGTAAATACAATATATTTTCTTAAGCTGGAAAAAGAGGATTTGTGACTTTACTTGATACAAAATGAATGTATGCAACAGTGTTTTTAAATACAGCAAATTTAAGACCCCAATAATTTTCTGAATGATTTTGGAAAGTATACACAGGTCAAAACATTTTCTTATCTGAATATATTATAAAGGCTACTTGTTATGAAAATTTAAACATTCAGGCATTTATTTCACTGACACATTTTTGAATTATAGCACTTTGAATGCAACAGATGAAATGTGCATTTTTGCTCCATCATTTGCTAGTTTTCCTCCGGAAGCATGGAGTCTTAACCACTGGACCACCAGGGAAGTCCCTGGCCAAATCGTCTGATAATTTTATTTTTTTTTTAATGTGGTAAAATATATGTAACATAAAACTAGACTATTCTCTGTTACCCTAAACATACTGTGTTGCTTCTGTAACCTCCAGGACTCTGGTTATTCTGCTTTTGCCAGATGGACTGGCTTCCTGCCATCTCTGCCTCCTGAAATGATAACTTTACTCAAGACTCTGAAGCTTTCCCCAATCACCCCAATTGGATGATCCCTTGAAATATGGTTTATTTCTCTTAGGGCATTTATAGTACATACTAGCTCATATTACAGTTATTAATTAGTCGACATATTTTATTTTCCAACTAAATTATAACTTCTTTAAAGGCACGTGCTAGGTCAAACTGATTTTTGGATCCCCCCCACCCCGGCCCCCTGAACCCCTGTACTCCCAGTCCAGTAAATGATATAGTTTGAATACATGAAAACTGGTCAGGCACCAACTGTTCCAAAGGACCAGACTAACTTCTGGCCTAGGTCTGAGATAACTCACGGCACTCATGAACTCTACTCTCCGGGACCTCCTGAGTGCTTAGGACTCACCTGTTCTGGCTGGCAAACGGTGCCTGTTCTATCGGCAGGATACTTTCAGGCCAGGGGGCGGTCTGATTTGGAGGCGCTTGTTGTTGGCTATACTGAGGTCCCCCTATGTTCATCTCTAATTCAGATGGCCCTGAAATGAGAGAAAGAAACAATTCCAAAATCTTACAACTTGTAATAAGGGAAGTTATCTGTTTTGGGTATAGAATAGAAAGAGAATTATACAGTTTACAGAAAAAGACAGAAGCAATAACAATTAGGTGAAAATAATAAGAGAATTTCTGTTCTGAAATAGAAAAAAAGGCAAGAAATACCAAGGCTAATCACCCACTTTAGAGACTCTCTAGATCAGCAGTTCCAAAACTCTTGGACTTAGGAGTCTTTATATTCTTAAAGTACAGCTTTTGTGTATGTGGGTTATAGCTCACTGATATTTACTATATTGGAAATTAAAACTGGAAAAAGAAAAAATGATTATTAATTCATTTAAAAGTCATCATAATAAATCCACTATGTTAACATAAACAAGATTTTTTTCTTCCAGTCTTATTGAGATATAATTGACATACAGCACTACAGAAGTTTAAGGTGTACAGCGCGATGATTTGACTTACATACATCATGAAATAATTATCACAGCAAGTTTAGTGAACATCCATCATTTCAAATAGATACAAAATTTTTTTTCCTTGTGATGAGAACTTTCAAGTTCTGCTCTCTTGACAGCTTTCATATATAACACACAGCAGTGTTAGTTACATTGACCTTGTTGTAACGTTATGTCCCTAGAACTTACAACTGGGAGTCTGTGCCTTTGGACCGCCTGCCTGCATCCAATTTCCCCTCCGCCCACCTCCCCTCTGGTAACCACAAATCTGATCTCTTTTTCTATGACGTTGTTTGTTTGCAACATAAACAAGATTTTTTTAGCCAACTCTATTGTACGTCCATGACAGAATGAGGGTGAAGAAGGTACGTATTATCTTAGTATTATTATGAAAATAGTTTTGGCCTGGCAGACGCCCTAAAAGGGCATCGAGGTCCTGGACATACTTTTGAGAAGTGCTGGTCTGAGTAAAGGAGGAGCAGAAAGGTGGCCCAGACAACTTAGACGTGCTCTTTCTTAGAAGTTCTCTGTAGAGGATTAAAGCTAATGCATGATATGAGCTCTTTAATGATTTTATTATCACTATCTGTAGACCTGTTTTCCATGACAACAGATAATTTTGAGCTGTTGAGCTCACAGCTTTTTTGAGCTTATTAAAAATCAGAGAAATTCAGCTACACAGTGAAGCTCACAGAGCCATATTTCAAGCTCAAAAGCCAGGTGCCATTCAGAGAAGAAAGACTGAGGATAAATGAAATTTCTGGATATAAGGGATTTATGATGATGATTTTTAAATGAATGAATTAGCATTTTAAAAATTTCCCAGTTTATTTTTGCATGGAAATCTGGCCATTCTTAGCATTTTCATGTGAGCCTCAAATTATGTGAATTTATGTTTGGGAATCACACACTATTAATTTGAAGTACATTCTCTGTAGGAAGGCAACATGAATGTCATCTCAGAAACAATAAGCCAAAATGTGCTGAGCAATTAAACAACTAGAAAAGAAAACTGATGCTGGGGTAGGATGACCATTCTGCATTATCGCGTCACAACAATCCTGGCATCTTTCCATTAACGATTTAGCGCTTACTCACCGTGCACCATATCCAAGTATATGAAAAAGTACATGAACGTCAACTTATCTGAATTATGCTAATGTACAAGGTAAGAGGAAGGTTAGTATGTCAATGATTAAGAAAATCTTGAGGATGAGTTGCATTACTTTTTAAAAAAAATAATGGTTTTATTGAGATATAATTCACATACCATACAATTAGCCCGTGTAAAGTGTACGACTCCGTGGGTGTTAGTGTATCTGCAGGGTTGTAGAACCACCACAGTGATCAATTTTAGGACGTTGTCATTCCCCCCCAAAAGAAACCCCATGACCATTAGGAGTCACTCCCCATTCCCCCCATAGAGCCCCAGCCCTAGGAAACCACTAATCTACTTTCCTTCTCTACAGATTTGCCTATTCTGGACATTTCACATAAATGGTATCACACAGTGTATCAGATCATTAATTTTCATAACACGTGAACTGTATCCAAATAGAATTCTAGTGATCCCTACATTTTGTGAGATGCTGTCTAAGAGCCTGCACTTTCAGTGAGGAACTGGGAGAGTCTGGTTTAATAGTCTAGGGTAGTGGCCCAGGGGTCTGCATTTTAAGGTCCTGATGACCATGCAGAGTTAGGAACCACTGGTGCATCACTGAAATACTTCTTCAAAATACCATCTGTGTAACATTTATAGTGTTACAGTGCAATTCACTCCCTGCAAAAGCTGAAATTAGATAATTTAACGAAAATAAAACATCATAAGGGTAGCGGGTTCTCTTAAGTAACCGGAAAACCTGCAACTTTATGATCCTCTACAGAGTTCCAGCAAAATCCCACTTATGACAGCTTGACATGGGGGCATGACCTAAACCGCAAATTAGCAGCATGTCTTGACAGAACTTATGGAGCTGTTCCTCTCTTCTTCTAAGAAAGTATAAAAATGAAAAGCAAAGAGCACAGGAACTACCTTACCTATATTCATGACCTGAGGCTGAAGCATCTGTCTTTGGCCAGGCTGGCTGTTGGGTCTCATGGGGATGCTGGCGGTTGGGTTCCGAATCATACCTCCTTGGATCGGCCGGTTCATGGCACTGGTGGCAGCAGCACAGGTGACTCTCACAGCAGCGCTCTGAGGTGCCCATTCCCCAGATGGCAGGGTGGGCCGGGCAGCATTACTACCAATCATGCCTGCAGGCAAGCCAGAGAAAACGGAGATGCAGTGCCTGGCAACACAGTCAGCACGTATGAACACCAGACGATCTTACTCTGTATGAGACGCTCATGCTCAGTACACGGTTAGCCCAACAGCTCACCGGGCCCTCGCCGGGACAGACGTGGGCCCTTGGCTAAGAAATATGAGATGGCAATTACTACGAAGTTTTTCACAACACGGACTTGCCACTCTTTACAGTTCGGAAAAGCTGTTAAAATTGTTCCCATATGTACTTAGAAACAGGTGCTGTGGCATGTGGATAACCCCAACTTCCTTCCTCAGGAAGTGAATCACATTAGCTGATACACACGTCAATGCTCTACTTTCCAAAAGGGAGGTGAGGTTAAGAGGAACAAGGTAAAAACTGATAATCAATATTCTAATTAAAAACCCAAATCACAGAGAATATCCCATGAAGCCCCGGCCAGACTTTCAATCCCCAAATCCCTTTCTGAGCATTGTAATTTGTTAAGCTTCCAAGCTGACCAAAGCAGCCTCGGGAGCTGGGGGAATGACAGCGTCTTTCCACTCCAGTTCTTTGTGGCCAAGGCAAGGGAGCGCCAACCACTTCGGTGGACCTGGACCACCACATTCCTGGCGATATAGGTCTAGGCTGCGTCGGGACAGATTTGTAAAAACCCTTCTACACGTGAGATAGTAACAGCTCTGTGACCACACACACCAGTGAGAAGAGCACAACACTGCTGGGCAGATCACGTGTTTGCTCTCTCTGGCCTGGCCCCCGAGATGCTGGCAATGGCCAGACACGGGCTAAGACTTGATATCCTAAAGGGGAACAACCCCAAGTGAGGACCCTTCATTCTGAAGCGTTTACTAATGCATGTGTAACAGTCCTGCTTTCAGAGACATGGCTTGCTTTCATTTACTTTAATCATGATAAACAACTAAAAATAGGGTATTATTTCAGAAATGGAGAGAACATGTATTGTGGATAGTTTTTCACTGGTGAAATGAGAATGTGCTACATTCGGATGATTTAGAGTAAAGGGTAATTAGACTGAACAAGTTAGAACAATATCATGTTAATACATATTTTAAAAACCGTTTTAAGGCTAGGTTTGAATTATACAAAGATGTGGGAGAAAAGGCATTTTCTTTTTCAAAAAATCTATTATCTAATTAATATAACAAGATTATAGAAAGTATAGAAAGCAGGAGGGAAAATAATCCATAATTCGAAATATTAATGCAATTGTAACCGGGGTAGTCTCTTTCAGGTTTTTTTCATTTTTCTTTTTGAAACAAAGCACAGGCATTGTATGATCTTCATAGCCTGGATGCCAGTCATCTCCAGGCTGCCCAGATTTGAATATAGGTGTATCCCCAAATTCCTAAAGATTCCTCCAAGAACCCAGATCTTCTTGTATTCCAATAATAAGAAGCCACCTTTCATAAATCATTGGCTCCTTTTCTCTTATAGAATTTTACATAAGTCAATATTTTACTTATATAAATCAATACTTTATTGTAAAAATAATGTAAAACTAATATGGCATTGTTTCTGCGAATAAATAAATTAGTGATGTAGTCAGTGCCTGGCACATAGAGTAGGCACCTAATAAATACTTGCTGAATGAATAAACTATTTTAATACAACATTCTTCACATTTCCCATGAATTGCTTACCAACAGCAGAAAGTTAAAAAAGAAATCCATCTTTTCAATCCTTAGATTGAACTCTTATTTTCTGTTAACTATCCAAATGGCAATGTGTATACAGGGATTACAGACTAAGCTAAAAAAATACCAAGAATTAAAACCCATGAATATAAGTTCTTTTTATAATATCTGTTTCTTTCAATGCCTTTGTCTCCAGCGGTAAACTGTGAGCAGTTCTCCGTTAGAAAACTTAGCATCCTAAGGGTACAGGATACCATAGGGTACAGATACCACAGGGTACAGGACGTGGTGGTAATAGCCATCAGTGCTGCAGCAGTGATTCCTAGCCTGAACTGGGTGGAGGTTTGGGAGTACAGCTGCTGCTGTGACGGTGACTACCACTTAGGAATATGCATGGGCAACTTGGCAGACACCTTAAGTTACAGCAGGTCAGGGGCCAAACCAGATCACAGGCAACTTCACAGATCTTTAAAAATGGAGGCCCTGGATCAGCTACTCTTAGGCCAGGCATACTACTATGTAAAGTTCATTGTTTTTTTTTTTTTAAGTTTGTTATTTTTTTTTTTTTTTATAATTTTTTAAAATTTTGTCCTTTAAGTGACTATTTTCTTTTTATTTATTTATTTATTTATGGCTGTGTTGGGTCTTCGTTTCTGTGCGAGGGCTTTCTCTAGTTGCGGCAAGCGGGGACCACTCTTCATCGCGGTGCGCGGGCCTCTCACTATCGCGGCCTCTCTTGTTGCGGAGCACAGGCTCCAGACGCGCAGGCTCAGTAATTGTGGCTCACGGGCCCAGTTGCTCCGTGGCATGTGGGATCTTCCCAGACCAGGGCTAGAACCCGTGTCCCCTGCATTGGCAGGCAGATTCTCAACCACTGCGCCACCAGGGAAGCCCAAGTTTGTTATTTTTAATTAATGTTTTTTTTGGAATGAGAATTGCTATCGTTACGAGTATAAAAGTTTGGTTGAATTTTAAACCTTCATTCTGAAATTCGCCCAACACAAGTCATCAACTAACAGGAAGTTCTGGGGTTATCAGCAGATTATCACGACAAGCTAGCAACCACCAAATTATTTTCCACATATCACTACAATGTCTGGAATAGTAACTGGAATAGAAGTGAAATGAGCCTATGCCATAGGATTAATGATTAGAACCCTTGTAAAAACAATGATCACAGAATAAAAGGGTCAGCTTACTTGAATGCCTTCCGATGTTTCACATACCACGCTCGCAGTGAAAATTTGCAGAATTTAGTTACATTCAAATGTTAGTTTCTAGCATAAAAAATTTCACTTGAAAAATTCTACTAGTTTGATGTGGATGAAAACATCATTAAGTTAAATAACCCACCAATAAAGTTAACAGCACATTTGAGCCCTTACCTGTGCTACTGTTCCCTAAATTTCCTTGGTTTCCTATCATCCCTTGATTACCCATCATTCCTGGCTGAGGTATCACTGAGTAGGGACTACTGTTTCTGATTGGTGGGAAAGGTCCAGCACCAGTTGGGCTTTGCAATGTGATGTCAAGTGGTAAATTCTGGTTTGGCAATAACCTGCCCAGTTGCCCTGGTCGTGGGTTATTAAAAGCTAAGGAGAAAACAAATGAAAATTTAAGGTTAATATAGGATAATGGAAAACAGCAACACAAGTAGTGTCCAGGGAAAATGTCGTTTGTAAAATAACAAAGATATGCATGTCAGGGACCAACTGCTTATATAAAAGACAAATTCACAGACAAAAAAACATGTGGCGCAAAAACATAGACTTGCAATCTAATCAACAAGTCTCTAATTTAATTCTTGACAACCTTGCAAAACAAAAAAGAAGTAAAAGGAAAAAAAAGAAGATGTCTATTATTTGCTATATATTTTTCTCCCCAATATTAACTTCTAATATTCAACTGTATTTGTTAAGGAAACTACTAATATATTTTTTTCATATATTATTTGAATTTAGCAATATTGCTTTGTCACAGCTGTGAAGCCATAAACATCTCCTGCATATAGCACCAAACCCAGATACATGTGGTTTGGACATAAGACTATCATTTTTTAATTGGACTTTCCTAGGAATAAAATTAGGTTAAAAATGTCTACTCTCATTGAAAGTTAAAATCTTTAAATGTGTGAACTCTGGTACCTGAAGTTAGTATTGAAGATTTAGGGCCCTGTTAAGTCTTCTAAATATAGCTTCTTTAAATTCCAGATACATTTATATTTGAAAGGATTCTTATGGTTAGTTCACAAGAGTTTATTGTGCGGTAAGAACTACACCAGTGCACTATACTATCACACAGACAACCAGTGATTTGATAACAATGTTTCTACAAGAACAAAGATATTATAAATTACAATTCATAGAGCTAATATATTAAATAATATCAAGGACTTTATTTTCTCTGAATTATATAAACACAGTATGAAACAGAACATTTGAAACACGTTAACGTTCTTAACAATCAATAACAGAAATAAAATATTTAGAAGAATTAGGGTTTAAATGAAAAAGATGTACATGCTTAAGCTGACTTCCTCAGGTTTAGTTATCTGGTTACCATTCAGTAGTCTGAATACCATCAGGAGGTACAGATAGAGGAGAAACCATGAGTTTCCATGCAGTCCTCCATTAACTCCGCTGGGTCATGAGCATAAACCCGCTACTGTGTTTCTTACTCACTTCTCAACTCTCTAACTTTGTGATCTCTCATAGGCCATAAGCAACCCTCCGTTCCCTAAGAAGTAGGCACGTTTGACAGATAACAAACAAAAACTCTGTGTTGTTTTACCCTTTTCAGAATGATCACGAATCACTTTGAGAAAAGATCTATTAATCAAGAATATTTTGTGATTTGGTTGATGGTTGCCATTTCTGATTTGAGAACAGATGCTAAGCTTTGGGTCAAACTGTATTTGAAGAGGGAAAAATCATTCTGTTCACCAATTTAACACTGAAGAGGTTCTCTGTCTTTCTACAGATCATGTCCCTAGCGCAGGAAAGATATTTTCTTTTGCTCAAAACTATCGGACAACTTTAGCTAACTATCAAGTTTGTAAACTAAGTGTTCAAGGTGAAGAAAGACCTCATCTTAAACTTACAAAAATATAAAATAGGGAATTCCCTGGTGGTCCAGCGGTTAAGACTCTGAACTTCCACTGCAGGGGGCACAGGTTCGACCCCTGGTCGGGGAACTAAGATCCCACATGCTGCACGGTGCAGCCAAAAAAAAAAAAAAAAAACAAAACAGGGAACTGAGATCCTGCAAGCCGCACAGCGTGGCCAAATAAATAAATAAAATTAAAAAAAAAAGTAAGCGATAAAAAATGTCACTTATAAAACAGTCTAAGGTCTTCCAGCTGTATATCATACTAATTAAACTTAAGATGCACTTAGAAAACATTATATGATAAATTTCCATGTAAAATGGATATTTATATGAGGATTCCTAAGAGATAGGACAAGATATTTTTAATGTGTGTAGCCCTTTCATGTAGAATGAGAAAGTGTTTTGATAAAAAATTTTTAGTAGTATATTATTCCTGAAAAGTCAGCATAACTTTCTAAGTTTCTGTCTTTTAAGTATTCAGCCATATATTAAGACACAGAAAATCTATTTTAAACTCCATTTCTGAAGGCAGTAACTGAAATGAAGGGAAGTATGACAATCATCCGAAGAACTTTATCAATGCAGGTCAGTCTCACCCCGTGTTGATTATATTAACCACAAGCGCCTGCAGAAAGGCCATGTTTACTAGAATCCACCCTGAATACTGTTTTGAAGGGCTGGGACGGTAGGTGGTGCTATCTGACCATAAAAACCTTGAAGTGACTAAGCTGTTTGCGTCAGATTTTAATAACCCCTGTTTCTGATGGTGATAACATGGGAATTTCTTGGCATAACCATCAATATCTCATACTCACTGCTCTGTGAAATTCGCAACGCTGTTTTCTGGGCTCCAGCAGGTGTAACAGGGCTGCTCTCGGCTGTGAGTTGCATGAGGTCATTGATGATGGCTTGCTTGTCAACTGATCCAGCAGGGGCGCCTGGCCTCGTGTCTGGGAAAAGCTGTGGTAATTGACTATTCTGCAAATCATCCAAAATCTCCTCCAAGTTGTCCAGCTCACTGCCAGGCTGCGGTTAACAAACAGAAGAGTTTATCCAGTCCCAAGCGAAGAGTGGGCGCCCCAGGCCCGGTTTGCAGTTACAGACCTAACCGGTATAAGGCACCAGAGCCAAACACGAGATGCAGACACATGCGAACCTCAGGCCTAACAGTTAATTGATCATCTTTAAAAAAAATCAAATCAACAAAGGACAAATAATTTAGTCTCTTGCTCCTCAGTTTCCTCATCTGTGAAAAGAGAGGTGACTGAATTAGAAAGAAAGCTCTCTTCTAGCGCGGTGATTCACTGGCAATTTGTAAATTCCCCTTTATTTTATGCTAATAATTCAGTTAATTATGAGTATGTGTATTTCTCATTAACCATGGGTGTACTACGACTTACAGTCCTGGCCTAGGTTTTGTGCTTAACTCTTCTGAAGAAATAACAACAACGAAAAATTGGTGGAAAATATGATCCAAATTTACACGAAATCAGTATTTAGTAAATGGTCATTTCCTTTTAGAACTTTGTTTTTCTTTCTTTCTTTTTTTTTAAGAGCAAGGAGTGAAACGCACGAGGAGCTTGAAGTACCCATGAGCAGCTCAGCCCTGTCTTTTCCATTTGAGTCGTGTTTTTTTCCTGCTTACACTTTCAGTTTCGAATGACACTGGCTTTCTCAGTCACTCACCAGCTTTGGTGACAAATGCAGGGAAGCAGGATGAAAACATAGCAGCTATTAATTTGACTTTACAGAAGCCATAAAAATATTTCTTATGGCTTTTCCCTTTATTAAAAGAATTTCCTTTCAACTACCAACATTAAAATAATAAGGTACATATCACCACTATTTCACACCTAGTGCTTTTCTTCCAGAGAGCTCAACTGAATTTATATTCATTTAAGTAGAACCTATCTGTGTGCCAAGTATTTAAAATCAGACAGCGCCAACCACATAAGAAAATGGCTAAGTTAACTCCCAGGATTACTTTCTAGTGAAGAGAGTGATAAGAATGATTCTCCTGATGTGTAGGTGGAAAAACACAAGTTAGGCAACTTCCCCAAAGTCACTGGATGGACTTTGAATCCTTGACCATGTGACTAACCCTTTTGTCTACACTGGCAATTCAAATGAAAGCATTTACATCTGACATGAGGTATACTTAAAGCAGAATGGCTTACAGTTTTATTGTATACACTAGAAGCTGCACTTACTAAGGTTTTTGCAATTTATGGCAAATGTAAATCTATATAGGAAGTCTTTTTACTGGACATAATTTCTCAAGTTAGGAAGGATACAATGAAGTGATATTTTATTGGATTCTTTGTTCAGAGTCAACTAGCTTAGCGAGAACTTGGAGATCCATTTTCCAGGGAGATCCTAATGCACTGTTTGAGCAATTACAAGACCATTTTCTAGTTACATTTAGCCGCCCGTTTCTAACAAAAGAGGGAGGGATCAAACTTGGGAGAGCTACATCTTAGGTAAGGGTCAGGTTCCAAAGTTAGCATCCTAAAGTATAGACAGACACAGACAAAATGATCCTTAGAACGGCTCGGGAAGGAACCTTATTGTATGTCCCCTCCACCAAGGGCAACACAGCCAGTTTTCCCTCCAGAGTGAAAGCACATCACTGTTTCTTTGGCTGAGTCCGAAATGACGAAGTTTACGTGGGGGCCATTCCGCACTGAAAAAGCCTGTAGCTACATTTCCACACTACTGGAGCTTCAAGGGAACCAAAACCCAGTTAAGTCTCTTGAACGGTGGGAAAAACTGCTCACGTGACTTAACCATTTAATAGCTATCTCTCCTTTTTTTTTTCTTCTTCTGAATGTGTATGGACAATTTTGGGTAAGTTAAACATGTGTAAAGTGACTCCGTTGGAAAGCTATCGTTATCATGTTTTGCTGAATACGTAAGATACAAACATCAGTGTAATAAGCACTTGTTGCCCTCTGAGGACAGTGCCTGGAACATAGCAATGGACACTCAGTCAACCCGATGGGTTCCTTCAACTATTTTAACCGGTAATTTAAAACATTTCCCAGAATCAACTCAATTTCTCATAGAAATTCCTATCATTTCTATAATTTCTCAGAAAAAAGTTTCATAAAGATGGATAGGGACTTCCCTGGTGGCACAGTGGTTAAGAATCCGCCTGCCAATGCAGGGGACACGGGTTCGAGCCCTGGTCCGGGAAGATCCCACATGCCGCGGAGCAACTAAGCCCGTGCCCCATAACTATTGAGCCTGCGCTCCAGAGCTCATGAGCCACAACTACTGAAGCCCGTGAGCCCAGAGCCCGTGCTCCGCAACAAGAGAAGCCACCGCAATGAGAAGTCCGCGCACCGCAACGAAGAGTAGCCCCCGCTCACCGCAACTAGAGAAAGCCCGCGCGCAGCAACAAAGACCCAGTGCAGCCATAAATAAAAAAAAAAAAAAAAAAAAAAAAAAAAAAGATGGATAAATATCCTTATAGTTGTATCATGAAAATAGCTACAGAGGTATTAAGAGGTTCTAATAAACTGTGAAGTTTATTGCTGTCCTAGGAAACCAGGTTTCCCTACTACAGTAATGCTGCCTTGTGTAGAGTATTTTAAAATTCATTGTTTGTGGAGGGGTGAGAGGGTGGGCCGTAATAAGTAATAAGCTACTTCTTGAGAAAGCTTTGCAGATGCCTTGAATGAGAAACAGCCCAAATAAATAGGTTCATATAAACAATAATAAAAATAAAGTATATTATTTTCCTCAATGGATGCTCTTATATTTGCTCCCAATCCCAGACATGCATAAAAGAAAGCTTTTACAGGGCTTCCCTGGTGGCGCAGTGGTTGAGAGTCTGCCTGCCAATGCAGGGGACACGGGTTCGAGCCCTGGTCTGGGAAGATCCCACATGCCACGGAGCAACTAGGCCCGTGAGCCACAACTACTGAGCCCGCGCATCTGGAGCTTGTGCTCCTCAACAAGAGAGGCCGCGACAGTGAGAGGCCCGCGCACCACGATGAAGAGTGGCCCCCACTTGCCACAACTTGAGAAAGCCCACGCACAGAAACGAAGACCCAACACAGCCAAAAATAAATAAATAAATAAATAAATAATTTAAAAAAAAAAAAAAAAAAAGAAAGCTTTTACAATATAGATTAATAGTCTGGGTCTAGACTCCCACCTTTCCTTTTTACCTTTATTCTTTTCACACAAATAAAATGATACTTTAAACCATCTTGAATAGAAAAATAACTATCATAGTTTCAAAGAGTTCTAATGATAGGATTCACGATTCTTCCTTTGTGATGTACTCTTGTGTCGAATATGATGAGTTTAAAATAAGTCTAAAGTTAAGCTCTCTCTCTCTCTATACATAGCTATATAAAACATTAATATATTTGGATGGTTTAAACCTATTTATTGGTTCTTTATTTCAAATAATTAGATAATTTAAAATCCATGATTTTCCTTGATTTTTATTTTTAAAAAGCATATATTAAAACTGATTTTCAAATTTTAATCTTTGCCATTTCTAAGAGCTGATCAAATTCAACTGTGGATCAGTCTAGCTTTGACAAGTAACTAAACACTTATTTATCTTAATAAAGTCATGCAGGGACTTCTTGGTGTTATATTCAGAAGGAACTGGTTCTTTGGAGACCCTTCAACTATGGACAGTATAGTATATGAATTCATTCAGCTTACCATCAGAAAAATGCATTATGAAAATTTCCCCACTAGAGATAATATTGCTTTGCTTGTGTTTATTTCTTGTCAATATTTGGAGTATGCATTTAAATTAATCTAACTGTCTCAAATTTACTTGAAATGTTCTTTTTCAAGGAAAATATCTCTACACCTTTGGTTGCCTAGGAATAAAATTTGACGACTACGGGCATTTTCTTCTGTAGTCATGTAAGTCCTGGAAGGGGTGCATTTGATCACATGAAGTTTCTGATCAAACATTTCTGCCCCTAAGTAAGCTTTATTTCTCATCAAAAGTTCTTCTAGTTCCTATCTAGTTCCTTTCTTAGGCATGATTTCTTCACAAAACAAAAAGATTAATGCCTTCCTTGAAAACGCTTTGCCAAGATACTTCAAAGTTTTGCTTAGGCATCTCTTCGAATGCTCAAATTAGCCACATCAATTTGAAGAGTTGGTTTAAACTATTTCAGGCAGAAAATGAGTCAGAAAGATTTTTGTAAAAGTTCTACAAGATGAAAATTGGACTTGATTTCCGCAATTTTTTCTGGTTTTATGAATTTTTCATGTGTCAAATCAGTTTGTTTTCTGAAGGAAATATAAAGAACATACGTATTTTAATACATGTATTCTAATAAATTACAAAACAGTGTTTCCAAAATTTTTTTAAAAACTGTTCTTTTACCACATTTGCCTAACATAAAATTGCTTTAAAAAATGGCAACACAATTCTACCACACGTGGAGGGAAATTTTCAGGACACTACCAGTTTAAAATATGGTTTGCTTTTCTAATGGAGCCAAATAACAAGAAGAAATTCTTTACAGACTGTTTCTAAACCCTCATCGTAAGTGGCCCAGTAGCATTAAGAAAGAGCATAAGAGTACCATTTAGTTAGTATCATTTACACATGCTCCATTGTGTAAATGAGTATATAACTTAAAAGTCAGTGAACATATCGGAAATTTTTCTGTCGTCGTTTCCTGTTGGTTATGAAACGCTGTAGAAACAAATGTTGTTTAAATACTCTCTACCGAGTGAAGAATGCTATTTTAGGTATAACGGCACCATTGAAGTACTTCCTGCCCTTCATAAGTTAGCGATAGGTTAAACACACACTCGGATAATGGCTCTTTTCTGAGTCAAAATAACAAGACAGTCAACTGTGCAATTCAGGCTCGCTAACAGTTTAACTTACTGAATAAAAATGTGTTGTGTTCCCCTGAAGTGAAAGAAAAACCTTTGATAAATTTGTACAGAAGTCAATAGGAGATACAATCAACCTGTATTTGGGAAAAGTGAAGGAGGGCGGGAAGTGAAAGAATCCCTGTTTTTTTTTTTTTTTCTTAAAGTAAGTCATTCTAACTTTGATCTAAATTTAGGTAATGCATACTTCCTGTGGTAACCTTTTTTTTCAAGCTGCAGTGTTTTTGATGTTAAAATTGCTCTGAAGCAGTATTTTTTTGGTGGAGTTTTAAATGGGAATAGATGGACGGTAAAACCAGGAACTGGGTTTCATTAAGAAAAAAAATACTGCGTGTATGGGTGAGTGTGAGTGTGTGTGTGTGTGTCCACCCAAAATGACAGGTTTGTGCTGATAACACTCTGTGCTTTAAGTTCCCAAAGTGAGATAATGTTGATCAGAAAAAACGTTCTTTTAAATACCAATCAGAAACGTGCAAGTGACTCAAGGACTTTAAAAAAACAAACAGAACTTCTTCTTTGTCAGTTTCTTGTATGAAGTTAGTGTAATCATATAGGTAAACACAGAAATGCCAAACAGCACCCTCCTTCCCTGACCATCTAAGTCCCCAGGGCCTCAGGCCTGGGATAGAAATAAATTCTGTTTACGGAGCGGGGGACCAGCCACTTAGCCACTAAGCCAAGGGGGACCTCATGAGTCATCATCTTGCCCTCTAGCATGTGTCAAGAGACCTGAGTGACAGTATCTCTGCCTGCCACTCTGAACTGCCACTAGCTCTGCGTATTCTAATCTAGTAAACCTCAAAAGATTAAAACATCTACAGCTGTCAATATGCTTTTACACTACACTTTATCCAAGATATTGTTATTAACTTTCCGCTGAGCCCCCGGGTCCCCCCACGCAATGATCTTACAGCATCACAGAGTAGCTGGTGTAGAGAACTCAGCACTAACATCTAAGTTTAAGGATTCATCCTCACCAAAGGTGTTTACACAATTACGCTGTTTCCCTCATGAAGGGCACAGGGAATGGTAGCAGCTGTCCAGACATCAAAGTGAAAGACAGACAGGAAGCTGCGTGCTCGGGACCTGGAAGGAGGCCGGCTGTCCAAGCACGCCTGGCCTCGGCCCCTCCGATCTGTGCTCTCCACCCCAGAGCTGCTGCTCAGTCAGCCTCCACCCGGGAGGTCCAAGGTGACGGCCAGGGGTGCTCCTCTCTCGTCTCCCCATGCACACCTACCTAGTCCCTGAAGACAGCGACACCTAGAACGTCCACTTGTAAAACAAGTTTCAAGGCCATATCAGTGAACCGTTTTAAGTAGAGAGGCCTGTGCAGCTTCTTCACTTCTTAACCCATCACGACTTAAGGCAGCGCTCAGGGACGGCAGGGTTGATGAAGTCTTGGATCTTTACCCCACCGGTCGTTGATTCCCCAGAAAACCCCTTATGCCAAGTCATTATTGTCAGCAATAAATCATTTTTTTTTTTTAAATAGGAAAATTTTAAACAGTTTGCATTTTCCCTCTGTGATGTCACTACCTCAGAGTGTCATCAAGAATGACTCTGAATATCACTTTAGCTATCCTTGACTTTCTTAGGAAATTAATTTTTCACGTAAGAACAACAGATAACGCAACCTATTATTTCAGTTTTGCACTTATATTGGATGGTTCCACTCTACCAACATCAAGGCCAACTTTACCTCCCCTCTACTCTCCATTTCCCCTTAAATACTTTTTATACCGACGGTCTAAGAAATTCTTCAGCGTTAAGCAGAAGTCGTGACTGAGAATAAAGAGAGGTAGAATGATCTTCATTGAGTCTGAAAAGCAGTCAGACTCTGCTCTTAAAAAGGGAAAGGCAAGTAAAAAATAATTAAGTCTGTCCTGACAAAGCCCACTTTTGAGGAAGTGATTATCTCCAATTTAGGTATCTTCTAATAACAGGGGTCAGTAAACCCCAGCTGGCCTGTGGGCTAAATCCTGCCCACCACCTGTTTTTGTATGGCCCACGCACTAATGTAATGGACTTACATTTTCTAATAATTGAAAAAAAAAAATCAAAAGAAGAGTATCTTGTGACACGCGAAAACTGTATAAAATTCAAATATCAGTTTGACTGAAACATAGCACGCTCGTTTGTTCCTGTGTAGTGTCTAGGGCTGTGTCTGCAAGCCAGGGGAGGAACTAAATAGCTGTGGTAGACAGTGTGTGGCCTGCAAAGCCTGAAATATCACCACTCGACCCTTTACAAGATAAAAGTCAGCTCTATAACGACGTCACTCTTTGCTAGACAGAGTGTTTGGAACACGCGGCCTCAGTGAGAATTAACTCTGTTTCAAAGCAAGAACAAAGGAGAGGACTTATTTTTATCCAGTCACCTGAGGCCTCAGAAGGCCCCTGTGGAGAAATCCCTGATGGCTACGGATTAGTACACTGGGGAGGACACAGGACAAAACTCACCTGGTCACCGGGCTCAAAGCTCATCTCCTCCTTCTCAGTTTTCATCGTGATTAATTTCGTGTTACTGGCAGGGTCTGTCTTACTGTCCAGTCGCTCCAGTTTGGGGGTGATTTCCGGTAAACCGATATCTTTAGTATCATCTTTATCGAGCAGGTAGCGAAGTAGTGCATTCTCTTTCTTCTTGGGGCTCACTGGCTCCTGCTTAATAGTCACCTCGGACCCAGGAGCTGTGCTGCTGGCCTCCTGGCTCAGCTCTTTGCCCGTGGCTTCCGCTGTCAGCTTCGCCAAGTCCACGGGGGAACTGCTGTCCTGCAGGAGTCTGTGCAAAATCTTATGCTTCTCCTTGAGCGAGGTTCCGTGCGTCGACCCAGAGCCAGGCAAGCTGCCCGTGGAGTCCTTGCTGGTGTCCGACAGAGCGCCAGGCAAGGGCGAAGGCTCCGTCTGGTCGGATTTGGTGGTTAGCAGCTGCAGGAGTTTGGTCTGCCCCTTGCCGTCATGCAGTCTGCCCTGCCCGTCAGGCCTCTCGCCGCCCCCGGCCTCGCCGGCATCCTTCTGCTCCCCCGGGTGGCAGCTGCTCTCTGCTGGCCCGGCTGGACCTTCCGAGGGCTCCCCGTAGAGTCCGAAACAGTCTTTGGAGTCTAAGCTTCCCATCTTGCTGAGCGGGGGAGGATTCATATTCACCGGGGAGTTTTGCAAGTTGCCCATTTTGAGGTCCGGCGAAGCCAGCGACGAGCCCAGCGAGACCCCGTGCCCCTCGCTGAGGGCCTGCAGCGCGTTGAGGGAACTGTTGGTGTAGCTATGGCTATTTCCTGTGCTGCTGCAAACTCCCACGGGGGAATGCAAGCTTCCTGCGGGGGAAAACTGACTGGGGGGGATTCGAGGGCTTCCGGCCACGCCAGGGCTCATGCGATGCCTCGGTGAGAGCATGGAGCTGGGCTGTCCTGGATTCAGGCCCGGGCTGCCTTGTGAGGGGCTGTTCATCTTGAGTGCATAGTTACTACCCTGAGGAGTGGCCGCCGGCATGCTCGACACGTGGTTCATTCCCCCGGAACCACCAAACCTGCCCATGGGCATGCCCATTTGTTCCTTTGGGCCGTTCATGGGGAAATTTATATTGCTACTTAGGGTCATGTCCTGACCGGGGTTCCCACTGCACATGGCCTGATGGGCAGGGCTGCTAGAGCTAATTGGATTCAATGGCTTCCCCATCGCTTGTCCAGTCAGATCCGGATTCATTACACACACATTCTGCTCTCTGTAGGATGAGGAAAGAAATATAAGATAAAAGGGAAGACACTGAGCAAGTTGTTATTAATTTTCGAAAATGAGATCGCCTCATTTCTTTAAAAGAATGAACGACATGGAAGGAAAGGATAATACTTTGATGCAACAATCTGCAATTACGGGCAAGAGTGAACATGCAGCGTTTTGGACCAAGAGGGATGTTTTTCAGTCCACTCATTAAGACGTCTGTGGTTCTACAGAGGAAGCTGTGTTTAAATTTGACTACTACCGTACTGAAATTATAGTCGCTAGACAAGACATTAGCGGGCTTCCAATTACATAACATACCTTTCTCATCAAACGGCATGTTATCACGAATAACTGAGAGCTTGTACTGTCTGAAAGAAACGACCCAAACAAGTATAGCTGCCTTCAATTACCTGCCGGATTACAATTCCTAACAACAGACCTATCTGTGAGCCTGGAGCTTGATGTGTGCTGCTTGGCTCAAGATGAAGAGTAAACTTAAGAGGGAAAAAAACTTGCCCCTAACTCTTCGAAACTCTGCAAGCTTTAGAGCCAACAAAGTTACCAAAACTGTTTAGAATTAGATTACCTGTCTAACAGATCCCCTGTCTGGGTCCCCCTGGAAGGCGAAGCAAGAGCCTCTCAGGCCACATGGAAGGAACTGCAGATCGTCCCGAGTCTGTGATCTTATTCCCCAACTCGCGGGCAAACCCTACTCCGCTCCTGGTCTCAAAGCAGGTTCGCTGAGCTGGATGATTTTCCAAGCCCTAGGAGCCTTAATTTACAGCTTGGCAGTCACTTGTGAGCTACCAAACGTGTTCACAAACCCAAACAAAACAGGTTTCACAACTTGTCAAACACCAGCTTTCAGTTGGGGGTGAAATGTGGAGCATCTGTAATCACTTTCAAATTGTTTCAGGTTGAGGTCGGATTTATTAACAGCTGGCAAACTGGGCTGCTTGATTTTTTTATTCGTTATAAGAAAATAAATAATTGAGAAATGTAATGAAAGAGAACTCCAGAGCAACTTTAGATATCTGCTGATAGCACCTCATAAAGTTTTACGTAGCACACATGTAAATTTTACATAACTTGAAATACAATCATTCCCCTAAATTTGTGCTCTAAAACTATATGGTTTATGACACTTACTTTAAAATCAACATTCAATTTTCCTTACTTTTATTTTTTTATGGAAATGTTCACTACCCTTCAATTTAAAGTCTAATGTCAAAAAGTTAATTTAAACCTGAGAATAACAATCTAAAGTATTCCTTCTAAGTGTATGTATATTTGAAAGTTTTAGATTTAAACACACAGGAGCAGAAGTCATTCTATGTTCCTGCCCTGCATGTATCACCGCTGGGAACTGATCAATTCTCTTCTCTGATGTAACAGGCAGTCAGTCATGTCAGAGCAAAGTTAGTGCTAGTCTATGTCCTTCCAGCTGGGTTTTAAGATTCACTAGTATTGGGACTTCCCTGGCAGTCCAGTGGTTAGCACTCCGCGGTTTCACTGCCGAGGGCCCAGGTTCGATCCCTGGTTGGGGAACTAAGATCCCACAAGCCGCGTGGCACGGCCTACATAAAATAAAATAAAACAAAATAAAATTCACTAATATTAAGGCTAAAATTCAAAGTGTAGCCCTACTTTGAATTTCAGTATCGGGAGTTGTCTTTTAGCCAACAGTTAATAACAATTTAATTTTAACTTAATTTATATTTTACATGCCTGGGGTTGGTCAACAGAAATGTCTACCAAACCTGACAAGCTCTGGGACGATTTCCTGCTTTTGGAACCTCTCCTCCTGACTTGGGAAGGGCAGGTGGTACCCCAGAACAAGGCTTACCTGTGCAGCATGTGTAACGATATCACGAGCTGAGGTTCGTTAGTAGTCTGAGAGCGGATGAGCTTGCTTTTCGTTTGTGCAGCCACGAGAGTGCCGTCGGACAAGGAGAAACGATAGATCTGACTGAAGGCCAGTCCCTGTCTCAGCACTGCGGGCAAGCAAGGAAGCAGAACGCACGTTTAGAAACAGAATCAGAAGGTGAGGGCAGGACAAGACATAATAACAGTAATAAACTTTGTTAAGTGTATTATTTTCCTACCAGCAGGTTAAACAGAGTTGTAAGTAATATTTCATGACATTAGAACATTATACATTTTTAAAAGCACATTTATCTTTCATTCAAAGTACCGATAAATTCAATATACTGTTTTGTTTTGTTTTTTTTCCCACAAATGAAGCTTGGACCCTCAAACTACGTTCTTTTTAAAATCGTCAGTATCATGGCAAAACAGAGTGTAAACAATTTATTAGCTCAAAGCAAGCTTTACAATGATTTGTCTAAAATGTTAGGAAACAATGCAATGCATAAACATGATACCTCTAAAGGGTACAATTTGCCTTTAATTTCTCTTCAAACTAATACAGTAGTAAATGTTACAGTAAAACTTATGCCATTGAATATATTCTCCGAATATTCATCTTGAAGTTACGTACTGTTTACTCCATTATCTCACACTACTATTCCCCAATTCTGTTTCTCGGTGTGTAAGAAGTATTATTTCTGTGGTCAGGATAACAGGAAGTAAAAGATAAACAATCACAGGAATCTTTTCAGAGAAAAAAAGGCTAAATAGAAAACTGAAATAATAAAAGTACAAATCTTAGTGACATGGAATTGGTTTAATGTCTGGATAAAGAGTCAGGCGTTTCCATTTTCAAGACTATAGCAGAAAATATAACACTAGGTTAAAATAATTTCTCTTAAAATTTCAGATTTATCTTTAAAACAACTGTATTTTAAAATTGTCAAATACTGCATATTAAAAAAGAACACTTCAATTCAGAGAAAAAGGAGCCATACAGTTTAGTTACCTTCTAAACCATTTTAAGAAGACTACCATTTTCTACCACATAATCCTCAGCACAAATTTTGCGGGCTGACTAGTTAGTCCCAAAGTGGCCAAGCACATTCATCATTCCACAAAATTACCACAAAATTAGAGAGAGAGGCAGACAGACAGACAGACAGTCAGACAGAGGTAGGTGCTGACACACAACGTGGATTCAGATTTTTTGGTAAAATTTCACTTTGAGCAATTTCCCTGATGAACACCCCTGCAGTTCCAGGTATTTAGGGACATGCAGTATTTAGGTATTACTTTCTGCCACCAACTGCTGCATGATTTCTCTGAAGTGGTGGTACTGGAAATGAATTACTGTACATACATGTATCTTGCTTTGTACACTAAGTATGCCACTAAAAGGTGGCATAAATACCATTTTTATAATAGGACCCATATTTCCGATGGCTTATAATTTCAGAATTTTATCCAACCTTGGCTGTGATCCCTCAAGATTTTCCATTTCCATTTGGTCTATATCAAACACCTCTGCTGAGTAGATTTGTGTCAGCAAGCCCCTGAACGCATTCAGGAAGCTCCTCCATGTAAACAAAGCCTTCCAGTAGATTTTTATTCAATGCAAATGATTACCTTCAATCTGACTTATTTCACACATTTGGATGAAATGTATTTTATACATTGCGGAGTTTCCTTTCAGTGGGTCCCATCTGTTTAAACCTAGCATAGTGCCTAGTACATCTGTGTAAACCCTTTTGTAAGGAATCACGAAGCCACAGGATTAAATGTGGGGCATTGCTACTCAGGGCCCAAGGACACTGAACACGGCTGCTGATGGAGATTTCTTATTCTTTGTCACTATTCTTTTTATTTTAAACCAGATCTAGTGAAATGGCAGGTTAATTATTGATTTCTGTCAAATGTACCATCTTTATTTCCTCTTACTCTTTCCCACTTACAGAAAAATGCTGGAAGACACAAATTGTTGGATTGTGTGCTTATTTATTTCTAAGAAATAAGGATGAAGAAGATAAACAGGATGAATAAGATGAGGGAAAAATAAGGAAATGGAAAGAGAGGTCATTTACCATGACTTGTACTTTTTCATAATCAATCTTAAAAGCATAAAGTTTAAACATACAAACACTCTTGGTAAATGCCAAGGTCACGGATGCATGTTAAACGGAAGATGACCAACTAAAACTTGATATTCAATAATGAGTTACAAATTTTTTCTGCAAAAATGCAGACGATTTGCCAAACTGAGTCATAAGGCACAGGGCCCCCGTCCCTCACAGGCAGTGTGGCCCCCATAGAATCCACGCCCATAACCAAGCGCCCCTGCCAGGACATGCAGGGTCCACGAGAGGAGAGTCAGAAGACCAGAAGGAAAAAGTGTCTCCCTCCCCCATGGAGTCCTGCTAAAGAAAGGAATTTTTTCTTTGTTCTCACCAATTTAACAAAAACCCAGAATGCACTTGAGAAAAAGTGATGCTGCAGAAAGAACCATGGGAGCAGCGCAGTGGTGAAGTGATGGCCAGGACGGGCCTCAGACCCAGCTCCGGAGCTGACACTTTTTAAATTAAAAAAAAAATTTTTAATTTATTTATTTGGTTGCACTGGTCTCAGTTGCGGCAGGTGGGCTGCTTAGTTGCGGCTCACGGGCTCCTTAGTTGCAGCACACGGGCTCCTTAGTTGTGGCATGCAAACTCTTAGTTGCGGCATGCATGTGGGATCTAGTTCCCTGACCAGGGATCGAACCCGGGCCCCCTGCGTTGGGAGCACAGAGTCTTAACCACTGTGCCACCAGGGAAGTCCCAGGAGCTGACACTTTCTAATGGAAGGCTCCTGAGGCCATGTCACCTGTGTCAGCTCCCCACTGACAGCACAAGAGTCAAACGCCCACTTCCTAGGTGGGCTGTGGCGGTCAAGGGGCTCACGGAAAGAGGGACAATGCCAGGCAAAGGCCAGGTGCTCAAGGAGGGCTGAGTCTTGGGTTTAGTTCCAGGTGTCCTATTAACTAACTGTGCGACCTCAGACAAGTCACTTCATCTCTTTCTAGAAACATCTGGGCAGTCTTCAGTGGTCGTCATCCGGAAGGAGGGCTTGGGATCCCACTGTCGCCTCTAACAGGAATTCACCTGCTCTTGCAAATTTCCTTTCATTCTTATTTCCACAGTGTCCTTACGATTCAGATGGTATTTCTTTTGCTGTTAGAGGGGACACCTCAGTACGTTGTTTTACACATCTAGAAGCCGTAGCAGCAAAGACAATGATCTCTTTCCCTTTCCTGTCATCTGTCTTTGTGAGATTATCATGCCCAATTCGATTCCCTTCATCACACTCTTAGCCTTACAGGTTCTCCTATTCAATTTCCCTTCAGACGGCGACAATTCTGGGCGAGACGATGCCAGCACATACGAACCCAAAGAGTCACCAGATCCAAGTCCCCGGAGGTGGATTCAGCAGTCACTGTTTCCGAGAAAGCTCTCCTAAAAAGCAGCGGTTGAGCAAGATGAACCTCGGGAAAAGCACCGTTTAGAGGCGGTTACCTTCATGGTGATGCCTCTTGGCGTGCGACGCAGACTCCCCTTCGTGCTGCGCGTGGAACTTCTGGATGCACCTCCTCACCAGGTCCTCCCAGCCCGGCCTCATCGCTGCCCGCATGGTGCTGGTGTCCAGCGACGTGATCTTGCCTAGCAAATAACAGCAGGCGTTACACCTACGTACTGATCTGTTCTTTACAGAGATAAGTACACCTTAAAAAGGTAAAAATTTATTTATTTGGAATAGGCAGCACAAGTGCATGGACCAAAAGGGTAGACGGTGAAAAGGAGTTTTCCCCCCGCCCCCGCCTCCAGCTCCTCCACGCTTCTGCCCCAGCAGCAGCCACTACTACCAGCTTCTTCATAATTTTCTAGACCCATTCCCTGCATTTACAAACATGTAGGTATTCTAGAAGGATTTCTTTGGCAAGAAAATTTACCTTGGAGATCTTGGCGAGTAGTGAAACTTTCTGATGAGGGAAGAACTGGTCTCTCCTTCATGGGGACTCTTCTAGCCACACAAATCAAGCAGGACTGCAAATCTTCAATCACATACATTGATGGTTATCATATCAGGCTTTTTTAGTGTTTCAAACAAGATCAAATGCATTTCTGACAGCACAACCTTGCAGATCAACAAGGGAGAGAGCGACGAAACACTATGTACCCAGGCTCCTCCCCTGAAGTGGGAAGCAGCTGGGGGCGGATGAGCTCGGGGAGCTGAGGATAAACCGCTGAAGCCACACGACACACGTGATAAAAGCACATCCACCATACCAGAGTCAACCATCTGAAACCATCTCCCCAGTGGCGGAAAAGAATGGAATCCTTTCTTATTAACTGGCTGATAGTAACAGCCAGCTGAATTCATAAGAAAGCACACAAGTGATGAAAACTAAAAGCTGATACTCTGTCGAGGGTTTGCTCCTTGAGTCTTAGGTTCACCAAGATACAGGAGAACTAGATATACCTTCTACCCAACTATGTCAATGCTCCTACAATGGCAATATGCAATTTAAGACGAAGTATATAAACAGAGTCTAGACTCAGATTCGGAGAACAAGTCCTAGAAAATGCAGTGTGTGCCAAGTCTAGAGTCTTGGCCACGGCTAGGTTCTCACGCAGCTCTAAGCATTTATTCCTTACCCCACTTCAACTGTTTTATGTATCTGTGTTCACTTCTGGAGAACAGGGAGGATGTGTTTTATCTTGTAACATGCAGAGCACACTGCAAGCCCTTTCAACTTCAAACATGTTGGGGAAAAGGTTGATTTAAAAAGTCTCTTCATATCTTATGTCGCTGATTTATGATTGTTCCCCTTTAAATTCGGGAAAGAAGTTCTTTAAATATATCCAGTAATAGTGAGTATCACAAAAATAAATGTAATCCTTGTCCTCAACATTAATAAAACCTAAATATTTGAGCACTTACTATGAGACAGACACCTTTCTAGCTGCTTTATAGGCTACTGATTCATTTAATCCTCTTAACAACTCTATGAGGCAGATACTAGCATTATCTCCATTTAACAGAGGAGAATCCAAAGCACGGAGTTTCAGTAACTTGCCCAACATCACACAAAACTTTGGGGAAGCCAGGATTTGAACGTGAGCGCACCATGCCTCAGAAACCCTACTCTTATGCTACACTGTGTAATCATTCGGAATCAGATTTTAAATGTACAAAAATGTTTAAATAAATATATAGCACAAAATCATAAGTCAGCTCAGCTGTAGAATACGGCTTTAGAATATTATCACAGATGGATGTATTAGCAACACTTACTCTGTTGCATACAGGAGAATAAAATCGCTTGACATTCCGTATCTATGTAAAAACTTAATTTTGAAAGCTATGTATCATCTGTGACAGCTCTATTAACTTCCTTTCCAATAAAATTTAAATTAAAAATTACTTACATATTTTTTTAAAAGAGGATTAACTATCTAGTATTGAATGCCAATCACGGCTCAGGCATGTTCACTTAATCCTTATTACGCTGTGATACTGGAATTGTTGACTTCACTGGTTAAGAGAGTACACGGATGTTCGGAGGTCGAGAAGGTTTTGCCCAAAGTCAGAGCTGGTAAGCGGCTGATTTAGGAGCTGGCCTGCCTGATTACAAAGCCCACGGTGTTTCCACTGACTGATGGTCCCCGGCTCCCCTGCTTCTGCTACACACGCAGAACGCGTTCTTCAGCACTGTCCCATGTCACAGACAGTGACACGCGGCGGCGTGGAGTGGCTTGCTTGGAGGGCGTAGGGGGTGGACACTAGGTCAGCACCTCTTTAAAGGTAAAAGCCTATGAGCTCACAGTCTGGAACCCTTTTCCCAATCCCCACTCCCGTCTCCATCCTCTCCTATCCTGGACGCAGCATCCATAGACAAACCATATGAAATCCATTAATCCCTTGGAAGTATATGAAAGATGTTATTTGTACCATGTGTGTTTTTCCAGGGTGTGGCTCAGAGCTTGTTACAGACATTCACAGGAGCCTAGGATCCCCGAGAGGTTCAACACTAGTGGACGTGCTCCAGCAGGGTAGCTGCTGGCCACATGGGGCTATTCAAACGAAAACTTAATAAAATAGACAATTTGGTCCCCAACTGCATTACTGATATTTCAAATGCTCAGTAGCCACACGTAACTAGTGGCGGCTGTGTTGGACATTGAAGACACGTAACACTGCCATCGTCACAGCAAATTCTATTGGATCGTGCTGTTTTAAAGACTTAATAATTGAATTTATCACAAAAATTTGTTAAGTAGGTGAAAAGAACAAAGAAACTGCCTCTACATTTTTCTTTGTGTGGCCTCTAATTTCAGATTATTAAGTGTGAAAGAAGTAGCACAGGAATACATGATGTAACATATCCCAGAGATTTGGCCCCTACCTTCTCCTTCTTCTTTGATGGACTTTGGTTGAGAGACAGCAAAGCACTGCATAGTTTCATATTTCTGATGTACTTCCTGGTTTTCATGACCTTCCTCTTCTGAATCAGGTAAAGGTTTTACCAGCATCCGACAATTGAAAGTATGGCTGTTCCGCCTGGGAGGTTCGCCAGACCAAGCTCCCCCGTTCACTGGGCAAAAGGCAAAAGCAACCCGACAGTGTAAAGAAACTAGCGTCAGACTGGCTTCTGCCTAATTATCAGAACGATGTAGGAAACATATGGTTATCTTACTTTTATATAGTGCTTATACTTTTCTAAGTAATTTCAAAATCTAAAGGGGAAAAATTATTGGGTTAATTCTTGGGAATTTCAAATGTCTTTTACACACTTCTTACTCTTCACCATGACTCTTTCCCTTCAAGTGCAGGCCCTGATTGCTGACCAGCCCCCTCTTACCCATCTAACCAGACCTTTCACGTTGCCCAGCACAAGCCTCCCCGCCATCACCTTCCATACCCAGTACCACATGGATATCTTTGCACCTGCTACCTTGTCTAAAAGGTCCGGCTGCCTCTATGTCTCCCATCCGCATGTACTCCTGCTCTACGGCTGAGATCCTTTAGATACTTAACCAACTGCTCTAGGCATCCCACACTGCCTCTTCTTACTGACCTTTCTTTCCTAAAACTTAACTGAAATTGTACTGTATATTCTGTAACTTGGCTGTAGTTTTTTTTTTTTTTTTTTGCTTCGTGCATATTTCTTCATAAGACTGAGATGATCTTGAGGATACACTGCTAATGTCATTTATTTCTTTCCAACGAAATACTACTTCACATGTCTTCTATTTTAGTATCAATACTTAGAAACATATATATTAATTCAAGAAAAAGATGAAAGAGAAGAAAGCCCTCTTTTTTTGGGGGGGGAGATGCATTAGAGAAATCAAAGAGAGAAATAAAATAATGACTGATTTTGAGAATTTAAGGGTGTTTACAGATCACCAGATCAGCCTCCTCATCTACAGATGAGAAAACTGATGTGCAAAGAAATATTCAGCTTCTAGAAGAGCTGGAGTCAGAACCGACCCTACTTCTCACTTCGGTGCCCTTTTCTTTACTGTCGCTTGTGTTTTATCTAAAAGATATTAGGACCAGCAGGACGATGAAAGAGGGGAATCAGAAAAAAGGGCCAGTCATAAGACAAGCAAATGCACTCTCAGAAAGTCACTAGTTAGAAAACGCTTAAAAGGACACCTAGGCGAACACAATGCTAACCCCACAGGCACTGGGCTGTAGAGGAAGAAAGAAGGAAACAAACCCTAGAGAGAAAAGGGAAATATCAAGTGAACCACAGGAGGCTGTTTTACAAGCAGGGACCACAGCTAGCTTTATACAGATGTCTGAGAAGTTTATTTTACCATCAGCATTCTTAAAAGCTTATTTACACAATGAAGACTACATAGAGTAATCAAAGAAAAAAGTTCTTGTTCACTCAGGTTAATACGTAATTTGCAAGTATAAAAAAGTACAATATAAAGTAAGGCAAAGAGCTCTTTAGACAAGTGAATTAATAATAGTGAATTAATAAGTATAGGTCTTCTGAGGAAGTCATAAAATTACTGAAGAGATTTGAAAATACTAGTTACTTGAAATAAGACATCCCACTTTCTTGTTCATTTACTAGAGAATATAATGGAAGAACCTCACACGTATACTTTGTATTACTGCTGCAGTCACTCTGAACAAAGGGTTATCCTATTAAAGAAAAGCTAGCCACAATGGAATGTGAAAGGACCTTTTCCTATTTACCATGGTAACAATGAGACCAGCTAGCATAAACAGTTTTAAGAAAAGGAACAGAAATACTTGCTAACTCAGGACTTGACCTTATTCTCTACTAAAATATGCACTCCTTTTTACCCATGAAGACATTCTCAGCAACATGAGCTTAAGTGAGAATATAGAAAAAGAGCCACTTAGTAACTGGGAACAGCAATGCTCTAGAGCAGCCACTGAGGTGGGCCCACGCTGTGAATCACCCGCTTTAAAGTACGGCCCTTCGGAATCACGGACACTCTCGGATAGCATCTCCAGGTCGAGATGAGGAAGACAGGAAGGGGAAGCAGGGAGCGGGCGTGGAAGGGCGGGGGGTGGGGGTGGGGCCCTTGCCACCCGCAGGGCCACTGAGGAGTCCTGTGAAGCCCCAGAGCCCATTTCGGGTTCCCAGGCTGGGAGCATTCGAACCTCCACACGCCACTTGTTCCTCAGCATTTTATTTTTAGAATGTCGTATACACCCACATCATACCCTTCACCAGCAGGACTCAAAATAAACTGAATCTCAAGCTCCTCGTGACCTTCTGCGTCTTAGGTTGTCACGGAAGAAAAGGACAAAGCAGAGCCGACGGGCACTGGATTGGGCGGGAGGCAATCGGCAGCCTCTTAAAAAACAACCAAATAAATCCCATGAAAACAGTTGCCATGTGCCTACTCTCCAACTGCATTATTTTTACTTACTTGAAATATAGGGTCAAAACGATCATTCATTCAAGACCAGGACCTACAGATGTCCTTTTCTGCCTGACCTTGAAGCTTACACAGTTAACACAAGCATCTCTAAAAAATTACCCAGTTACTCTTATCCCCAGCGGACAGAATATAGTTCTGTTTTCTGCCCTCTGGCCAAGACACTGTGCGTGTGGGCAGGGGCTGAGGAGAGACCCAGGAGACACTCATTTACCTATGGACTTTGGCAGCAGGTTTTTGACGAATTCAGTGTGGTCCCCAACATGCAGGATGCTATATACGCTTTTGTTCATCAGCTCTTCCTGGTTATACCTTAGGTACTGTGTCACATTCTCTGAAACAAACACAACGTTGCCTTCCAGGTTCACTACAAAGAAGAACCCATCAAGGGCCTAAGGGAAGAGGCACAAATTGTGTTAGAAAGGAGGCAGCATAAAATCACATCCGACTGCTAAGAAGGGAGTGGCCCCTTTAAGGGAGACATAATTCACGTGTGGGGAGAAGGGTGATCTCTCTTGCACCACTCCTATCATCCAGAAACAGTTAACACATATTCTCTTGCTGAAATGAGTCCATCTTAGTAAGTGGAGGAGAGACTACATAAGGGTTTCTTGTCACAAACTAAATGACAAACAGTCACTCTGTTAATTCATCAGGAGATAATTACTGCCACGTAAAAGTATACAGGCATTTATCTGCATTTTCCAAATGAGATTGATGTACTCCGTAGGGCCGAGAACAACTTTTATGCTAGTGATCCAATACTGAGTCATTTTTTTGTACACTTCCTCATGGAATACAATGGGAAGGAGAGGTCATTGATAATTTTCCCTCAGTTTAAGGATAAATGCCAAGGAAAAAAATCAGAAAATTTTACTACCTTTAAAGCTTCCAAGGCTTAAGCGAAAATAATTGAAGGTGATCTCAGACCTTTTAAGGAACACCAATCCTTTATTGTTTGGTGTAAATGGGGAAAGAGTCTGGGAGGTGTGTCTCTGATGTGACAAACCAGTCTTCCTGGGGACCTCAGGCTGAGATACAGCCGGCACTGTCCTGAGACTGCACAGGGCCTTGAGGTTTAGGTTTGTAACAGGGAGGACTGGAAAGTTAACTAATCACGCCTGGCTCTATTACTTGTTCTCCAAGTTGTCAAGATGCAGGTTCCTAAATCACCCAGATAGCAGTAGCATTTTTCCTGTGATGGGTGCATAGCTCACTTTGCTGTCATTCCAAAACAGATTAGGGAAGGAGATGAAGGACCTAGGATCATTTCAGGAAATCAAGAGGATAATAATAGATATAGACACGTTTACTGAGCCTTAAACACACAGTGTTGTTTTAATATTTACAATTCTGGAAGGAATGTTTTCCCTTTTCCAATTCACAGAGGAGGAAAAAAACTGAGACTCAAAGAGGTTAAGGGATTTGCCCAGGCACTTGCAACTAGTCAGCTGGGTTGCAAATCCAGGTGGCTGTGACTCCGAAGCCCATGCTTTCAACTACCACGCAGCACAGTGCTCTCCAGTATTTACCCAGCCCATCTTCCTATCATGGTCGCCTGGGTGACGCAAAGGCCGGGAGCTCAGTGAGTTTCTCTTGGTTCCTCCTCCTTTTTCTTTCTGATCCTCACTTGTCAGAGCTGTTGCATGGACCAGGGGAGTGATCAGGGCTAGAAGAGGCTTGATACTGACCAGGCATTCCTTGGGCCAGGAACACGTGGACCACAGAGTTCATGCCAGTTTCTTCATGCTGTGTATTTACTACTATTTTAACACGAATGTTACATGGACACACCAGTATGACAAAGTGTATGAATGGGGCATAAAGTGTTTACTTTCTCTCTAGTTTGTTTTTTCCTTAAGTTATTATTTAACAGGCTCCTATTTTGTGAGCTTTCTTTGAATATATTCCATCTTTAATTCTATTTTCATGACAAAACTAAGCGCTCTCTCAAATTAGAACTGACCATAAGGCACCAATGAAAAGCTCTTAAAAATATATATTTAAAAAAAAACACCATTTGGTTTTAAGTTTTTCTTAAATGTTCAGTCAGGTTTTCCCAATGGTATAAACAATATGCAGGACAAAGCAAGACTATGTGTAAACAGCCTTCCACAGTATGTTGGCATCAACTGTTGGAAACCTTGCGTGAGTGTGTGTGTGCGTGTATGCGTGTGTGTGTGTAGGACAGGAAGTCAGTTGATTAGTTATATACCAAATGTCCTTTTAAACTCATTGCTTAAATACATATTCAACAGGGATTGTCATAATTATATTACCTGTTGTTCACTTTTAGAAGTGCATGTAGTTTCCTGCTGCTTTGTACCATGCTAAAAAGACTGACTGTGGCATAATATAACTGAAAGATGAAATTCTTTCATCTTATAAAACTGTTTGTTTTTTTAAAGCTCACTATGATATGCTCTGATGAAAAAAGCTGACATTTGGTTTCGTTGCCTAGCAACCACTATGCTATGATGTAAGCATGAGTGTGCATCTATGCCTAGAACGGCTCAATGAGAACAAGTTTTCTCCGTTTAGATTATTACATGCAAACAGGGATAAAGATGCAAATTCAAACCTTAAGTCTCTAGATTCAAAGCGTTACCTCTCACACATTTAGCACTGAAGTCCTGCTGAACAGGTGCTTGCTCAATGCACTGAATTCTCAGAAGACTATTTTGAAACAGTGAAAATGTGGATTTATTTGATCTTACGAGATAAGGTCCACTGATATCCAGCAATCTGATTTCTGCAATTAGTGAACTTACTCTCAAAAGGCTTGAGTCATAGCCTTGTGGTTACTGCAAGCATTTCTTTTTAGAAGCCTCAAAAATCTTCCCAAGAGTTTCCACCCTACTTTAATTTCCCCCCATATAAGGAATAAGCACAGATATATGGGCATTTCCTAATTGTAAAAATTTAGATTACCATCATTTCCAAATGAATTTTGTTTCTAGTTCTTTCATCTAATTCTAAATAAACAGCCCACCTAGTTAAGAGTTTTCTCATCTGCTTCTAAGAACCAAGTGGGAAGTAGCACTCTCTGGCCTTCCACTGCCTCGTGAATTCGGGAAAATCAGGTTAAGTGTGTTTTTGCTTCTTCTCTGAAAATTATCGTTAAATGTTTTCAAGCCAGTGATAAAAGAGATATAAGCAAGGGCCAACGTGGGGTCATTTAAAGTCTTTTGGCCAGCAAGGTCAGACCCAAGGAATGAATTCTGTCATTTCTAAACATAAAGACCGGGTCAGACAAGCTTTACATTTCTTCTGTGTCCCCCCACCCTCCGATTATATGGTAGATTTTCACAGAATTAGATTTTCTAAAAATAAAAATCATCTTATGCACCAACCGAAAAAAAAGGGGCAATTATTGGTGATCTCTGCTTTAAAAATCCTAATTTCTTATATACGTGCAGCTGCTGCAAGATAAGTGATTCTACAGTGGCAGTGCTGCAGAGCTTCTGGCCATGCGGTAATTTTCAATCTCATCATATCATCAGCAGAGTAAATTATCCTGAGAACTGACATAATTTATGTCTCAGGGCTCCTCTGCTTCTTGTTATATATTCACTGACATTTTTTCCCTCATCTTACCATAGCCTACATCTTAAATTTTAATTCTGGAATAGGTACAGCAAAGGACTTGGTGTTTAGTACTGTACCGGTTAATAAAATAAGAAAGCGGGACTTTACAAAATCTAGATAGTAGTCTGGTCATAAAACTTCCTAAAGTTAATAAAGAAAAGGCAGTTACGACAATTCATTACACTTGTGATGCTTAAGAGTTCTGCCTATTCCTTCAATTTTCGTCTTCATGAAATCAATAAACTAGTTGAAGTAACGTAAGTAACAGGCGTAAACCTCCTCTTTAAAAAAATTTTTGGCTGCACCATGGGGCACGCGAGACCTTAGTTCCCTGACCAGGGATGGAACCTGTGGCCCCTGCAGTGGAAGCACACAGTCTTAACCACTGGGCCGCCAGGAAAGTCCCGAGTAAACCTCCTTTGGTCCTCAAATTTTAACCTGTATATACAGGCATATGGACATGCATATATGAAAACCTAAGAATTCTGGGAACGTTTCAAACCACAACAACATCACAGAATTTAACAGGACTTGTGAACACGGTTTTCCAAAATGAATGCTCAACTGACAGTTAAAGTTGGTCAAATTTGTATTCTAATCCACTTAATTTAATTCTGTATTATCAATTCGAAACGTATATAAGCTGGAATCCGGAGTAAAATCTAGATACATATTATTAATAGTAAGCTCAAGAGGTCAGCAGTACTTCAACTTTAAGAGTGAGAATTAAGTGTGGATTCTCCTTAAATTACATTCACTTGAAAATTAAATGGAATAATGGATAAACAACATTGTGAGATACAGAACCAAAATGAGGGTGCACTACCTCAAGCATCATAGGCCCTAGTGCATCCTTGTCGATGACACCCTGCCCGGTAGATGACACGTCTGACTTCTGCACTTCATCTATGTTGGCGGCTGCTGCTTTCTCTGCAACAAACACAAGTGTGAATTCAACGGCAGTGCTCTTTCCAAGGACAGAGTGACACAGAAACATTTTTATTGTAACGATTTCAAAAATCTCCAGTGGGATCAGAGCCAGCTATAAAAAAGTTAGAGTACATCCCCACCACCACTGCACGGGAGAAACTGCTGGAAGCCGGAGCCGGAACATTAACTTTTCCCCTCCAGAACCCTGTGGCTCAGCCCCTTTCATGCCGCCGATAAAATGACTTTAGGGGTTTCATGCCAGTCCCTGACAAGCATTTTTTTTTTCTAGATTGCAAAACTGCTCTATACCGCGGCACAATTAGTGCCGCCTGCAGAGATTCCCCGAGCTGGGATGACCCGGGGCCTGTTGTTCAGGCTTCGGGAAAGAAATCAAAGATGCATTTGAAGGAGGAATCAAAACGCGTCCTGACCACTGCGGCTGCTCCCACGTGACAGTCCCCTGGCTCTTGTACTGTCCCACCTCTTGTCGCCTTCACATTTAAAGTAACCAGAAAGACTGGCCCCTGTCTGGTGGAAGGTGCCTGACGAGGTAAGGCAGAGAGAGCGGCACCCTATCAAGCACTCGGAGAATTTCAACGGCTGCCCTTTTATCTAGTCCAGAGGTGTGGACTAAAACGTCTCCCCACGAGGCCTGGGAAGACATTCCATCACAGAAAAGTCTCACGGAGGAAGCAGATGCACAGTCATCAATGTACATATGCAAACGGGTTATTTCAAGAACACCAAGAAAAGTTCAAAGTACAACAGATACATCCCAAAACGTGCTAGGAAACGACACAAAACAATGCGCCAGTTATTTGTCCTGAATAAATTATATCCTTGTTTACACTGCACGTTATCACTGTAATTAAATGCAAGTAAAGAAAACTGTAAATCAATTTAGTACTCAGAGTCAACTTGCTTTCATGAACTTAGTAGACTCGGCTTCCTTTTTTTTCATAACAGAAGATTTTACACAGTATTTTGAAAACCTGTAACGTTTAATTTGTACCTGGGAACCTAGAAAGTAATTAGGAATTACACAGGCCCTCCAAATCTTGCCGCTCCCTGATGGAAAACGTCCACATGCATATCTATCAGTGGAAAAGGGAAGAAGGCCTGTGTAGTTCAAGTCTAAGCTCAGCCACTTAGTACAAGTCAGAGCACGTCATTGCAACTTTTTAAGGCCTTAGTACCTGCCTTCTCGCGTCACGGCCCGTGACAGGAGTAAATGGGATGATGTGTAAAAAACACTTTAAAAACCAGAAAGGAGTTTACAAATGTAACTTACTACTAGCACAGCTGTCTTTTTAAAAATCTTTTTTTAATTTTTAAAATTCATTTTTATTTTAAAAAAATATTTATTTATTTATTTAGCTGCGCTGGGTCTTAGCTGCAGCATGCGGGGTCTTCGTTGTGGCATGCGGGATCTAGTTCCCTGACCAGGGATTGAACCCGGGCCCCCTGCATTGGGAGCGCGAAGTCTTAACCGCTGGACCACCAGGGAAGTCCCCGTATCTGTCATTTTTTTAAATTGGAGTATAGTTGCTTTACAACGTTGTGTTAGTTTCTGCTGTACAGCAAAGTGAATCAGCTGTAGGTATACATATATCCCCTCTTTTTTGGATTTCCTTCCCATTTAGGTCACCACAGAGCACTGAGCAGAGTTCCCTGCGCTATGCAGTAGATTCTCATTAGCTATCTATTTTATGCACAGTAGCGTATATATTTCATTTATTAGCTCTCCCTTACTTAGTTCCAAACGCAGAACTTAGAAGCAGAGAGTATCTGCTTTTCTCAATGACTCTGCGACGTTCCTGATTCACCTGCTTAGATCTGAATAACTGTGACCAGCTATAGATAGAGATATAACCTGTCTGGTAGCCTTCGTAACTCAGCACGTGAAGATGTGTTAGTCCTCACTTCATTTCTTTCCTTGCTGCCCTCCCTAGCTCTTGACTGCAGGTCCCCTACCCCATCTGCTGGCTTGGTCTCAGCCCAGTTCCTCAGCCAGTCTTAACTGAGGCAGGCAGCGCCTCAGGTTGTCCAGACAATTACTGCACATGTTCTCCCCATCCCCTCCCCCCGCCCCATCCTCCCAGAATCTTTCTCACCACCGAGTAAACGCACGCGGGGCGGACTCCCACGCCCCGACCCCTGCTTCTGCTGGTCACTCCGTACGGCTGCAGATTTCTTTTCAGTGTCCGCTCACTTGCCCACACGAGTCCGGGGACAGGGCTGGCACCCTCAGCTGCTGCTTCACCTACTCTTCCTCTAACTTAACAGCCCTGCGCTGGCGGGGGTCTGTGCGGGCTTCAGGCCTGAGGATCCCCGAGTTTCCTTAATACTGAATCTTAAAACCCACGTAACAGGTATTATAAATGTACGCGGTCCTACTGCATTCTCATTTATTTACGTTTTGTCTGCGGTGCTGTGGCATTCGGGGTGTAGGAACCACGTGCTAACACCCTGCAGACTGAGTACTTCTCAGCCTTCCCTTGGCCTCCTAACCATTCACAGGGCCATCGTGCTCCCATCAGCACCTTCGGTGGCAGCAGTGACTCTCAAAGTGGGATGGTGTGACTGAGAAGACGTCCCCAGAGAAGGTCTATCAGAATCTGCAGCTTGAAAGGCCTTCTTTGCACAACATGCTGCTACATCTTCTTGGAAGGTATCATTTCTCCTCCCCTCCTGCAGTGAGAACCCCAGCCCAGGAAACGGTACACTATCCCCACCAGGAGTTTCATGAAAGGGGTATCCTTGGTGTACCCTCAGTGGCCAGCACCATCCCTATGTCAGAGTAGGTTTTCACTGAATATTTGGTGGCTGACTGACGAGACCAGACCCACTGCTGGCACTGACCCCCGGGAATGCAGGGGCAACTAGAATCGAGGGTGGCGGGGAAAGGAACTGATTTTCCCCCTCAGGCCCACTGGCCCTCCAGGTGCAGGGGTCAGCAATATGGGGAAAGGGTCTCCTGAGGAGAACTGGGCTTAAATGATGAATCATCTTGTCTTGCCTCAGTCGTCAACTTTCAAGGCATCTCACATTCTTGCCGGCTCCCAGGTCCTTCCAATCCTTCCACTGTTACAACAGGTGGTGTTATTCTTCTTAAAGAAAGGACTGGGACTTCCCTGGTGGCGCAGTGGTTAAGAATCCACCTGCCAATGCAGCGGACACGGGTTCGAGCCCTGGTCTGGGAAGATCCCACATGCCGCGGAGCAACTAAGCCCGTGTGCCACAACTACTGAGCCTGCGCTCTAGAGCCTGCGAGCCACAACTACTGAAGCCTGCACGCCTAGAGCCTGTGCTCCGCAACAAAGACAAGCCACTACAATGAGAAGCCCGCGCACCGCAACGAAGAGTAGCCCCCACTCACTGCAACTACAGAAAGTCTGCACGCAGCAACAAAGACCCAGTGCAGCCAAAAATAAATAAAATTTTAAAAAAAGAATGGACTTAATTTAGATTAAGGTGAGGCGGAGTGAGATAGGAGGCAAAAGCTAATCACAAAGGTAGCCCCACACCTATCACTGATCACCGGAAAACATTAGGCTATTTGTCATATGAGATTCTGATATCACTATAGTAATAAATTATGGTTTTCTGTGGTGTCTATATTAATGCCTCATTTTATGGCAAAATAAATACAAAATAACAATGTTTGTGATAACCCATTTCTGAGTCATTTCTTAAAAAAATTAAAGTATAGTTGATTTACAATATTACATCAGTTTCAGGTGTACAACATAGTGATTCAATATTTTTATAGATTACACTCCACTTAAAGTGATTATAAAATATTGGCCATACTCCTTGAGCTATCCATTACATTCTTGTGTCGTATTTATATTTCCCAAGTCTTTAAAAGACAATATACTTTGTGAGATGTTGGCAGTTTGAGGATCCGATCATCATTCTGAAGACCCCAAAGTTTCCTGAATTCATTAATTAATATTTTGTGGAATTAAAAAGATTCAAACTTGGAAAACTCAATCATGCAGGTTCCTAAACACTGATAAACTTTCAGGTCAGGCTATTCTAAATATTCTAGCGATGTGTTCAGACACTGAATTTTTGACTTTTATCGGAAAATAAGAATGAGGGACCTCCCTGGTGGCTCAGTGGTTAGGACTCCACGCTCCCAATGCAGGGGGTGTGGGTTTGATCCCTGGGAGGGGAAGTTCTGCATGCTGCGTGGCGCGGCCGAAAAAAAGAAAAAAAGAAAAAGAAAATATGAAGAATGAGATTGTATCTGCATAGCATTTTCTTTCATCTTTAGGAATCTACAGATGAGGTATAATTTAGGGCAAGGGCCTAAAATTTAATGTAAGAGATGACTTAGAGGGGGATAAAACATGTGTTTGGGCTCTACTATAAAGCCTGGACAAAAATAATTATCATCCTGAAAAACTGTAATAATAAAACATGTCCTTTTTTCCTCTTTATAACATTCAACTGAAAAATCTTCAAAAGGAGAAAAGCGGCTGCTAACAAGCAGTCACAGAGAACGCGGGGCTGGCACGGGGAAATCGCCCAGTTACACTGTCCACGTGTCTGGATGTCTTGCTATGTGTCTCACGCATGTTTGTGGTGCAGGTGGAGTGAAGGATCCTTGTGGGCTGAGAGCTTACATCCAGCTGCAGGGGCAAAGCACTGACAGCTGAGCCAAATGAGAACTGAGGGCTGAAGTGCAAGGAACTAACTTTAAGTTCACAGAAGGGATAAAAAAGGCTGGACATAGCTGAAAATACTTTGCATCCATGGTAGTCGAATTGGATTCTGCAGGATTCGTGAGCACATGGCAAAAGCAATGGACGTGTGGCATCCCTCCCCAGGCAAAGCTCAGCCTGGCCTTTGAAACCAGTGTTATGGGATAATGGCGAAAAGATTGTCCAAGCTGGAATTCTAGGAATCTGACTCAAAATGAAAACAACAAAAATGTTTCCCAAGGTCAATCTGAAATTGTGGAACGTGTGCTGGAAAGAAAACTCCAGATGAGACCATTGATTATTTGCAAGAGAACTTTTAAAATGTTCATTTATACAACACTATTCATATATTTACTAAGACACTGGGAAATGTTCACTACTCACAGAGTAAATAAATAAGAAAACAGGGTGAAGAATTTTGGGCCCTTCACGCCTATCCTCACTAAGTGTTTGTATATATGCATTTTCCTGCTAATTTGTCATCTATTATTCAATTCCGTATTCGATATGTGCTCTGGCTATTTCTCAGTATTAGAATATCAATAATATGAAGTGATAGAAAATACCCAGAAATATGGCTTTACCAATGTAATTGGAATCTAAATTAAACTGGCCATGAATTTATATTATTTGGGTACTTTTCATGAAGTACTACCTCTCTGTACAATGTTCATTTGGGCTTTGAAATTAAATAGGAGGAAGAAAAGAACTCCTTTGAGATATACTGTTATGTTAACCGGACATACATTGGTATTTTGATGGAGCATTTCAAGAATGAGTATGCTATTTTTATGTCCCAGATATAAATAAGCTTAAATCCTTAGATATATTTATACTTCTGTAAGAACAGCATTACTATACTAAAACATACTATTTAATATTTTTAAATTAGGCAGTTTTCTCAGCGGTCACAAATTATATTTACTTTTCTATATTTTGCATCCATTAACCATAAAAATACATTCTGTTACAAAAATATCCTTCAGTAAACTCAACAGTTTACTGAAAGATCATCCCGGAATTTCAAATGATCAAAACCTTATGAAATCTCATTATTACAGATGGAACTCTTAAATCGAAAAAAGAGATGATAAAATTTAATTTTCAGAGCCTACAAAAAGATTTCTCCCCCATGCCCTGACTTCCATTTCTTCCTCCTGCACTTTGACCATTAAAGTTATTCTTTTTAGGTAAAGAATATGACCTAAGAGAATAACAATGAAAACAGTAATTCTGTCCTTTTCTTCCTCACTTCCCAAAAGACAAAAATACCATAAAATAGCTCTGATCTTTTAAACAGCCCCGCTTTACAAATGCAAGGCTCCGACTGGAGAGACTGTCCAAGGACGCCCAGTCATCTCTCTCCTAGGGCCCCCTCCCTCCTGGGTGGCTGCAGTCCCATCTGGTCCCCTCCCCCACTTGCCTGCGCTCCAGAAATCCAACACCAATTAATTACATTCCCAGTTTCAGAGCAAAGAACAAACCCCATCTCTTCAGGGACCGTGTTAAGATGAGTCATACCACAAACTGGGGGAAAATCATTAATATTATATGTCACATGCTTTTCTTTATAAGTCGTTATTATTTGTGTTTTCTCTCAGAACACAAGGAAAGGCAACTAGGGAAGTGTTTAATCTCTAGGTATTTAAGTGATTTAAAAATACATAGAAAAGTAAAATTTAAGTTTCCTGGTGAGAACAGAAACAAATCAGAAACTGCGGTTCTAGCCAAAAATTTATTTATTCTTTAAAAAAGTACACTTAGGGCATTCCCTGGTGGTCCAGTGGTCAGGACTTGGCGCTCTCACTGCCGAGGGCCCGGGGTCTATCGCTGGTCAGGGAAGTAAGATCCCGCAGGCTGCAAAGTATGGCCAAAAAAAAAAAGTGTACTTAGCTACTTTTAAAGTATAAAGTGTTTTTTTGTTTTTTTTTTTAAGACCTTTACATGTTCTAGAAGAACATCATTTATTGATTTTTGGTAACTTAGTGAATCTTATAATATTAGAAGGTCTTGTCTATTTATCTGGCAGGTGAACTGAGAACATACACTCACAGGGCCTTTCTGCCCTGTGACCAGAAAGAGTCCTGCCTCCTCACAGGGATGGCAGTCATGGCTCAGGGGACAGCCACGTAATTGTTCTAATTTCAGCAGCAGTGGTGGCAACCACCAATGACTTAGAAACCTAAATGCTGTTTAATGTCTGCCCAGTGGAGGGACAGGGTGATATGGCCATGATTAAAGAGGTTTATACTCTTTCTTTTCCTTCTCTGTAAAAAAATCATCTGAAGAGGCTGTGGAAAACTTGTGGAAATTAGTTTATCTTTAAAAAGTCAGAATTTGAACAAATATCAATCATTTACTCTGAAAAATACATCAACTGAAAGATTAAAAAAAAAAAAAAAGAAAGATAAGCCACAGGGTATTTACATCTATACATGGAAAAAATTTTAACACTGCCCATGTTTAGACCTTCCTGACGTGTAACAAGTAAAGAGTTTAAAAGTTGTTTTGATGTTTGGTCAAGCATGAGGAGAGTTGCTTTTATGGAAGCAGCATTATTTAAAGTATTAGCATCTTTGACTAAAATGGAACCTGAGACTTTATGCGGGTTTTATAATTAATTCCACTGCTCCAAAATGAGTAAAATCACTCACCCAGATACATATCAATTTTTCAGTAGACTGACGTCAAACACAAGTCTAATCACCTCCACAACAAATTTTAAGACTCTAGTGGGAATACATCCACAATTTCCACCTTTTCCTGCATTTAGGAGCTGGATGATTTCAGGTGAAGTGACTGTCAAACCCAGCAGCACTGGGACCCATGCAGATCAAAGAAGTCATTGAGACGACGACAGGCAGTTTCTGGCCAAGCACTACAGATAAAATATTACAGGGAAAGTGATGTAGCATCTCAAAGGTTCTGGAAGGTAAAACCAGAGAATTATGCATCTGCACCCAACTAAAATTAGAAAAGCTGCCATCTGGCTCTGTGAAGCCAGCAGCACATTCTTATTCATTAGGAAGCATTCTGCTAACATAAAAACACAAGGCCCTTCCTGTGCTCTCCAAATGTGTTTATCTTTTCAACATTAATGCACTATATATCATCGGGCTGCTGAAATCTCCTGCCGCGCATATTAAAGACGCACAGCTGCACTTTCTTTGGGAGTGGGAGGAACCTCAGCTCCAAGTCGCCTCCCTCTGTTTCTGACACTGAGCTTGGCATTACCACATCATGGTTTCCCTTCAGCACCAAGAAATGGCAAAATGAACCAATCTCAAGGCTACCTCCACCCAGCAAAATCCCCACACTCTCTGCTTCGGAGAAAGCAGTGTGCCTCGTTTCGTTTTCATCAATGGTGAGGCATGACTGCTTACACAGAATCAACCACCATGCCACAAGTTTGAAATATGCAGGCCCTACTTTGAAAATTAATGTACTGCACGGATCAAGAGAGAAAACAGTAACCAGAAAAGATTCTGGGTATAACTGGCTAGAAGATGCTTTTGTCTGTAAGAACTATCATTGACTCTGCTATTACCAATGTACCATTTTATTTAGTACCCCACTTCAATACTACCTATCAATACTGAGTGCATTGATAGGTAAAACAGACAGTGGATAATAATGTTTCGTAGTAAGCCATGCACGTATGTAACAATTTGTCCAGAATCTCTTTCTTGTACATAATCTAAATATGTATATGAGGTAGGAGCTTAAATTTAAAGACAGACCATGGAAGAAAAAAAAAAAAAATCAGATACACAGTAAACCACATCAACAGTGAAAAGAATCTTGTTTAAATCCATGGAAATACGGCTTCGGAAGTACTGCAAGCGAATCAACCGAAAGGCAACAAGCACATGTCATTAAACCTCGGCTGTCAGGATTCATTCATTCTCCAATGTGAGCACAGTGGTCTCTGCTTGCATCTTCTCTAGCAATGACTATGAAGAGATGAGGGCAAAATAAAATATGAGAACTGCTTATTTCAAGTTAAATCTAATTCACTGGGCGCTGTTATCTAAGGTTTTAGGAGTCATCTGAATGAGGAAATGGAGGAATCATAATTTGCTTAGAAGGCTGAAAGGTAAGATTGAGACCACATGAAGGTAGAAAAAAAAATCAATAGGTGAGAAAAATGAGAAGTGAGGTGAAGTTCGAATTCAGCACTCATTCAGAAAATTTAAGGGCAGCCTCTCAAAGGACCAAACTAAAAATGTTTCACTTCTCTTAACTACATATGTTAACTCAAGCAATGCCAACAAAATTATACCACAGAAGCAAGTAAAGTTTCCAATAACCAGGTTAAAATATGGAAATTATATGAAAAGTTGTTTCTAAAATCCTTAAGAAGACTTTGGTCTAAGTCATATAAATATTCTATCTTGCAAATCATTATTCTGTTTATCAGCACAGCAAAACTCATCTCCCAGTAGTCCTCCCTTACGCCCTGGCAATATTTATTACATCTCTCCCCAAATTTCAAGTATTAATAATTTTAAGTATTTTCTGACTGTTGCATCTGCACAAGATACCCTTCCACCCATTCTCTTTGAAGACCCCACCACTGTTCCAGGAGCTCACAACAATCAAGCTAAACTCCTTCCTCTGTTTCTGCGATGCCTGGTGCCTATCTCCCCATGACCCTGGCACTGTGAGATGACTGATCTGTTTCCACATCTGTCCGTTCACAGCGTTGCTGCCTTTGGCTACAGGAGAAGTCTTTTTACGCACTGGCTGGCACACAGTGGGTGCTCAATCATGTCTGTGTTAACACTGAACAGTTTTATAGCTGGAGCTGAAATTCAGGATATGCACAATCTATAAAACCCACAAATGCCTCTTTAGAGGGATCTATCTGGAAGAGCTTCAGCGCACACTTAACTTAATGGAGGTCTAGTCTAAGACTCTGATTTTTGTAGTCAAAGTATGAAGTAGAAAAGGGATGAGAAAGAAGGTCAGACTGTAAGTGCTAAGGACAGCAGGACAAGTCCCGTGGTGGTCAGGCCAATGGGGGCAGCGTTAGGTGGGGAGAAAGGTCACTGATGCTCCTTCTACACCTGAGAGGTGAAGGAAAACATAAAGAGAGCAACTTTGTTCATCCAGGTTATCATCTAGGAAGTTTCAACCTGCTCCATAAAAAAAGGGTAGACTGGACATCATGGGAGTTTTTAATCAGACTCTGGGATTTTCCCAGCCATTCTTAGCTCTTAAGAAACTATAAACCAATCCAGGTATCTAAGGATCACCCATTTGCCCGGGGATCCAGGATAGAAGAGTGCTTTCATCAGATTTCTTCTTCTTCTTTTTTTTTAATTTATTATTTTTTTGGTTGCGTTGGGTCTTCATTGCTGTGCGCGGGCTTTCTCTAGTTGCGGTGAGCAGGGGCTACTCTTCGTTGCGGTGCACGGGCTTCTCTTGTTGCAGAGTGTGGGCTCTAGGTGCGCAGGCTTTGGTAGTTGTGGCATGCGGTCTCAGTAGCTGTGGCTCGCAGGCTCTAGAGCGCAGGCTCAGTAGTTGTGGCGCACGGGCTTAGTTGCTCCGCGGCATGTGGGATCTTCCCGGACCAGGGCTCGAACCCGTGTCCCCTGCATTGGCAGGCGGATTCTTAACCACTGCGCCACCAGGGAAGTCCCTAAATACATCTTTAAAGTGAACCTTTAAATACTGTATGGCATGAAATCTCTCCAATTGAAGCAGGAGTGGCACTGAGTCATCAATCAGCTTTCCACAACTATTTACGGCAGCAGGCAATTAAAAAGAAGATGAGGCTCAGCTTCATGCGGAAACTGACATGCTTTACCAGGCAGCAGGCGTGCACTGAGGGTCTTAGAAACTTCAGAACCTGCATGTTTGAAAGCCCAGCAAAAGTGTGGACAAGAGGTGACCACAATTTGCATGATGAGGTCAAAGTGAAATGAACAAAGGCTGACATTTACAAAGACCCCTAAATTTGATATCCTGACTACCCTTTCTACAACGGAATCCTCTCCTTTCTTTGTGTATGGTCCTGTAATTCTCCAGTAAAATTTGTAAGCTAAGGGGAAAAAATTTCGTGATACCGCTGGTAATTTAGTAATTCTCTTGGATTTTGTATGTTATGTACTCTCAAATACAAAGATTATTTAAAGCAGTCAAATCCACTTGCAAGAAATTTTTAAAAGCCATCTTATTTAAAGCCTTACAGGGATGGCTGTCCAGCGGTTAGGACTCAGCACTTTTGCTGCTGTGGGCCTGGGTTCAATCCCTGGTCGGGGAGCTAAGATCCCAAAAGCCGCATGCAGCGTGCCCCACCCCCCAAAAGAATGAAAGTCTGATAATTTTGTTCTCTAATAAAAGTTATGGAAAAGTTTGAGCCACAACTGAAAGATATACACACAGTGAGTGCCATGGCTATCGCATGGATTAAGAAAAAAACATCCTCAGGAGGTTAATTATGATCATCCATACAGGCCATGGCATATATCAAAATTAACTATCTAATTATAAATATGAAGAAGACATAATAGTAATTAAGTTACTCCCTATCAAATTAACTGGCTTAAATTAGCTTAAAATTACAGTTTTGTTTTACATGTATTAGCCGTAAGAGATAAGTTTCCCCACCATTCTACAACCCCTCAAATGATGAAATAAAATCAAGATGTATTCTTCCTATTTTCAGTTTTAATTATCCTGCTTAAGCTTTCAAATGCTAGATGATTTCGTATTATGCTGTCACCAAGACTTCAGTAAAGTTCTACCCGATGGCATTTTGTAACAGGTTTAGTGTGAACACAGATGAACAGTCTGAATTCCAGCAATCCGTGTTTGGAAATCCTGCCTGCCGGTTGATGGCGTATAGTGAGGCAGACACATGACAACTGGGCAGGTCCAGTATTGAGAGCAGAGAGCGGAGGTAGCCTTTCTTCTGTAGACTGAAAGCCTGGATTGGAAGAGGATGCTGTACTCATGCCATGTGTAATTCACCTGCCTCTGAATTGGCAGGGGCAGTATGCTGTCTTGGATTCGCATTTTCAGAAAGTTTTTTAATTGCATCAACGGACAGTGGGTTTCCCAGAGACTAGAATGGTGGCAGTTGTTAGGTCTGTACCGCCAAGGAAAATATTTGGCTGCATGTGGGTTTTCCTGAGAGCAAGTTAGTACATGACCTCAATCTTTTCCAAGCTTATCATAATGCTGTGAGGCTGTGCTGATTCAGCAAAGCAATCCATAATCGCTTGCAAAATGCCCCTGCCTCCCGGGGATGTTATGAGGCTTAATAAGATAATGTATGTGAAGAACTCTGAGCGCCACAGAAGAAAGGCGCTAAGTAATATTATTACTCTGCATTTATAATTACAAGCAGTCTTACAAAGACAAGAATCCAATAAACCTGTTTACAAATTACAAATAAAAAAAGACATTAAATAATGTAATACAAATAACTGTGTAACAAAGAAAAATGTGAAATCATGCATGTTTAAAAAACGGAAAGGACAGACTACATCAGGCTAAGTCAAGTGAAAAGAAATAGAAACAGACAAGTTTCTACCGAAGGAAAATTACACCCCTTTTTGATAAAACAGAATAGAATCAGAAACTTACAAGAGGGTATTTTATTGAAGTTATCTTGAGACATTGCTCGTTAATGAATTAAATTTAGTATCATTTCTATGGTTTTTCTACCAATAAATTTAAATTTTTAAAAAATCAATGTCAGTATTAACAGTAATAAAAATTCTTCAGTTATCTATGGTAACACTGAAAACATAAATTTTCACTCTCATTGGGGTAAAATATGAGTACCAAATGTAAATTTCTTTCCTTTTTAAATATTAAAATAATGCTGCCTTTTTTTTTTTTTCTTTTTTTTTTTGGCCAATAGCGTTTGTCTCTTAGAAGGGAAACACCAGTTTTCTGTCTCTCTCGACCAGTCCAAGCAGGGCAACATGACACATGAAAATCTACTTCAACTGGGGTATTTTCAAAAGAGCAGGCCAGGCATTGCTGGGTTCTTGGGTGCCACTACCTTTACTGGACAGGATTGAGGCCTTCTTGGTCCTTGGTCCCAGGTGTCATTTCCTCCAGGAAATCTTCCTGGAACCTCAGGGGAGCCAAATTTTTACCCTCTGTTCCTCCAAAACACAACCATAATATATATCACTTACTACACCATATGGAAATCATCTGATTTGATCTGGAGCGCCTCAGAATTCCCTCGAGACTGTGGAGTCCTTGAGCCAGGGGCTGTATTTTTCATTTCTGCATCCCCGTCATCTTTGCTTGGCCCATGCTGACCCATGCAGACACTCAATAAGAGTTTGGCTGATCCATAGTCTGGAGAAAACAGTGGAAGAGCCCTCAAGTGTTCTGGGCAGGTTATACGGGATCAACTCCAAGCACACAGATGGTATAAGGGATTTTACTTTCTAATTTTTATTTGTAATTTTGTTTTCAAGAAGGTAGTATTTCATGTGTTTAAGGGAAACATAAACACGATATCAGATGGTGAGGATGCAAAGATAAAAAAGATAAGCCTTGCCCTCCTGTGTGTGTTTGAGGCTCACTGCCATGGTGAAGCCGAGTGCTGAAATGGGGTGAGCAGATTGTTTCTTTAAAGTGTTGTGGATTTATGCAATAAAAGAAAAATGAAATTTATAAATTTGTAAGTATTAGGAGGTTTTTAATTTACTTAGCTGGAAGACTCAGCTTATTTGGAGAGTAACATTTAGGATACAGCATTGATCCAGATGCTGAATGAAGAGAGACTCTAATTATCTAAGATTTCACTAAGAATGCTTTCATCACAGACTGAACATGGCAAGAGCTGATTACTTAACTCAAAATAAACTTCCATCAACACACCAGGAACAATGCATACACCTCAGGATGCTAACAGGGCCAAATTAGTTCTCTGAAGTGTAGCAGCTCAAAAGAATTTTGGAAAATAAAAATGTGGAGGTTAACGATCTTTTATATTATCCTCTCAGGATAAACCCAACTGCCAAGGAAATTAGACTTACAGGTCTCAAAAATTCAGGCTGAGAGCATACTCTACAGGAATAAAAATAAGTTGTCCAATTTTCCAAGTAAACCTGCTGGGTGAACTTAAAAGAGAAAACCCTACAATCACTTAACCACAGAAGTACCTCTCTGTAAGATGGGTTATGTATCTGTCCTTTCTAAGAAAAGCACGAGTCACTGAGTTAAGGAGTGGAGCTAAAATACACGAGTGTCTAGATCTCTCCTCTTCCTTATCCTAATGTGCAAACCAGGAACTCACTTTTAAAACCTCAATTCCCAAAGGGGAGGATTAAGTCTAGTACATGGAAAGAACCTAAGGGTTCAGGTTCATGATGACCACCTCCCCCTAGCCCTACACACTGAGGGTCAATTTGGAAAAAATAAACTGTTCATAATTTGTATTTTTTTAAATACGAAAATAGTGTCATTGTGTCCTGCAGGCAACGGATGGGCAGTGAGTGTATCCTTACAATTCTGAGTAACTGCTGTATTGAGAAGGTGGTTATTGAAGGTAAATCTGCTATTGCTTTGAAGCCACTAAGTAGGGACCAAAATCTCAGCTGTCCACCTGGTCAGCCAGGTAATGTCAATCGACTTCAGTACTCACCTCTCCAACTGCACAGGTGGCCTGACCCCCATTTCTCAGCACCCCACTTAGAATATTTCCTCTGAAATACTGACGAGCCATACTTCAGTTCTTCATGTAACTTAAGATCCACTATTTATCTATGTGGTCTTTGTCTCTTCCAATAGAAATTAAGAAAAGGGAAAGAAGAGAGAGAGAGAAGGAGAGAAAGACAAACAGATACAAGCGGGATGGTATGGAAGTTCGGGGGACCCACAAGTACCTCCTGTGGGATCAAAAGAGATAAATTTAGGGTTTTCTAAAGACTGAAGAGGAAATTGGGAAGATAGACAAAGCCTGAAACAGAGCTTCATTTATATTTCAAAGAACATCTGGAGCACAATTTATTATGAGTTTTAAAGACCTCCTTGAAAGTTCGTGACTTTTCCTTTGTTACCTTCACTTTATCTGTTTCACTAGCTAAATAATTCTAGAATTGAACATTTGCTTGAAAGACAAGAAATGTACATAAAAACCTGAATTTTGTGCTGCAGTAGATCAGGGGAAGAGAAAAAAAAAAATCCCAGCAGAAATGAAGAGAGTGGTTCATTTAAAGAAAGACAGTGGAATGGGAGGCAGGTGAAGAGAAGGAGAGATAACCCTGGCCCAGAGTCTCTGCTTTACTCCGCCAGCTCGAGTGCCTAGCTTTCAGACTCTCACACACCCAGGCCTGACCCTCCCCATCACCATGGGCCTGCCCTTCTGGAAGTCTGCTCCTCTCATAAGCGTCTTGGCAAGTGGAGGCCTGGAGGGGGAAGGGTCCAGGAGAGCCTCCCAGGGCAGAAAGGAAGGAAGAGGCAACCATGCTTCAGGTCTCTGGAAATCCAGGATCCTCCCAGGAAATACATGCATGTGTTGACTGATGAGCCTCTACAGTACCCTTCACCCTGTAATAAATATCGGGTCAGTGGTTCCCACCTTTTGGGGTAAGAGAGTTCTTTTTTAATATCAATAATGTCCATTGAGCCTCACAGGACAGTTATCTATGCTTGAAATGACATATAACAGAAAGGAAAGGTTACAATAAATTTAGTAATGCTTCTAAAAAAATCTGTACCCTATTTATCACTATACCATCACTATAAATTTAAAACACAGCTGTATATACCTCATATATTAAGAACTATTCTAGTTAGAAGCATTATTGGTTACAATAGGCTTTATGGAACTGGTCCAGGAATCTCATCACCAAAACTGTATTGTTTTGATGGAAAATATCTTCCATTCCAAACAACTTACAAATAAATCTTAGGGGAAACAAATGGTTTTTAAAGTTGAAAGTTCTGTGTTTCTTTCTTAAGAAACCATGGCAAGTAGGGAAAAAAAAAAAAGACTCACTAATTCAATCACAAGAGACATACATCCATATAATCAAAAAGACAAAAATAATTTCTTTCACTTCTGACGATTTTAGTTCTCTAACAATATTCCAAATAAAATGTACTATATGTTATTTTTTTTTCTAGTCTGACATAAAGGATCTACAAATTGAAGATAGCCTATCAAAAGAAAAAAAAGGTCTTAAGAAGGTGAACTTAATTTTGGGGTGGTAAAGAAAACTCATGTCAATTCCAATAGGGCTTGCTTTTTTGTTCTTCCTTTCCTTTTTCTCCCTCTATCACATATAACACTTTGAATCTTACAGAATGGTGGTATGCATATACCCGTCTAATGTAGACAGTCTTAAATAAGGAATCACCGGTCTACTGAGAAGTACTTCAGGTCTCAAGAAATAGAAGCTACACACTCCACCAAATGACTCGGGGATTCTGCAATGCCCCCCATCTGGCTCTAATGGGAGTGAAAGGTACCTCAGTCATGAATGTAGGCGAAGAAGCACCTCGCCAAATATCAACATCATGCATTTCACTTTTCTTCCACAAGACAAAATGTCTTATTTCCAAAACTGACAGGCCCAAAAGGAGTCTGAATCTATTACAGGTGATCAAGGTTCTAACACTGTAAGAGCAGAATCCAAGTCCATTTTAATGAACAATTTTTCTCTCCTGGGTACAATCTATGTGATTGTGTTTGAAAAGGGGTTTTCTTTTGTTCAAATTGACAGAAATGAGAAATGTAAGGCTACAAACAGCTATGGATATCTAAAATATTAAGTCTAAATATCTGAAATCTAATAAAATCTACTAAAATCCATTTTCCAGGGGAAAGTTTGCATTGCATGTTCTTCCTTTTCAGAACCCAAGTTAAAACACACTCTATGCAGTCCTGTAATACAGTTGAGTTAGTTCCCTTGTGTGAAACAGCCCTCAGATCCCATTCCTTCACTTTACTTCTGGTCACCAATGCAATGAGTATTGGGGTTGTCACAATGACTGTCAGTAAAATCTGTTTTGCTCCCAATATACTCCCTGAAACGGGAGTGGACACCTTAATAGGCCAGAAGTGCTGCTTCTCTAGAGGTTACACTGCACAAATATGATGGACAGAGAAAACGATGAACCTTCACTCTGACACAACAATTCCTCATCTGCTCACATCAGGGTACAAAATGGATGTTCTGAAACAAGCTTGGTATCCCACTTTCTGGCTAAATACCAAGAAGTCATTTTTGGTCTAGACAGCAGCTTTCTATTTTCTTGGGATCTTTTATCATTTTATTTTTCCTGACAGGAAAAGCAGAGCTGCCTTGAATGCGTACATCATCTTCTGAAATAGGGATCTACAGAAAATATTCTTCCCAGGAACTAAGCCCCGACGTCTCAGGATATCTTAAATTCAATGGATAACATGCTTACCCAATTCCTTCATCACAACTTCTTCCAAATGGCAGAAGAAAGCAAGAGTAAACAGTGGGGCAGCAACATGTTTATTCTATTTTTCAACTCCACTGGGAGATAATGGCTTTGGAGCTCAGTAGAAATCTGGATTTCAATTCTAGTCTCAACTCTTGTACTTAAACCCTAGGTTCCCCTTCTGTAAAATGGAGTTAATAACTAAACCTACCCTACAGGGTGTTGTGTGGATGAACTGGGATGATGGTGTGTGTATACAGTAGTTCCCAGCACAGCACCCCACAGGTGTGAGCCCTCATTTTCACTGTGGATGCTGACCCTTTTGCTTTTGACCTCATATATATTATAAACTTTGCTGGCATATAGGGATAGATCTGTTTTGTAGGACCAGAAGCTGATACAATTAGAGAGAAGGGATTCTCTTTAAGAATACAAAATTAAGTATAATTCTCATTCTTCTTTATAGACAATGAGAAAAGAAACAGTAGATACTAGAGCTTTGAAGAAGATTCAGATTTCTTCTTCTGAGATCTCTCTAGACAAATTATCTGAAATGCCTGTGAAGAAGTGCTTCCTGACCCAAATGCAGTTTCCCCATCGAGAACATGACTTCACAGAGGTCAGTGCAGGAAGAGGCTCTGAGTCTTAAGCTTCATTAGCTTAGTGGTAATTCTGCCTCTGAAAGTATACAATGTAAATTCACAACATATTTCCTATGTATTTTATGTTGCTCATCTGCCTCTTGGAAAAATGTGAATGCTCTGAATAGAGAGCAACAGTGTTCAGAAGATTTTCATGTCTATGAGAAATTCTTTTCTCTGGTCAACAACACCTTAGCATCTTTTTCTTTTCTTTTCTTTTCTTTTTTTTTTTGGCCGTGCTGCGCAGCTTGTGGGATCTTAGTTCCCCAACCAGGGACTGAACCTGTGCCCCCTGCAATGGAAGTGCAGAGTCCTAACCACTGGACCTCCAGGGAATTCCCAGCATCTTTTTCTTTTCATCCTTTGATGCTGAGATAACTAGAAAAAGACAATACTGAAGACATTTATCAGGAATCAAAGAAGCCCGGTTAGAAATGCATAGTGTTTAGAACACACAGGAGCCTGGAGGAGAGGCACTTAACAACCTAGAAGGGCTGTTTGTTGTTATAGTTTCTCAATCTACAATGCTTCATAGCCCTTGACTGCAGTCTCCATAAGATTGAAGATATTTAATGAAATCACACCTAATCCCCAATCATCAAAATCTCTTCTGAGAATAATACGTGTTAAAACTACCCCTAATGACACAGCAGTAACTATTATAAATCTTTATTTTGGTTTTGAGTGTGCTGCTTTTGGAATTTCTCTGTAGTTCAACATTTTCTCTCATAATAAACAAAGGCAAAGCTGAAGACTTGACCACCATTCTCAGAGGCAGGTACTGAACACAGTAGAAAGATCACAGGCTTCAGAATCACCAGCTTGTCATTTGCTAGTTTTTTTTTTTTCTTTTTTTAATAAATTTATTTATTTATTTATTTTTGGCTGTGTTGGGTCTTCCTTTCTGTGTGAGGGCTTTCTCCAGTTCCAGCGAGCGGGGGCCACTCTTCATCGTGGTGCGCGGGCCTCTCACTGCCACGGCCTCTCCCATTGCAGAGCACAGGCTCCAGACGCGCAGGCTCAGTAGTTGTGGCTCACGGGCCTAGCCGCTCTGCGGCATGGGGGATCTTCCCAAACCAGGGCTCGAACCCATGTCCCCGGCATTGGCAGGCAGATTCTCAACCACTGCGCCACCAGGGAAGCCCCCATTTGCTAGTTTTAAGGCCTCAACCTTGCTAACTGTTTCTGCAAATCAGTTTCCTTATCTATAAAATAGACCATAGTATCAACCCTGAAGGAGTATGGCAACTGGGTAAGGCAGGGACAGAGAAAAGAAAAGAGCAGGCTTCCAGAAGCGATGAAAAGGTGGCTGAAAATAGTATGTATGGATATATTTATATAACATGTCTTTAATACTGCTAAAGAAAAAATACAGTAGCCTTCGATATAAAGAATCTGATTCTTAATATCAACCTTTATCTATCTAAACATTACCCACATGGTAGACTTCAATATATTCTTGGAGATCAAAAAGAGTTTTCTTTCCTACCTTCTCTGTTATCCCAGTTTCCCTAATATCTATACCTATCTATATGTATATATCGACATCCATCTATCTGTCATAGCACTTACTGACTTGCTATAATCATTTCTTCTTTTTCTTAGACCCAAATGCCAGCTTTATCACTTATTAAATGTAGGCACAGGCCAGGCTGGATAGCCACAGGTCTCCCTCTAGGGTGAGTTCTCAAATCAGGGAGAAGGGAATAAACCTTTGCTGAGGGCAAGGTACTCTAAATAGGCCTTAGTGATATTTATTCATGAGTCCCTGGATTTAGGGACAGTGTCTTGCTTCTCTTTATACCTCTGGTAACTCGCACAGTATGTGGCACATGGAGGCATCCAGATATAATCGTGAGTTAATAAGAAATCATCATGTTTAAGTATAGTCGTGGCATGGTCCCTGGTCATTTCCAGACTACACCATTGGAATTTATTTCATGTGGTGCTATTTCAAACAGACACAGTAGTTAATGATGGTCCTTAATTGCCTTCTATCTTTCTTCCCTCCACTATTCTATTCATACCTTCTTGAAGCATCCACAGAAAATCTGTATTTCTTGTTGCTTTCACATTTTCTCTAAACCCTAGTTTTTGGCAATTATTTTATATAAACACTTATTAAGCATCTCATAGGTGCAAGGCTTAGGGGAAGGATATAAAAATGAACAAGCTGGGAATTCCCTGGTGGTCCAGTGGTTAGGACTTGGTGCTTTCACTGCTGAAGGCCTGGGCTCAGTCCCTGTCCAGGGAACTAAGATCTCTCAAGCTCTACTGCGAGGCAAAAAAAAGTAAAGAAAAGAAAAGAAAAGAAAAGAGAAGAGAAGAGAAGAGAAGAGAAGAGAAGAAAAGAAAAGAAAAGAAAAGAAAAGAAAAGAAAGAAAGAGAAAGAAAAGAAAGAAAGAAAGAAAAAGAAAGAAAGAAAGAAAGAAAGAAAAGAACAAGCTATGGTTCTTCCATCAAAGTGTTTACATGGTCATAGGGAGTTGTTTTTTTTTTAAGTTTAAACTATTGTATTACATGCCAAAATGAAATATGTATTTTACCTAACAATGAAAACACCAGCTGTGCAGCTTTGGGTTAGAGAGTAATTAAGGCTTCAGGTCTGCCTAGAAGAATGGCTAGACAGGTAATAGCAGGTGACAACCCAGAATGGTGAGACCAGATGGTGGAGGGTCTTGAACACCATGTGAAGACATTTTACTTTATTTTGTAGGCAGAAGAGGCTCACTGAATGTTTTCGGAACAAGAGTTACATATCTAACACATTTTTAGGAAATCTATGTCGGTAGCAATGGGGATGAATTATAGAAGGTAGAGAAGCAGAGATGAGTTAAGGTAACAAAAGATGACTTAAAATAGGGTGCTGAGAATAAAAATGGGAAAAGTAAGGGGTGGAGATATCACAGGACACGGTGAGGACCGGACAGAGCTGACTGGCTGGCTGCATGTGGTGAAGAGGGAGAGGAGGGCGACATGACCAGGACCCAGGTTTCTGGCCTAGATGAGCACAAAACAGGTGATGCTGGCAAGGCCTGAGGCTGAGCACAGGGAACCGGACACGCCATTCTGCTAAGGAGGCAGAGGAGAGAAGGAGTTGTTTGTGATATGGGACGCCCAGGGGCGATGCCTGACAGGTGGCTGGAAATCTGGATGCGGGATGAAGTGGCAAGGTCTGGGGAGCGGGGACTGGGGAAGGCCCTCACTGGGCATCTGTGCAATGAGAGGCATGGAAAGGCCTGAGATCTAAAGCTGACAGGATGTAGCACAGATGTGAAGCTGAAGGTTGGAAACAGGTAAAACTGATGAAGGAAGGGATTTAGTTGGGGACAGAAAGAAGGTCAAGAGATAGATGAGGAAGGGAAGCCAGTGAACGAGCATGGAGAGAGTACAGACCAAAAGCAGAAGTGTTTTGAGGACAGCTGGTCAACAGGGACACAGCTACTGAAGTGTACACTTAAAAGTGGTAAAAATTTTATGTTATGTATATTTTACCACAATAAAAAATGGTTAAATTAAAATCAATTCTCAGGTTAAAGTTAATTGGTATCCAGAGTCTTTAATCAATAAGTTATTATAAGCACACCAGCAATTCTTATATTCTGTGAATTATCGTTCACTGTCACATTCTTAGTAAACAAAACAGGATTCAAGATCTGATGTGCTGATAAGATTAACTCTGGAATAAAAGCTAAGTAACAACTGTAATAAGCCTCAAAACTGCAGAAGGCCAATTTTCACTCAACTCTGCACTTGTGGGAAAGCATAAGCTGTAAGGGTCTCCATTTCTTACCAACAAAGCTAAGAGGAAGAACACGATCATTCTTTTCCTGGAATTATTACTTTGAAAACATTGGGCAGGGGAGACAGAAAAGATGAGAGGATTAAAAATGGACTCCTACACTTATTAGGAGAGAGAAATGACTCAGTAATTTGCAAAAGGTGAACATTTTCTAAGTAGAAATGAACTAAAATATTTCAGAGTGAACAACAGTCATGAGAGGAGGAAAGAACTGGGAATTGCCGCGATCTGCCCACCCCACAACTACAGACAAATAGATAACAAGTCGGCTATGAAGGCCACACTTCTTCTTCCTTGCCTGTAACCTATATAAAGAGGTTTAATGTAAAAGGCTTCAGGGAAAGAAACATTCTTTAGGGCAATGTGAGAACTGGCTGAAGTGAGGGAAAATGTCTAAAAGGGAAATCTCAACGCCACTGTGTTTTTTCTCATTTTCTTACTGATTTCAGATTTGCCTCAAGAGATCTTCCTTGGGCTTCCCTGGTGGCGCAGTGGTTGAGAATCTGCCTGCCAATGCAGGGGACACGGGTTTGAGCCCTGGTCTGGGAAGATCCCACATGCCGCGGAGCAACTGGGCCTGTGTTCCACAACTACTGAGCCTGCGCGTCTGGAGCCTGTGCTCCGCAACGAGAGGCTGCGACAGTGAGAGGCCCGTGCACCACGATGAAGAGTGGCCCCCGCTTGCCGCAACTAGAGAAAGCCCTCGCACAGAAACGAAGACCCAACACAGCCAAAAATAAATAAATAAATAAATAAATTTTAAAAAAAGAAAAGAGATCTTCCTTCTTGTACCTCGGAACCTCCTCCCCATATGCTCGGCTTTTACGGTCTTGTTTGGTGCCCTAAACTATTCAGCAATACTTGACTATAAAGGCATTCAGTGACGTCATATGGAGTTAGATATTCATTCTTTTCAAAGTGTCTCCTTGGAAAAGATACTCAACATCGTTAATCATCAGGGAAATGTAAATCAAAACCACAATGAGATGTCACCTCACACTCATTAGGGTGGCCACTAGCAAAAAACCAGAAAATAACAAGTGTTGGTAAGGATGTGGAGAAATTAGAACACTTCTGCACCGTTGGGAGGATTATAAAATGGTGCAGATACTATGGAAAACAGTATCGAGGTTCCTCAAAAAATTAAAAAAAGAACTACTATATGACACAGCAACCACCCTGCTGGGTATATATTCAAAGGTATCGAAAACAAGATCTCGAAGAGATATTCGTGTATCCACATTCACTACAGCACTATTCACAATGGCCAAGATGTGGCAGGAACCTTAATGTCCATTGACGGATGAATGGGTAAAGAAAATGTGGTATATACATAAAATGGAATATTATTCAGCCTTTGGAAGGAAGAAAATCCTATCATATGGTATAGCAATGGATGAACCTTGAGGATACTATGCTAAGTTAAATAAGCCAACCACAAAGACATAAATACTACATGATTCCACTTATTCATGAGGTATCTAAAGTAATCAGAGTTACAGAAACAGAAAGCAGAAGGTGGTTGCCAGCAGTTGTGGGGAGGGGAGATGGCAGCTGGTCAATGGGAATAGAGTTTCCATCACACAAGATGAAAGATTTCTAAGTCTGTTGTACAACAGTGTGCACACAATTAACAATGCAACAATGTACACTTAAAAATTGTTAAGAGGGTAAGATTATGTTATATACTTTTTGCCACAATTAAAAACTCATCAAACCAGAAAAAAAAAGTCTCCTTGGAAGGACCTATTAAAGTAGTTGCCTGGGCTTCCCTGGTGGCTCAGTGGTTGAGAGTCTGCCTGCCAATGCAGGGGATACGGGTTCGAGCCCTGGTCTGGGAAGATCCCACATGCCGCGGAGCAACTAAGCCCGTGCACCACAACTACTGAGCCCCCAAGCCACAACTACTGAAGGGCGCACGCCTAGAGCCCGTGCTCCGTAACAAGAGAAGCCACCGCAATAAGAAGCCCACGCACCACAATGAAGAGTAGCCCCCGCTCACTGCAACTAGAGAAAGCCCTTGCACAGCAACGAAGACCCAACGCAGCCAAAAATAAATAAATAAAATAAATAAATTTGTTTAAAAAAAGTATTAAAAAAATACTATTCGTTACAAGAGAAGTTGTAATTTATCAACCCTGTATAAGAAAGAGAATGTACTCACCCAATTGTTAGAATAAAAACTTCAAGTTCTTTAATTTAGGGCACTCTTCCCCCCCAATATAAAGCCATTATACAAGGCTAGATAAAGGCTGGCATCAGAAAAATGTGACAGATATTTATTTTATATAAGACAAAGGTGCTCAGAACTGCGGCAGGTGTGAGTGATGCGTTAGATACAATCTCTGCCATCAAGGAGTCTGTCATTCAACTGGGGAAGAAAAAGAAAAGCCCACAAAAAACCTCATTAGAGTAAGATTAGATAGTACAAGAAATGATAGGAGAGTCAAAGGACATGAGTCTATATTGGTTGGGAATTAAGAAGTTCTTCGTTTAAAAAAGCAGCATTTGAGATGGGCCTTGCAGAAGGAACAGTGGGACTCTAATGGGAATAGACAGAAACAGGGAAAGGGAGGCATTCCAGAAAGGGAGGAAAGAGTACCAATGACACAAAAGAAAAAACACACAAGTCTGTGTTAGCAACAATTCGCAACAGGGTAGCAGTCTTCGGGTAGACGCACTGATGAAATGGGATACAGGAACACAGCACTGGGCCAGCCCGGTCAGACGTGGGGTGTTGGTGAAGGGCCCTGGCCACTGGATGTTCTATCCTCATCCAGCCTAGATGCCTTCTCACGGTGCTCTATAACCCTACTCCACCCCAGTGGCCTATTAAAGGTGGGCAGTGGTCAACCAGCTGAGGGGGGAAGAAGAGAGAAGCATTCCAGGCAGAAGGCATGGAGGCCGGGAAACGTGTGCAGTGGACTTGCCAGCATACCTTGTAGGAGAGGGGATGTAAGTGCAGGGGCTTTGTGGGGTGGAGCAAGGGGGAGTATGGCATGACCGGGGACAGACCACAGAGGGACTTGGATGCTGCGGTGAGGTTCTTCTTTTGGACTCTGTCATAGTCTCCTGGCAGTCAGTGAAGCTGGGGCAGAAGCATCAACCCGGCGTCCTTTCAGGGGGGTTTCCTCGAGTATCTTCAGCCGATTCTCGCGGAGGAAAGGCCTGGTATTGCTCCCTTGGGCACAGTGGAAGATGCAGACACTCCCAAGCCCCAAGCGGTAGCAGAGGCAGGGGGGCGGGGGCGGGGGCGGCGGCGGCGTACTGACGCACCTCCCATGGACCACTCAGGGGAGGGCTGACATGGGGGGCGGGCGGGGCGCGCCTAGCCCAAGGGCCCTTATCTACGTGCCCACAGTTGCCAAACGACTCTGTGTTTTTAAGTCACTAGTGAAAATGCCATAAGAAACTATAAAATTTTATGTTTAAAAATGTCTCCACCTTTGTGTTTGAACTTGCACATGCATGCTTCTGAGTATGTTTACCAGCCTTCTCTATCTGCCAGGCTCTCTGTTGGTCTTTGTGGGTCTTACTGCCTTTTTATCTGTCGTTTTCCCCCTTCACTTCCTCCTGCTCCTTTTAAGTCCCCTCAACAAGTTATAAAAATAAATGAAAGGCTTTTTATTTTTTTTAAACATTTTTTGATGTGGACCAATTTTAAAGTCTTTACTGAATTTGTTACAACATTGCTTCTGTTTTATGTTTTGGTTTTTTGGCCCCAGGGCATGTGGGATCTCGGCTCCCTGACCCGGGATGGAACCTGCACCCCCTGCACTGGAAGGCGAAGTCTCAACCACTGGACCGCCAGGGAAGTCCCATGAAAGTCTTTTGAAATAAAGTAGTGTTTCCTGTTACAGATGAATGAGACATTTTATAGTTCTCATGTTTTCACTTAGTTTTTTCTTCTTCTTCTTGTTTCTTCAGTTATGTGCCTTCCACTCCCCGCCCCCAGGAATCAGCCACATTAAAAAAAAAAAAAAAAAAGTTTCCCCTTCCTAGTACAGGTTATCTCTAGAGTCTGGAGACCATACTAGGCGACGTCAAGTGAACTCTTCTGGAGATAGGTAGGAGTTCCTCATTTTGTCACCTTCTCCAAATTTCAAAATTGTTTATGGTCCTGTGCTGACGGTCCCATTTGGCTCTGACCTGCCCTTTTCAGCCTCAAATCCAACCAAATGCTTCAGTCCATCTTACTACACCTTACCGTAGCTGAACAGTGCGACTTCGCACACACCGGCTGCCACGGAGGGCTCCTGTGCCTTTGCTCGGGTTCCTCTGCTCCCTGTTGGAATGTCTCTCTCCCTCCCCCAGCCCCTACTCTCTCATCTATTAAATCTTACACTTACAGCAAGGCCCACGTCAACTTTACTGTCCTCCTTGAAGCCTGTACCAACATCGGTAATTACACTTATTCCCCGTCCCTGTGTTCCACAGCTGCTCGTGTACAAGCGGATTTCCCTCCAAATGAGTAAACGCTCCAAGGAAAAGAACCAAGTACTTACTGACTGCTGGATTCCTTCCCCCTTAGTGAATGCATAGTATGTCCTGCATATAGTATTTACTCAGTAAAAATTTTATGGAATGAATGTTTGCTCTTGAATGAAATCAATACAGACAGCAGGGTGTCAGAATTTCTTTTCCTAACAGTACAAGGTGAGCAAGAAAACAAGCGATGCCTAACTTCTATTAGAGTGTGGAAGCCAGTTTAAGTCTTGAAATGAGAGCTCATGTCATAAATTGTTAAAATCCTAAAGCATTAGAGCACATTAAATTATTTAAATCCTCTTCATCTGAAAGCTGTTAAATACAAAAAAACTTCCATATACTTAGGGAAAAAAAACGAAAAACAAAAACCCCCAAACCAAGGGGCTCCTAGGAGGAACGAAAGCAAGAATTCCACCCTGCTCACTCATTTTAAGGATTTCATTAATAGTATGAGCCATTAATCCACATGAAAATACGAAAGTGAACTATATGCATACCAGTCGGAAAGTATTTTATTTTCATAAAAACTGCAATGTCAAGGACATATTGCTGATCACAGGTGATATTCTCAAACAAGAAAATAAAATTTGCTTTATCTCTAGATGCATGGAACCCTGTAACAGTTTCAAATCTTCAAGAATAAGCTAGGGCCGGATTCGTTCCTGTGTTGATGTAAGTAAGGATGAAATGAAAACTGCCATGACTCTAGCCCTCTTTAGTTCTCCTTAAAGCAAGGTTCTTGAAAAATGTCACTCAGGTAACAGGGACGAGGAAGAGCCTACAGGGTGCAGCAGGGGCAACAGAGCCAGGGGAGGGGTGCAGACAGGGTCACACCAAGCACATTTTTTTTTTGGCCATGCCACACAGCTTGTGGGATCTTAGTTACCCGACTGGGGACTGAACCTGGGCCCCGGCAGTGAAAGCACCAAGTTCTAACCACTGGACCACGAGGGAACTCCCCAAGCACTACATTTCTGAGTTCTGTCTCTGAATGGATAGTTTTGATAGCTCTGTTTACTTATTTCTGTATTAAAATAAAAAGAATCAACATTGTCAGAATATTAAGGTTTAAAAGCGTAATAGAGAAAACATCCGAAAACGACTTGTTTCCTTATCAATACTGAATCCTTAGCAAGAAAACCTAGATTCATTGGGATGAGGACTCCAAGTCCAGATGTCAGAAACCATGGTGCGAAGAGTAATAACTACTGTTGAGTAAGTCTTTTTACCTGCCAAGCACCAGACTAAACCCTTTATAAACACGTTGAACACAGTCTTCATACGAGAGATGTGTCGTGGACATCATCATCCCCTTTTCACAGATTAGGAAGTAAAGGCCCAGAGGTGTTAGGCAGTTTAGACACTGTCCTACAGTGGTGAAGAGAGAGACGGGGTTCATCTGATTTTACATAAACCTCATGCTCTTAATAAGCTCATTATATTGATTAACGTATTCTGCCAACTGAGTTTGGTGCTTGCACTGGTCTCTTACACAGTCTACGCTGCTGGCCCACTTTTACATCCGGCTGCCTGACTTTGCCCATTTAATTATCGTCAGCACCTTTAGAAGAATAGGATAAAAAAGAAGTTGACAGTTGAAATTTAAACTATATGGAGTGTATAAAGGGCCACTGATTTTTGTTTTTGTTTTTGTTTTAAACTTAGAATACATATGTCATCGGTCTCCTCCTAGTCATTCTGCAACTGATCAAGAGTTAGTACTGTCCTAAATACTTGACTGGCAATCCAGGACACTGACTTCGGTATGACTGTATGTACAAGGGCACGCCTGCCCTTTCCAGGGCAATGGATGACTCTGCCACCACCCTAAGATTTCATCACATGGAACAGACACAACGCCTGGAAGCATCACCGCAAAGCCTGATTTACGGATGTCCTACCCCTGGAAGGGATCTGATGTCGGAGCCCTTCTGCTTACTCTGCGTGGTGACAGCTATTAGTTCACACCTAGGCGTCAGCTTTGAATAATTGAATTTCCATCACAAGAACTTCATGTATTTAACATGGGGGGGAAAAAAAACTGGAAGGAAAAATATAATCTTAATGGGCTCTACATTTTACTTTTATGTGCTAGAATTAGGTTGTTTCCATTGCTATTCCCTTGAAATTTTAAATAACGAGTTCATGAATTTGACGCACCTACATTTACAATACAACCTCCTATGCCCACCAGTGGTATACTGGGAAATGCTTAAAAACCAGCTCCTTGGGGGAAAAAATAGTAAGCACCATAATGTTGATTACAAATTTTACTAGTACAAAGTATGTGGACTATATAATTTACAAATGATAATAAAATATACAATACCCTTTATTGTAAATTCCAGAGAGCCAATTGATTCTAATAGAATGTTCGTTGATTTTTGCCAAACTCTTGTCTTGTAGCTAACTTATAATTATAGCTGATGAAAGAATATAGTTCTGACATGAATATTGCTTGAAATTTTCATTTAAGTTAATAAGACAAAAGTGAAATAATGAAAATACATGATGAAGATATCGAATGTAGAAATTCAATTGTTTGTCAGTTTGTAAGTGACTTTTTTGCTGAAGTGGACAATATTTTTTATGTGTGCATGTAATGTCTATCTAATGTTAAAATATTAGATGTTAATTAGAGATTCGCAGTAACCACGACTACCTAGTATTTCTATTATGTAGACACAAGACACAAAGGGCCACTAGAACATAGATAATAGTAAAATGCAGTACAATAATTAGGAAATGATGAGTTTTAGTCTTCCTTACCTTTGTGTTTTTAAATATAATTTAATTGTAAGTCTAAACAATTTTTAATAATGGCTGTGCTTATCAACTGGCTTATAAAATTCTTGAAATTTAACAATTGGCTCTCGTTGCTTGATACCAGTTGACTCCAGCACACCATTGCCCCACACCCTCTCTTAAAATACTTATTTTTTGATGCTATGCGCAATTGTAGGGGAAATTTACATGTATGAACCAATCCGTAATCCCAATGTTCTCATAATGGCACTACAATCAAAATTAAATCATTAGAATAATCACAATGAGAAACCAGAACGATCTTTTAGGTTGCTTGATTCAACAAGGAATTTCCCCCCCCAAATCTAGCCTGCACCAATGTGAATTTTTGAAATATACCTTTTCATTCTTATTGCTATTCACGTTCAGAAAAATAATAACGAAAGGGTGAAACCAGTTCTCCATTGATTGATAACTACATCCTATACTCAAATATGCTGCATTGGGCTTCCCTGGTGGTGCAGCAGTTGGGAATCCGCCTGCCATTGCAGGGGACACGGGTTCGGGCCCTGGTCCGGGAGGATCCCACATGCCGCATAACAACTAAGCCCGTGCGTCACAGCTGCTGAGCCTGCGCTCTGGAGCCCGCGGGCCACTGCAGCGAGAAGTCCGCGCGCCTAGAGCCCGTGCTCCGCAGCGGGAGAGGCCACCGCAGCGAGAAGCCCGCGCACCACAACGAAGAGTAGCCCCTGTTCGCTGCAACTAGAGAAAGCCTGCGCGCAGCAACAAAGACCCAGTGCAGCCAAAAATAAATGATAATAAATAAAATAATATAAAGAGAAAAAATCTTATGAAAAAATATGCTGCACTAAAGAGGCTTTAAATGAAGTGACAAATGTTTTCCAAACAATACAATTCATTTTAGATTATTATTTTAGAAAAAAGAACAAAAAGTGTTGAGGTAATAGAGGAGATACTACCTTAAAGAGGGCAGTAGAAATGTATTAATCATTAGAACTCCCCTCACGTTTCAGTCACTTTATGCTTCAATTTTATTTTTTAAGAGCACAGGAATCGCCATGTATTTTCCATAGGAATTTTTAAATTTAAGTTTCTAGCTAAGGAGTGTGAAACTGGACTCACTAATCCATAATTAAATCATTTGTAGTTTTCATATTACTTATTATTCTTCTGTGAAATAGAAGCAATATTAGTCTTCCCAGTTAGGAAAAAAGTTTATTTACTACTTATGACTATTCTTTGTAAGTTACAGACGCCAGATGTTCTCAACATTTACCAGCATCATACCACATAGGAAGAAACACCCCACTTCAATATCAAAAGGCTGGTGTCACGGTTGAAGTGCAGACTCTGTGTGCACTTGGTCTGCTACTACAAGGTGCACGGCCGTGTGATGCTCTTGGAGAGCTAGCGTCTACCAAACACAGGTCTCAGAAAGCGCTACAGACAAGGGAGGTTTAATCATTTAGATAGCTGGTAACCGCCCTCCAAAACCCCATCCTTCAGGCCATTTAAAAATATCCTTCATTCTCTGCCTTTGTCCCCAAGCCTACGGAAACGTGAGGAGCAGCTGATGACCGAGCAGACTCGCGTGAAACAGCCCATCCTGCCTGGCTGAGCTGCCTGAGCTTTGGACGCTGGCGGGTTCCTTTCACAGGAGCCTGCTTTCCCGACTGTGCAGCCTTTAGTTGCACCTCACGCAATCCAGCTTAACTCTTCAGGACAGTTAGGATTTTATTCAGCCTGATACCTGCGACTGCAATACAAATTAAGTTTGGATGACGCTGTAAAGATGATGGTTGGATTCTATTTACACTGATTGACAGTTGGGTGGGTGGACACATACAGAGGGAGAAGGAAGGGTTCCGATCCAACCTATGTGTTGCTCTTGAACCTTAGCTGGCTGCCAGCTGCTGAGAGAAATCAAGGTGGCCGCACAGAGCTGTTGGTGGATGCGGAGTCCTCTGGCCCCAGAAAAAATGTGACTTTCTTCAAATGACCCTGTAGGGGAGCATATTCATAACCATTTCCCCACCTTTCTTTCCCCTGCTTTCCATCTGAAGGAAGAGCTCACTGTATGAAGATCTGAGCATAGGTGAAAAAAAGGTGCCTTCCTACTGAATGTGGGAAAGATATTTACTGAATACGTACTAAAAGCTTACTGTGATGAGTACTTGCTGGGAGCATTTACGTAGCTCCTAATTTCTTCAACAACCGTGCAACCTAGATGTTGTGATTGCTAAATTCTATGTGAGGAAAACTGAGTCGCAGAGAGAGAAAATAATTTGTCCAGGTTCAAAAAGTCTGTAAGAGACAGATTCATACCTAGCCTCCACCCGATTTGATTCTAAGGTCCCTGTTCTCTCTAAAAAACAATTTATTAAACAAGCAATATTCTTAAAATATTAGATTGGTCGAGAAGTTAAAAGTGTACTTTCATTTGGGTTTTAACTTCTGCTTCCCTTTTCAAAACACGTTACTTTTCAAATTAATGGAAACAATATTGTAAGAGGGAGATGTGACAGGGTTTTTATTGTTGCTGCTTCTTGGGTGGTCGTGGTATGGCAGCCTTGATTACACCCACAGAGAAAGTACGGCAGGGTCCCAGCGTGACACATCTTAACGTGTTTTATGGTTTGAAGGGGTGAATAACCAAGGTTTTGCAAAACTGTAAAACCCTGTGCAAGATCTTGATAGTAAAATACATACACATATAACTGTTTTCAAGTGTGAAAGTTCTACCTAACACGGGATGTTCACAAAATCGAATCATTCAAAATCCGTAGAAAGGGGCAACAAGAAGCTTAATGATTTCTCCACTGCAACGATACCAGCACCTAGAAATGCAGCAACTTCAAAGCACTGTAACCTTGAACCAGTTATTTCTCCTAAAAATTTTAGGAATATGATTTTATCCATTTGCTGATACCAAATTGAGATTAAACTGAATTGTTGATAACTAGTGAATCTCAAAAGGAACAAAAGGAATAGGAAAGAGATGAAGGCGACAGAGGCATGCCACTGAGTAGAAAGTCCATGAAAGCTGAATGTTACGATGATATAATTTTGATGGAGAAACCAGGAAATACTAATTTTCAGAGCGGGCTGGTGTTAGAAACTGCGTGGTGGATGCTATGTGTATATGTTTCAGTTCTTAGAAGACAGAACTATACTTGCAAAGTTTCGGGCTCACATAGCTATAGAGACAAAGACATTATTTTTCTAAAATCTGCCTCTTTTAAATGTTATATAAAAGGCAGATAAAAAAACGATATGAACTCTAAGAGGATGCATTCGAAAACAGGTTACAGGAGATTATTATCTCCTGAAGGAAAGCAGTGTATAAAGACTTCAGGAGCATATACTGGCCCTGGGCACCAAGACGCTGTTCGTACTTGCCTAATACAGATTTTTTTTGGCACTACAAAGTCCAATGTGATTTTTAAAACATTATTTTCTTAAATTTTTTTCTGTAGGCAAAAATATCAAAGAAGAGAGGCAGAAAATGATCTCGGGAGAAAAAAAAAAAAAAAAAAAAGAAAGAAAGAAAAGAAAACCCCAGGAAGAAAGCTGTCATGTTCTGTGTTTCAACTTCACAAAAGAATTCTATCTAGAGGTAGAGCCTTTCAAATCTATCTCTTGTCACTCAGGATATGAAACTCTAATTTACTGGCGTGGCCAGTTGAGGCTCACACTTAAATATGCTGACGAGCTGAAACAGGAGGTGGTTCACTTCCTTACTTCTGGTTTCCATCCTCGGCTGGCTCCGTACTTGCAAATTATTACAGTCACTTGCTGTGTAAGCTATGAAAATTCTAAGGCAGGGGAGGAGAGTCAGTGGGCACCTAACTGAGTTTTACTAGATGAAAAGTTACATCACCCTGCCTCACCTCGGCCCCCTCCGTCTTTAGGGAATTGCTGAATTTTATATAAAGCCTATTTATAAACCACTGCAAGTGATACCTGCATTCATCTTGCACTGTGACATCATCTTCTCATCAATAATTTAAACCTAAGAAATGGATTAAAGGGACTCTGAAGGGATTTCTCACACATGGAAAAACAGAAACCAACTAAACTCTCCAAAATATTCATTCACTCCTCTTACCTTGTTCTTTGATCTGACGAATTTGCTTCACAGTTTCTTTTAAGATTGCACATTTGTCAGGTTTGAAGTTAAAGTTGTCTATATCGTTAAAATTAGCAAAAATCAGCTCTGCAAGTTCTTCAATGTATTTATTTTCCTGTTCACGATTACGTTTCTCAGTGCTCCTCTTGGGGCTATTATGAAAAAGATAAGCATGTTAACCAAGTTCTAATATAAAGAGAGCAAACAAAAGTTACTTATAGAAACATGGAATACTTTGGTGGAAAAAACTCCTCGAATCTGCCCTAAATGTTGCATGTTTCTTTTTGAAATCAAACTTACCTCAGTTGAGGGCTTCCCTGGTGGCGTAGTGGTTGAGAATCTGCCTGCCAATGCAGGGGACATGGGTTCGAGCCCTGGTCTGGGAAGATCCCACATGCCGCGGAGCAACTAGGCCCGTGAGCCACAACTACTGAGCCTGCGCGTCTGGAGCCTGTGCTCCACAAGAGAGGCCGCGACGGTGAGAGGCCCGCGCACCGCGATGAAGAGTGGCCCCCGCTCGCCGCAACTGGAGAAAGCCCTTGCACAGAAACGAAGACCCAACACAGCCATAAATAAACAAAAACAAAAAACAAAAAAAAAAACTTACCCCAGTCGGTAATTACATATTTACGTGTGTGATCATTTGTTCAATGTGTTTCATGTCTCCCACTGGACTTGTAAGCTTCACAATGACAAGGACAGGATGATTTGCTCACCACTGTGCTTAATGCAACGCTTGGTACAAAGAAGTATCAAATTTCATTGTTGAATAAATAAAGAAGAGTTTTAGAAACATAAGGGAGCTCACACTCATAAAAATTTATTTAAGATTAATAAAAGAAGGGAAGTTAACCTAGTTAAAATAGGAATAAATAAACTTCAATGATTTTTGGTAAAGCACAGCAAAATGATGAAAATAAATCTTTATAATTTCATAGACTTCTTTAGGATCTTCATAATCAAACCTAACGGCCTTTTAAGATAACGTTAAAAACCACAGTACAGCTAGAAACAAAAGCGAAACTGACCCAGGGTCTTTGTTAACTGTCCAAGCTGAATGACACACAAAACGTAAACAAACAGTCCAAGTTCGACTTGAGTTTGAAACCGTTAATGGAAGGGAGGGAAAAAATAAAAATTGGCAAGATCTCCTCATCTGAATTTGAGGAAATAGCAAACTCAAAAGTTCCCTTTGGTAATTACAGCATACAATTTTTTTCTCAAGTACGGTAGAGTCCACTGGATGACATTCAAACAATACAATAAATAAGAAAAGCAAGTTGTTTAATGCAGCAGCTCTCTGTATTCTTAATATATAATTATTTGTATGCAATGCCAATTTATAAAATCTTGTAATTTGTAGTAGACATTCATGTTTGCCTCTAAATATTAGCTTTATTCTCATGTACTAATAAACCTAAGACAGAACACAATCTCTCCACTTTATGGCGGTTGCATGAGTTGTCCAAGATCACCTAGTGAGTGACTGGTAGAGCAGCAACCAGAATTGGTTTTGCTAAGTCTCATCTTCACTCCTGGCTTCAACCCTATTAATTCCAGGGAAAGGGAGACAGCGGCTGCCATGCGCAGAAGAGCTAAGTTCCCATGCTGAACCTCTCTACCCCCTACACCTTCCTCCATCACCCCCGCCCCCCCAAAGATGCCAACTAAATGCCACATGGGTGAGAAGGAGGCACTGTGTTCCAAGGCCCGGGGAGGCAGGCGCTGTGCTCACCCGAGAACCAGCACAGCACTGGTGAGAGGACAGGCCCCGCTTACCAGCTGGCCTCCTCAGCCAGGACCGCGGGGCCCTGAAGGCGGTTTGATAGACAGAAGGCTGAGGCTGGCCAGGAAGGACCAGGGAACCTAGAGGCCACACACAGGAGATGGGGGCTGCGGTGTGGACGGTGGCCCTTTAATCGTCTTGTTTTGCTTGGCGACTAGACGGGAAAAATGAAACGGCTTTCTGCTCTTCCTCCTTCCTTTTTTTTTTTTTTTTTAAATTATTTATTTATTTATTTATTTATTTTTGGCTGTGTTGGGTCTTCGTTTCTGTGCGAGGGCTTTTATCCAGTTGTGGCAAGCGGGGGCCACTCTTCATCGCGGCGCGCGGGCCTCTCACTGTCGTAACCTCTCTTGTTGCGGAGCACAGGCTCCAGACGCGCAGGTTCAGCAATTGTGGCTCACGGGCCCAGTTGCTCCGTGGCATGTGGGATCTTCCCAGACCAGGGCTCGAACCCGTGTCCCCTGCATTGGCAGGCAGACTCCCAACCACTGTGCCACCAGGGAAGCCCCCTCCTTCTTTTCCTAGTCCTCTTCCCTACTGTTCCTCATCTGATCTTTCTACTGGCCACAGAACAGAAGTGGCCGTCTAACTTTTAAAAAGCATTTACAGGATTTAAATCATCAAAAGAATGAAGTCTCTCTTCTACCCCTGTTCCCTATTTGCCTAGTCCTCACCTCCCAAATGGGTAACGACTCTTATGTTTCTTAATTATCCTAAAACAATATATAGAATTCTTATTCTCCTCCTTTTCTATACAAATGGTAGGACTCCATAAAGATTTTCTGAACCTTGCTTTTTCTCCATAACAATATTCTTAAGAGATATTGATATTGTTAAAATCAATCCATAAAGAGTGTCCTCATTCTTTTTCAGAGCTGTATTGTGTGTGGATGTATCACAGCTGTTTAGGTTTTTCCTAATCTTTTGTGCTTATAATCAACGCTGAAACGGGCAACCTCATACATACATCATTTTGCATGTGTCAAAGTATATTGTCGGAAAATTCCTAGAAATGGAACTGCTAGTTCAAAAGAAGATATGCATTTATAATTTTAACAGATACTGCTAAACTACCCTGCATGGAGGTTATAACAACTCATACTTCCACCCATAATATATGATATGCAACTTGTTTTAAAATTATTTGTTTTATTCACTGAAGACCCACAGTCTTCAGTCAAAAGCAAGGGGATTCAACATTTCATTTCTTGCTCTTAAATATAAAAGAAAGAAAGAAAGAAAGAAAGCCAGTATAAATATAACAGCAAACTTTTTTACTGTGGGTTGTCTTGTCATTATGACATTGTAAAAGCAAACAGGAGTAAAAATGTGAAAAATTCAAGATTATATAGAATAAACTGGTTTTAAGAGTCAAAGTACACAGGGGACCCAGAAGTATGTAGCTTTCCTCTTCTTGTAAAGAATAATAAAATCTGTAACCGATTAGCGTATCTAAAATGTAAGCTAAATAATACATAACTGTCCAAAGCCTTGACAGTTAGGGAGAAAAACCAAAGAGCATTTGAATCAGGTGTGAAATCAATGTGATAAAATATCAAAGGCTCACGCATGTGGCTTTCATGGGCAACACTGGTTGTGTTCTCAGTGAGAAACTAACCTGGGTCCAAGCTGGTCAGGACATTCCTTACGCTTTCTTGTCTCTGCCCTGGATGGGTCAGAGGTATTTTCTCCCATCCCACTCATCTTGAACACATATCAGCAACTGAAACAGAAAACAAGGAGAAAACAAGTGAAGAGAGCTGATGATCAATTTACCAACAATAAAAAAAAGCTATGGCTTTAATCAGAAATTTGACAACAGTAATTAACACATTGTTTTGATTTATGTGCATGTATAATTCCCAATGAAAAGGCATGTATAATTTTTTTGTGTAATTGTGCTTAAGTTAAGCAAATGTAAAGGTAAACAATTAAAAAACAAACAAGCCTACCTCAGTGGGCCCACTCTTTGAACACGGGTTGTATTTCAACAGCACCCTGAACTATATACAATCTGCTGGTCTTGCGTTTCTGCGGCCAGCCTCCAGCTTCAGGAGCGATCTTGCACCATGTGGGAGCTCCAGGTACCATAAGGGGCTCCTCCCACTCTCTGTTTGGGGTTGGCCAACGTCAAGTCTGTGCTGCAATCACTCACCCATGAAGTACAGCCCCGGGAAGAGGCAGTGCCTCGCCACCAAGCTGAACGTTTCCAAATCCGACCAGGGCGCTCTGACACCCCTGTCCTGGCGAGCAAGGCCCCTCAAACACAGGATCTTCCCGCCTCCCTGGCATCTCCCTGGGGTCTCCTCCTGCATCAGCTGCTCACTGCTCCCTCCTCAGGGCCCTCTCTCCTGGCAGCTCCCTCCCTGGGCAGTGGCTTCCTCTCACATCCTGCCATCCCTGACCCTCCCTCCCTCCCTCAGCTGATTCTAGCTGCTATCTCCCAAGGTCTTAAGATGCACTCAAAAGATCAGGAACATTACTGACCCTAATGGAGGAGGCCATTTTTGATAAAAATGGCCACCCCCCCAAAAAGTATTAAAAAGTATAGTATTGAATATTATCAGAAAGCTCAGAAAGCTTCTCGACAGACAACTAAAATAAGTGACTGTTTTCCTTCAAGTCGTATATACTCAGTTTGGGCTTTAACATCAGCACCAGCATCATCTACTTTTACTGTTCCCAAAATATATATCTAATAATTGTAACTCTGCATGAAGGGACAGCGCTGATGCATTTCAACAGGCGACTGGAGGGAAGTGAGGCGTGAAGCAGGAGCGCCCGGGTGCTGGTCCAAGTGCACTGAAGCCATTTGAGCAGACTTTATGTTTTACTTGTATCTACCCACGTCTGGTTCACAAACCACTCCATTTGTAGCTTTAAAACATCATTATTGGGCTTCCCTGGTGGCGCAGTGGTTAAGAATCCGCCTGCCAATGCAGGGGACACGGGTTCGAGCCCTGGTCTGGGAAGATTCCACGTGCTGCGGAGCAACTAAGCCCGTGCGCCACAACTACTGAGCCTGCGCTCTAGAGCCCGCGAGCCACAACTACTGAGCCTGCGCTCTAGAGCCCGCGAGCCACAACTACTGAAGCCCATGAGCCTAGAGCCCGTGCTCCACAACAAGAGAAGCCACCGCAATGAGAAGCCCGCGCACGGCCACAAAGACCCAACGCAGCCAAAAATAAAATAAGTAAATATTTTAAAAAAATCATTATTTTCCGCTTGAACTAAGTTATTTAAAGGCCAACTTTCCCGTTTTATTTTTATGTGATGGTACCTTAAACACACTTCCTCAAAACCTAAAAATTTCAGCTTTTCAAACATTCTTGCTTGCTCTTCTGTGTCTGCCCCGTATGTCCTCTTTTCTGAGCAACTTTCCTAGGCTATGGATGCCCAGGACACATTGCCAGCCAACCTTTAAACCACCAAAGGGAAGAAGAAGGACTGGGGGGAGGGTGGTCTGCAGTCATTGGCCAAGCTGGGGACTGGGGGATGCCCTCTGCCAGCCGCAGCCATCAGGCTGGGGATGCCCTGTCTGAATCACTGCTCTTCTCCCAGGGAAAAAAAGGACAGACTCTCAGACGGAGAAGAAAAGGAAAAAGTGAATTTAGTGCTGGAGCAGGGAGAGGAGGAGGCTGGGGGAGGTGGTGACAGGCAGTGGACGGCTCCTGCGCGCCTCCCTCCTGCCTGCCACGGGGCCAGAAGTAGATGTAATGTTACCGCAGACACGTGGATTTAAGCCCTGCTCCTCGGTGGATGAACCAAACAAATGACAGGACCCTCATTAGTGAGGTACTCAAAGAGAAGAACTGAGGGGCTCTAAGCCAGACTGCTCTAACTGATGTTCTTAACGCCCTGTGGAGGCTCGGCTGGCAGCAAGTGCTAGTATTTCACGCCTGAGCGTGTGTGTGTGTGTGTGTGTGTGCGTGCGCGCGCACTAGGGGAGTCAATTTTTTTCCCACCCAAGTAACCCATAAGAACCAGAGACAGATAGATCTGTGGCTTCCAGGGTGCATGTACACATAGAAAAATCATCGAAAATAAAATAAACAGGGGGGAGGGATAGACTGGGAGACTGGGATGGACATATACACACTACTATATATAAAATAGATAACTAATGAGGACCTGCTGTATAGCACAGGAAGCTCTACTCAATCCTCTGTAATGACCTATATGGGAAAAGAATCTAAAAAAGAGTGAATATAGGTATATGTATAACTGATTCACTCTGCTGTATACCTGAAACTAACACAACATTGTAAATCAACTATACTCCAATAAAAATTAATTAAAAAAATAAACTGTATAGATAGATGAGTTTTAATGGATTTTTGTAGATCAAAGTTAAATATTAATTTCCAGTGAAAAGGAAGGAGATGGAGAATACAGAAGGGCAGCATTGAAGGTTTAGACATTTTATTTTGTGAGCAGGTCTAAACTAATAGTTTCTTAAAAGGTCTGCATGTTTTCAACATTCACATGAAATTAACATTCTGGAGCATTTCACTCTGAATTCTGAAGAGTTCAATGTAAATCACAAAAACTGAAAATGACACAAGTAAACTCCTGGGTCATATCTGATGGGAAATGACAGTCATGGAGAACAAGCCAGTTTCTACCAGATGCTGGGTGGAGTGGGGAGTGTGTGTGAAAGGACAAGACTGGAAAAGAAGTTCCAGTTTGTCCATTCTTGTTATCTAGAACCAAACAATAGCCCCGCTTTCACTGTGACAGCACATCCTCCCTTACATCCTCTGATATCAACTTGTACGAACTAGACAGTTAGAGGAAAGATTTACAGCCACAAGAACTGATGTTTGATTTTCTTAAATTAGCAATATTCTGGGTGGGTACGTGTGTGAATAATGCCAGTTAAATCCTTAGCATAATGACAGAAGGCAAAACAAAATGTTAACCCTCAATACAGCTAAAAAATGCACTCTTCATGCATGAAATTCACCGATGCAACTTACAAGGTAACAAAGCTGTTGCTCACAATACAGCCTCATGCCACTAAAACTAGTTAATCATCCAGAATTTATGTAAATGATAATGTGCATTTTATCTTTTATCAGTACTGGCCATCTTCCAAACAAGGCCCGTAAAGCTGTCAGATTTTTTATATGCTGAACAAATTCAATTAAAGAACAAATAAGGATAATACTGTTGCTGAACTCCAAACATAATAAGTGATCAAACATCAGATCTCTATTGCCAGTTTCAAGAAATATTTTTAAAAAGTTAGGCCTGCTCTGAAATTCCTCACTTTGAGATGAAATTTATAATGAAATGACATACAAAGCTGTTGGAACAACTTTTCTTATCAACACCTACGTGAGGAGGAGCTGCCTGATAAATCATCCAGCTCTTGATATAAGACCAGAAAGGCTTCTATACTTTCTAAGGCCTTCCAGGCTCTTCCAGAACTCTCTTTACAAGAGACAGATGACACTCTTGTGTACTCTGTGGTCTGATTCTTCACAAACTTTGCAAGACTAAGAAATACTCAAGTAATATTAAAAGTGTACATACATCTTCACTTAAGCACTTTTCCATTTCTATTCTATTAAATTATGAAAGGATAATCTTTTAGGGTCCTCCATCGCTCAGAAGTCCACCTCAAAAGTTAGATGCATGCGTTATTTCTATATCACAAGTAAAAACATCTGTTCATTCTAAACTGGAAACAATTTCTCCCTCAGAATATACTGTGTTTCAGGAGGATCCCTTTATGTTACAGAAGCAAAATTTCTTATCAGACTCTGAGAAGTCTAAAAGAACACAGTATTTAATTTTAAAATGTATACAATGTGCTTTCAGGATGTAGATGCCCGAGAAAGGTAGAAAATAGGGAGTGGGCCAATCCTTGGACGTCAGTTAGATGATACAGCAGTGAAGACAGGGGAGGGGAAAAACCACTTTCTAAACAGTGTCAACTAAACAAAATTACCCAAAGCAAACAATATTTTGGCAAGACCCCAACTCTTGGCAAGAGTTAAAAAAATCTTCCATGCAGTAAGTATACAGATTATATGCAAGGATGTATCGTTGATTCATCCAAACAAGCAAACAAAGAAAGCATCACACATACAAACACAACATAAGCAGAACTATGAAGATTTACTGAATGCAGGGATGAGAGCACACAGAAAAAATCAAACTTTTTCTTCCCACTGGCAAAACAAGTAATGCATTAACACGGTGATAGAAGAGGCTATTCAATATCTCAAAAATAAATTTTAGTTAGTAAAGTGATATATTATTTTCCCCAAAGTGTTACTTTTTACTGGATCATAGAAACACTTTTAACTTCATCTTTACATATTATTTTGTTCCTTGCTTTTCATACAATAAAATTTTAGTTTACCCCACACATTACAGTGTGTATTTACAGAGTGAGACTCATAAAACTACACATTAATTCATACAGTAAGTTGCAAAGTTTTAGGAGATTCCCTTCATACAAATCCAGAATAAAGGGCATCTTATCGGAAACAAATTCTCAGTTATACTTCACTACTTTTGAGCAACTTACTGTACACGTGATTTTTAAAATTAACTTCAATAATTCAAACACATACTATTATTAGGAGATGATTTTTCCAAAATAAAACACTAACAGTTTCCAGTTGGATACAGGTTTTCAGAAAACACCACAGACTACAACTACATCTCTTCTTCTCCAAGTAAAATGGCTTCAACACCTACCTTCTCTCATGCTGTTTCTCACTCCACGGGAACATAATAACTGTGTAGAGACAAATGTTTAAGCTAAAAATTCCTTCCTTTTCAATATGCCCCACTCTCAGATTTACTTTTGTATAATGGCCTTAAAGTGGTATATTAGACAGTAACTAGAAGACATATTCCATTTTCTGACTGAAAGCCAATAATCCTCATGAATTTTTTAGCTAAAAGACACTTCAACATGCCATTGGGAAGACTGTAATAAACACATTAGGCTGCAAATGGGCGGCAGCCGCTCTTTAACACATGCTGCAATAATCAAATAAATGGCTAAATTCATTTTCGCTGGTTACACAAATATTTTGCTGTAACATTTCCATAATCTCCATCTCTCCTAAAGAAGGAAAAATCCTCTCTGAAAGTCTTATCTTAGCAAAATTCGGTGCAGGATATGTCAGTAGCAGAGAGCTGTTCTAAACTATCATTACCAACGGGGCGGGGGTGGGGGGGGGAGAGAACGTCTACTCTGACATCAGTGGCATAAGATGGTTTCCACTTTCTGAATTCTCACAGGCTAAGTTCCTTAATATAGCCAGTCACTGGGCTGCTTCTGCACCCAACGACGTCAGCCCGTGCTAATACAGCCAGGAATAGCAAGACTAGGTTTTAACAAGGCCTCAGATGAGGAAACACCAGGGGAAGAACTGCATTCCTTGCATAATGTTAGCACTTCTCGCCCCTTCAAGTAGGGTGTACTTAGTCCCTATTTAATATTTGGAAAACCAGTTTTCACCAAAGGCTTGGCATTCTGGAAAGAAGTCATCAAACTAAGAACCACAACGTAGTACTTGTGTTAGTTAGAGTTTCATAACTTGTCCAGGTTAAACTCAATTCTCTTTCTTAATTCTGAAACCCATTTTAAACTTCTTTGAGACTTCAAAAAAACCTTCCTAATTTATGAGAAAAACTTACAGAAATGGCCAGGTTTCTATACCTACATAAAAAGTCTATACCTACATAAAAAGTATTTTTGATTATTCCAGTTGTAAAAAGTTTTAAAATAAATAAATGAGAATCTTCTCCCACAGTATAATATGTTGTTTGCTTTTTTTTTTTTGCTAACACTTACTGAGTACTTACTAAGCGTTAAGCACTTTTCTTGTTTAAAAACCTACATTTTAATGTTTTTTATATATGTGCACGTACACATACGCACACTCTCTCCCTCTCTCTCTCACACACACACACCCACACACCCACATGCACACCCTCACCCCTTACAGATTATCTAACCTCTCTGACCTGTTTCCATAAGTAATTTGCTCAAATTGCTCAGATAATAAATGACAGGTCAGGAGTCACGCTCGAGTGTAATCATAACAGCTATCATTTACTGAATGCTTACCGTCTTGGCAGGTATTCTCTAGGTACTTTACACACAGGTAGACCTTTAGTTCCCATAACGATCTATGATTATCACCATTTTACAGATGAGGAAGCTGAGGTACAGAAGAGCTACAGTAACTTGACTGAGACCACATCGTTAGGAAGTTCTAGAGCTCATAAGTGACTCCAAATAGCTCCTCAATTCTTAACCGCTGCAACGTGAGCATTGAGGCTCCTATTCTTTAATCACTGTCACTGAAGTGAGAAATGTAAACTTGTGTAAATTATAGAAAGCAGTATATTTTAACTTAATTTGATAAACACTGAATATGTAATTTGAAAGTACTTTTTGCCAAAAATATAGTAGTTTCATTGTAAAATGCAAAATACTATAAAAAATGTCTAGAATCATTCATCTATCCGTTCAATAAATAATTAATGCGTCAGGCACTGTTGTAGACATGGATAGAGCCAGGAACAAAACAGACAAAGCCCCTGTCCTGCTGAAGCTCATGTTCTACTGCAGAAAGGAAATCCTGCCTCAGCTCATAAGCAACTATTCCCTGAGGAAAAATGAAGCATTACCGTTATTACTGAATTTATTATGAAGTTACTGAAGTAATAAAACCAGCTAGGAATTTTCTCTGGCACACCAAGAATGCTGAGTTTCATTCAAAATAGTAAAAGCCTTCTTTTCCTACAGAATCAGAAGTAGTAATTGGTTAATTTTAAAAGCCAGTTATCAAGAGCAATTACAGAAAATGATACCTACTAGTTAAATCATTTCGTTTTAACTTTAAACATAATATATTTGAGTATCAGTCTCCACTGGGGTTTCATATTGTCCTTCTCACATAAATCAGACCTATCATTAAGGCACTGTCTACTATTTCCAATTTTTGTTTATTTAAAATAGAGCTAGGGGCTTCCCTGGTGGCGCAGTGGTTAAGAATCCGCCTGCCAATGCAGGGGACACGGGTTCGAGCCCTGCTCCGGGAAGATCCCACATGCCGCGGAGCAACCAAGCCCGCGAGCCACAACTACTGAAGCCCGCGCGCCTAGAGCCTGTGCTCTGCAACAAGAGAAGCCACCGCAATGAGAAGCCCGCGCACCGCAATGAAGAGTAGCCCCCGTTCGCTGCAACTACAGAAAGTTCGCGGGCAGCAACGAAGACCCAACACAGCCAAAGATAAAAAATAAATAAATTAAAAAAATATATAATAAAATAAGATAGAGCTAGAACTCATAGACACTTAGAGTTCTTATAAGTGCTCATGAGGTATAGATTTTCATTATTTTTTCCCAGTCTTTTATAGATGTGTTGCGTATACCTATTTGGAAGCAATTTTGGCCCATCTGACTGAGTTTTTCAAAGCATTCATCTTAGTTTTTATAGAAACATATGTACCTTTTCACACTCACAATCAGTTACATAATATTTAATAAAATTATGTGATTACAATAACAAGCACAACGAGCATAAACCAGTCTGGACAAGAAGCCGGCTCTGGGTAGGCATGCAGCGTGCCTGCTGTGCAGAGGTGTGGGGTGGGCACTGCCCACCAGCCTGGGGCACTTGGAGCCTAGCATTCCTGTGATTTACAGAGGGAAATGCAGATCACGTGGTCGTTCCAGCCTTTCAGCCCCAATGAAAGTTGATTATGAAAATGAGAATTTATGCAAAGCTAACCTGAAGGCATAGATCATGAAATCCTTCAATAAGTTTAACTTAATATGTATTACATGCCATGCATGGTTCTAGGAATTGGGGGATACAGCAATGAATGAAACGGACCAAGTCTTTTGTCCATAAGGGAAACAGTGAAACAAATAAACATTTACCATATCAGGTAGTGATCAGAGCTATTAAAAAAAAAAAAAATATATATATATATATATATATATATAGGTAGGGCTAGGATAGTACAACGTGTCAATAGATGGGGGTGAGGAGTGCCATTTTACCTAGGTGGTCAGGAAAGTTCTCTCTTGACAGAGTGACACCTTTCTAACAGAACTCTAAGATCCATAATAGAATTTCTTTATTATGCAACCATTAAAACAAAATTCAGGAAAAGTCGTACAACACAATGGCTAAGAGCACATCCTCTGGTGTCAACTCAGGTTTGGAATGCCCGGAATACCACATATTAGTTGTGCTAATTATGCTAATTAACCCCATTGGACCTAAGTTTTCCTCATTTCTAAAACTGTAGAAATACTAATACATACTTTTATAAGTTTGTTGAGAGCATGAAATGTAAAGAGCATAGAACAATGACTGGCATCTAGTAAGGGCTTATTTAATAAATGTAAGATATTATTATAGGTTGAATTTAATACCATGTAAATGCTTATGAAACAATCTAAGCTGATGGTGAATTACAGTTAGAGAGAAAAATTAATTTATAGAAAAAAATTAGAAGAAAATCCACCAATGTATTAGCAGTTAAATTGTTTCAACAAGTACTGTGGGTATAATTTAATGTTTGCATTTTCCAAATTTCCTTTCATTAACGCATCAGATTTTGATGAGTTTACCAAAAGGCAGAAAGGAGGAAAGGGAGAGGGAGGAAGGGAGGGAGGGAAGGAGACCCGGCCATGCCACTGGAAAAAAACAAAAACAACAAGCAAACCAGAGATTCTTTTAAATAACCAGGCTCTCCAGGATGCATATTAAAACATACAAATTGTTAACATGCTCATTTTCAGGAAGCCTATTGCATATAAAATGAGGTAAAGCTACTCTACGGTAAGTGGCACGAAAAATGCCTAAAGTGAATGAAATAAGAAATTGGACCCCATTTTACAGGTAAGTATTTGCAATGAAATTTAAAGTATAAATTTATTTCCTTTTGCCAATCAAAGGATATTCTGCAATGGTATTCTATAACTACTGAAACTCTATTACAACCAAGTTATATTTTTCCAAATCTACCCCAAGTTCTTCTAAATAAGAAAGATGGAGGATCTTGGTCATTCTGGACTCATTACTGTATCCTAGTCTTAACTTTTGCAACTTTCTCATGTTTTCGCTCCCACAGATACGACTCTTCTAAAGCAAGAACAATGTCCAAATCACAAGAGCCTTCCAGCAAAGGTTACTCAAATCGCTCTTCCTCAGGAAAATCTTCTCTTTCAAGTTCAGCTGAAAAGCCATCTTCTTTATGCAGCCCTCGTGGATTCCACTAGGAAGAATTAGAGGTTCCCTTCTACTTGTTCCCTGGCCCATAGGACATGTGATTAAGATAACGCTTCTTTCTCCTGCATCCTCAGTTGCCTCCTTCCCAGTGAGGGTCTAGGGCATTCTCCTGATGGGCCAGGTGGGCCCACACTGCTGTCCCCCACGCCAGGTTCTGGGCGCCACAGATGCCACAGAAGACACTCTCTTTCCTTTTCTCATTCACCCTCATTTCACTCCATGCTTTCCTATGCGTTCTTTGTCTCCAGTCAAACAGAACACAAAGCAGGGGCAAAACTTTTAAGCATGTCCCAGGGACAACGTTTAGGACCCAAATGAAATGTCTGTGGTTAGAGAAGACAAAAGGATCACAGTTATACAGCTCCTTGGGGCAGTTTAAATAATGTCTCGCATATAAGAAGTCTTTTTCTGGAATACTTTTTTATGCTCTTTCTCTAGCCTCTTCCACAGAAGTGGAAAGTGAGCAAGGAGTAAAACCTTGGTTTGGTGGGAGGACCTCATTCATTTTTTCACCATACAAATTCTGACAAACTTTCTTTTCGTCAGATCGTTACGATAACTCCAAACAGTATTTGCTATGAGGCAATGGTTGCCATCAAAAACAGAAAAAGGCAGCTCTGGATCAACAGGCCTCCCTTCCCCCAATCCAATTTGTTCTTACAAAAATAAGCCAAATTAGGCATTTTTATTTGCAAATAACACATACCTACAGAATGATTTACTGAGAATTACTAGAATTTAGAAAGCTATTTACAAGAATTCATTATTTGAAAAGAATTTAAAAATTACCTTGGCACCTGAACTTATAAGCCAAAACACTTACTTTAACCATTTTCTTCACTCTCAAACATTGGATTTTGGTAATTATCGAAACTAACCATACTTGAGTTTAGGAGAGATTTGTACTTCAGCTTAAGTTTCAAACTTGGAACACATAAACAGTTCTCAGTAGAAGTGCAATCATATTGTTAGTATTGCGATTGTACAACGGAGCCCAATTCTCTGACCTCAGGATCGGGGCGTGGAGAATTAGGGAGTCCTCTCGATTTGCCAGATTTTTTAAGAGCGGAGCTTTCCTGGAGAGCTGTCAATGGAGAGCTTTCTCCTTCCCGCTCCAGATGCAGTTACTGCATTTTGGGGAACTAAAGTTATAAGTGGACTCAAGAATGGAGCTTCTTCTAATCACCCTTTGGGTCGTTAATACAGATTTAAACCCAAATGAGCTTAAAGGGCGTTAAAAATAATAATTTAATGGACTAGATCAGGGTGGTCTCAAGCAGGCATTGAAAAGATTAAAACAACTTCCTCCTATTGGAGAATGTGTCCTTCTGTACCTTTTTTTTTCAATTAGTCCTAAAAATGTGTTTGCACTGAGAGAGTAAAAGAATCATTGTTTTTGTAAAACCTACAGCTATGGATAAAGATCTGTGAGGCTGCTGCACCTTATTTAACCATAACTGGCAAGTTAATAAGCATGAAATGAAAACTTTAAAGAAATTAAGGTAATTGCTTGACACCTCAGATACAGGTAACTGTATTATATTCCTTTTGCCTGGTATCGGGGAAAAAAAGAGAATTCATTAAGCTGAAACTCAAACCCTGGCTCCAGTTAGGATAAATGATGTAGAAAAAACTAAGCTCTCAGAGAAATCACAACACATTATATATGTATGTTCATAACACAGGCATATGACTTCTTTAGTTTGGTGTTTTAAGGCAACGTTTCGAAATCCAGAGTAATGCCTATTACTTAGGGCAAAAACATATTTGGGCCCCGGACAATTAAATTTTATATAAGGTTAAGTTTCTAATTAATAAAGATCTCTTCTTGGTATTAAAAATATAACCTAAATTATAGGGTTTTAATTTAAAAATCTATTTGCATTTCTTTCCTTCTGATGTTCAACTGCGCTGATAATTATTGAGTAGCCGCCGAGAGCAAATTACTGGGCTCTCTGGACACTGTAATACAATCACGGAGTAAGAAACAGAACTTAATCTCAAGAAATCAAAGATTTAGGAAGAAGAAACAAGTATGGAGTAAACTAACGCGGGATCCAGCACGCATGAAAACTACAAAGTGCTCGCGAGGAGAAATCACTTCTTGTCGTGGGGAGCCTCGGCGAAGGTCTGACGAATGGCCGAGTTGGGTTTTGAAGAAGGGGTACTACATTTCAAAGGCAAGCTGGGGTGGTGGTGAGGGTGTCCGAGGACCCCAGGGTGCCAAAGCGGTGCGCTTAATAGAGAGCACGGTCGGGCCAGAGATGCCGGGTGACCGCACGGCCATGTGACTCGACAGCTGGGGGGCTCTGGGTCTTTCCATCCTCACCTAGTCTCGTCTCCCCCCAGGATGCTGTCAGGCCCTGCTTATGGTGCTGGCTGCGCCCTACCTCCCCCAGTGCCACCCGGGAGCTGTGGGAAACGCACCCTCCGGCTCCACCCAGCCGGCCTGAAGGACGCACCCTGGCGGCGGGCAGGGTCTAACAAGCCCGGTCGCTGAGGCCTGCTGAGCTCCGCCAACTACTGCCATCAGCTGCAGGGAGAAAGTTTCTTGCCCCATCGGTGACCTGAAATCTGACTAACTCATAGTATTAATAATCTGCTCTGAAAAAAAAGGAAAGGGAGAGGTAAGGCAGAGCACATTTTATTCACTGAATTCACGTATTCACCACGTATTTAGTAAGCATCTACTTTGGAGCGTCAGAATATAGAAAACCCTAAATGCTAGAATGAGTAGCAGTCCCTGTTGACTTACTAAACCACAGGCACAGTGGAAAGGTCTCAGCCAGAGGTGGTCAGACCACAGTTAGGGCAGCGGTACACACCACAGGTTTGGAAGCGTAGGGAGGAGGGGCTGAAGGCTTGCTAACCGGATACTACAAAAGGCCACCTATGGTACAGCTGCATTTATAGGAAACATCCAGAATAAGCAAATCCACAGAAACAGAAAGCAGATTAGTGGTTGCCAGGGGCTAAGGGGAAAGGCAGAGGGGGAGTGACTGCTAAGGAGCACAGGGTTTCTTTTCGGGTTGATGAAAATGTTCTGAAACTAGATGGTGGTGATGGCTGCACAACTGGTGAATAAACTAAAAACCACTGAACTGGACACTTTCAAAGGGTGAGTTTTACGTTACATGAATTGTATCTCAATGAAGCAGTTATTAAAAACAAAAAACCAGAAAACGACAACAACAAGCCCCACAAGCTATTAGGCCTGATACTGATAACCTGCAGAGTTGTGGAACAGGTCAATGGATGGTTTACAAATATTTAGGAAACAAACTGGCGACTATTAGGAGCAAGAGTGACTTCTCTAATGATTCACCCCACATGAATTGTCCTCCTTCTTTCTGCTAAAGAGATAAGAGCACGAATTTTGTTTTTTAAAGTTTTATTATTTTTTCTTAATAAAAGTAATGCATGCTCGTAGTAGAAAATTTAGAATATAAAATGCTAAAGAATAAATTGCATGTATTCCTACCACACAGAGAATAACCATTAAATTAAAAAAATTTCTGCTCAGCATTGGGAGTTTCGGACTGACATGTACACACTGCTCTATTTAAAAAGGATAACCAACAAGGACCTACTGTAAAGCACAGGGAACTCTGCTCAATATTCTGTAATAATCTATATACGAAAAGAACTGGAAAAAGAATAGATACATGTATATGTATAACTGAATCACTTTGCTGTACACCTGAAACTAACACAACATTGTTAATCAACTATACTCCAATATAAAATAAAAATTTTTTAAAGATGTACTGTGTGTGTCTGTGTGTGTGTGTCACAAACTGCAGGTACAATTTTATAGATGCCCTTATTATTTCTAAGATTTTTCCATGGTATTAAATATGTCTATATAAACATAATTTTTAATGGCTCTACGATATTCCGTCATATGAAAGTACCATAATATATTTAACCATTTTCTATAATCATTTAGTTTGCTTCCATTTTTTCCCACCATAAATAACACTGTGATGAATACCTTTTATGTAAGTACTGATCCACATAGCTGATTAATAATAATCGACAGTCAATACAATAGAGTCTCAGAAATGTAAGTACCGGATCAAACGGTGTGACCATATTTAAAGCTATTATATTTACTGTCAAATTATTTTCCAAAAAGGCTGTACTAATTTCTAATCACCTCAGCAAGGGTATGTGAGGTCCCATCTTACCAGAATTCACAATAATAATGAATATTATGATTTTTAAAAATGCTTTGCAAATTTGAAGACTATGGCACGACATTAGTTTCTAGTTTAAACTGATTACCAATAATTGAGTACTTTTCAAGTGTTTTATACGCATTTCACGTTTACTCTGATAAAAGAGTGTGGAGTCAGGGATCTGGCAGACACACAGCATATTCAGGTTAGTGAGGCATCGGAGTTACTGCTAGTGTAGAGACGAAAGCAGATGTGGCTCATAATGAATCACCCGAGGAACTTTTTAAAAACATGGCTTTCCAGGCTCCACCCCAGACCAACGAAATGAGAACCACCCCCCCCCCCCACCCCCCGCAGAACGACCCCAGGCGATCAGCCGAAGCCTGCCCAGCACCGACTGGAAAGGAAGAGGAGCACTTACACCTACTGGGCTGGGAGACAATGGCGAGTTAGTCTAGGCTGGTGGAATAACATTCCGGGTGTTAGTTAACTGGTTATTACAAACGAAGAGAGGTTCTCCAGTCTAGTTTATTTTTTTAATCAATGACTCAGAAAAAAAAAAACAAACCTGTTTATCAGATAGGCAGGTGACACAAAGCATACCTATCATGTTTGATAATAAGAGTACTTTTCTGAAAATCTTAACATTAGCAGACTAGAATAAAAGGTCCGAACCAGCGCAACGACATTATTTACTCAATATCTTTGTATTATTAAAACAATGTGAACACCTACAAAAACACAATTAAGAAAAAGGAAAGGAAAATCCCTCACAATCTTCCTATTTTAATGTGTTCAGTATTTGAATTGGGGCAGAGATGAAACTTCTCTCACATTTGGTCACCATCTAAATAGCTTTCTTTTTCTGTCTTGTGTTTCTTCCCAAATACAACCCACAGCGGTTCTACTCCATGCTACCGGTCTTCCTGCGCCTCTCAAGTCTTACTCTGTAGTAAGAAATCCGCCCACCTCCTTAACCCCGTAACAGTGTAAGGCGCCTTTCTGGTCCCTCGTGACAGGCCCTCCCCACGGTCCATTCCAGGAGACGCCACCTGCCCTCTCGTCACACACGTCCCAGGAAGAGGAGGGCGCGGCACCCCCTCTGCCTTCCTCGGAGCTGCCACTAGGCCGCTGCCCCATCACAAGGCTGGCCTTGAATCAAAATCTCCGCTCCTTGGAAACCCATGTCTTAAAGCACCCTCTATCCACGATCCGGTCTGAGATGCACCAGTGCGCCACTTAATCTTCCACCTTGACGGAAAACATTGGTATTTGATTAGTTCTTCCTCTCTAGCCCACATCTGGTCGCCACCCGGAGTGATCTCACAACCTCTGTGACATCCTCACAGGCCCTCCCGTCTCAACTCCAACAGAGGTCACCTCCACTGCACTTCGGCCACTGCCCCTACGATCACTCCCGAACCTTGCTGTCACCCAGAACCGGGCCCCCCCCCCCCCGAAAACCACTTCCGGCCCCACAGCTTCCTAGCACGCTAGCTTTCCTACTGTCTTCCTCCTCGGTAACCGGTCTTCACGGACCAAGAACTCTAGTCCCTTGCCCTTCTGCTCGTCGCATGTCCCTCCCTACCTCGCTGGATTCACCTCCGTCAGGTGGGTCTCATGCATCTCTTCTCACAGAGTTCCCTCCGCAAAACTTAACCCCAAGATTCCTCCACTCCTGTAAGTAGGAACCCGAGCACCGACGGAGAAAATCCCACAGCTAAGGGCGGAACGGCCCCTCAGACGTTTCAAGGTTTCTCAACTTGCCTTAGACTCATAGTCCTGCCCGCCCATCCTTTTATTTGTTCTCCAGTCACCTCCTATTTACCCCAACAATTATTTCCAGCTTTTACCACTTGGGCAAATGGCTGATCAACCTGATTTTATGCAACTTCCCTTCCTTTCCCTTACACAGAAATCCACTGCTCTCTTCAACATCACTCCTGGTTTCTCAGAGGATGTGTGATCCCTCCTCTTGTAAACACTAACCCCTCCAACCCCATTTCCTATTTCCCTCCCCATCTTCTCTGAGACGTTGCTACAAAGCTTCTCTTTAGCAACTGTTCACCCTTTCTCTTTCTACTTTAACCTATAAGCACACTCAGGTCATTTCCATCCCTTGAGTCTGAATCTTTCTCCATCAGCCATCCAGTCTCACATCTTTCCTTCACATCCGGACCTGCCCAAAGACTACAGGCCTGTGCTCCCTTACCCCAAACACTAGGGGGCCACAGAATTTAGAATTCAGATAGACAGACATATTTTAATTTTAGAAAGAGAAAACGTGGCATACGCCATATTTCATAATAACCCCACAGAGCCCTGTGAGTGCATTCTGTAATCAAATTCAATATTATTTCTGCAGTGAAATGTATGAATATTCACACTAAGTGGGACAAATGAAGATTATAAGCCATTCCATATCCACTCAGGTCAGGTTTTACTGCTAAACGAGTTATAAAAACCTTTCCAGTTCCAGAGTTTGTTGAATTCTGAGATTCAGATAAGGGAATATAGGCCTGTGGTTTACGCCTATTCCCTTCCACTCACTTCATGATCCCGAACAATTACATTTCTTCCCCCCTCGCTCCACTGACTCTGCCTCCCTCGTCTTCCATGACATTTGAATACCAAGCCTACATAAATTCTGGCATCCCGTGTTATGTAACTTAGCCTTTCCACTGTGTCTGTCACTGTGATCACATCCCCCCAGGGATTCCTCCCGGTGTATCTCTGTTCTGAGCCTTCCATGACAGCACCCTCTATAGGGCCTCCCCTTAAACTGCATAATTATTCTTCTTCCATCTCTTTTATGGGACCTTCCTCTTTGGAGTTCTCCACGCCTCCTCCTCAGCCCAGCCCTCTCCTCGGTTCTCTTCCTTTTTTAAAATTATTTTTAACAGCTTTGGTGAGGTATAAGTCAGAAGCCATACAATTCACTCTTTTAACACATCCATTTCAGTGGTTTTAATCTAATCACAGGATTGTGCAACCATCACCATATCTAATTCCACAACATTTCATCAGCCCAACAGGAAACCCCATGCTCATCATGCAATGCTTCCTCATTCCCTCCTCTCTCCCACCCTGAACTACTAACACTCTCTGACTTTATGTATGTGCCTAATCTGGACATGTCATATAAATGGAAACATATAACAAGTGGCCTTTTGTTTCTCACTTATTTCAATTAGCATAATGTTTTCAAGGTTCCACAATATTGTAGCATGTATGAGTGCTTCATTCCTTTTTATGGCCAAATATTGCAATGTATATAGGATATACCACGTTTTATTTATCTACTCATCAGTTGATGGACATCTGGGCTGTTTCTACTTTTTGGCTCTTAGGAATGAATAATGCTGCTATGGACATCTGTGTACAAGTGTACAGATATGCTTTAGTTCTTTTGGATGTAAATCTAGAAATGGAATTGGTGAGTCTATAGTACCTTTACATTTAATTTTTTGATGAACTGCCAGACTGCTTTCCAAAGTGAATATACCATTTTATTTTCCCACCAGCAATGTCTGAGGGTTCCGATTTCTCCATATCTTCATCAACACTTACTTAATTTTTTAAAAAAATTACAGCCATCCTAGCGGGCATGAAATGGTGTCTCGTTGGTTTGATCTGCATTTCCCTAGTAACTATGTTGAGCATCTTTTCAAGTGCTTTTTTGGCCGCTGCATATCTTCTCTGGAGAAATGTCTATTCAAGTCTCTGTCTATATTAAATTAGATTCTGCGGTGATTCTTAGCACCACTTTGGAGTTATGAATGGCTTTGAGAATCTGACCAAAGCCAAAAAGTAAAACTACATAGATAACAAAATAAGGCATACAATTCTCCTAAGATGTCACTAACCCACTGTAAGACCACTTACGGACCTTCCAGATTAAGCAGCCTTGCTGTATATCATATGTTCTCAACCCTGGTGCATATCTGAAGATCACCTGGGGAGCTTTTAAAAACCACCACATAACCACATGATTCAGCATTTCCACGTCTAGGTATATACTGAAAAGAACTGAAAGCAGGGACTTCAGCAGGTATACGGACCCCCGTATTCACAGCAGCATTATTCACAATAGTCAAAAGGTGGAGACAACCCACATGTCCATCAACACATGAATGAGCCAAATGTGTATATACATACAACAGAATATTATTCAGCCTTAAACAGGAATGAAATACTGATACATGCTACAACACGGATAAACCTTGAAAACATGATGCTAAGTGAAAGAAGTCAGACACAAAGCGCCATATATTATGATTCTACTCATGTGAGGAACCTAGAATAGCCAATTTCATAGAAACAGAAAGTAGAATTGTGGTTACCAGGGCCTTGTGGGAGGAGGGGTGAGTACTTATTGTTTAATAGGTTGAGAGTTTCTGTTTAGGATGATGAAAAAGTACTGGAGATGCACAGCAGTGGTAGATGCACAACAATGTGAAGGGGTACTTGATGCCACTTAACTGTACATTTAAAATGGTAAATTTTATGTTGGGTATATTTTACCACAATTGTAAAAAAACACGTTTGTGTACACACACACACACACACATATGACCAGGACACCATCAGTATTTTGCTTAAAAGCTCTCCAAGTAATGCAAATGTTCAAAAAGGCTTAAGCACTGCTGCTTCATACTCTCCTTGGTGGTATCACCTATTCCCAAGGCTTCCCAAATCTTTCTTTCCAGCCTCCACCTCTCAAAGCTTCTACCTCAATCCAGCTAGGTTTCAATTCACAGAACTGAGCTCATCCATTCCTCGTCCTCATCCCAAAACTGCCCCACCTGAAAGAGCGCCATCCACTGAACATCACCCTTAAACTCCTATATTCTCGCCATGAAATCATCAACGTGACTCTGCCTCTTAAATATTCTCAAGCCTCCCCCCTTGTCTTTATGATGATCATTACTGCTTCTAGCTCGGGCCTTCACCTTACTTGGAATATCTAACATAAGCTTCCTTACCTCCAGATAATTAATTTCCTGGCTCAAAATCTTTAGAAGACTCCACTCCGCCTGAAATGAAGTCTCTGCTGCCTCAAATGTTACAGATGGTGCCTTATGATCTAGCCCTTGCCTATTTCTCCAGGCCCATCTCCTGCTGATTCCGCTTGCCCTGGTGATGTATAAACTGCACGGGGTTCCTTACCTACCACACACTAGTTCTCACCTCTTTTCTTGTGCTTGTTACACATGGAACAAAAAATATATCTTCCCCCTTTTGGCTAATTCCCACTCATCTTTCAAAACCTAGCTCAGATGACCTTCTCCCCAAGATTAAATTCCCTTCCTCTATCTTTTAATAGCCTATATATATATATATATAACTACCATTAACCATATCTTAATTATGTCTTTTTCCTTAGCAAATTTTAAGCTCTGTGAGGGGTAGAAACTAAGTAGGTTTCATCTTTTTATATTAGGCCCTTACCAGAATGCCTGCCACACAGTACTTAATTCATGTTCATGGAATAAATTGCTTTACAAACTACTATAGAGTTTGAAGCTATTTCATCAAAATAGGAAACATCATTTACTATGCTATATCTGTATTATTTTATTTGATCTTCACAAAAACCCTATGAAGTCATTATTATTATGATTCCCTGAAGTACAGAAACATCAAATAACATGTCCAAGGTCAAACGCCACCAGCAGGTGGTAGAACTGAGATTCGAATCCAAGAGAAACTCCAGAGCCTGAACCCTGCCTCTTCCCCTTCCCTAGCGGAGATGCGGCTCTTCTTACCTGTGTAGGTCTCATCTTCTCAAGGAGGTATTTCCTGCCTTCCAGGATTTTTCTCTATAATTTTTAAAGTTATCATCTTAACATACAGTTTTGTATCTTTTAAAAATTAAAAAAGTTTTAGCATGTTTCTACGTGGTCTTCATAACCAGCATGACTACTCATGAAGACAAAGGTAGATTCTTACAATGAGGTTGAAACAAAGAAAAAAATCAACTGTATGAAGTTCTAAATAGGGGAAGCTAAGATGATGGCCACTTAGGTGGTAATAGCCAGGGGATTTTAGCTGATTGCCAGCTTAATATGAATCAAGCAAACGACTGGATGCTAAAAAATAAGACATGTACTCTTAGAAATGCAAAAACAAAAGCAAAATTAGAAATCTGCAATTCGAATAGACACATGAAATTCCATGTTGCTCCGGAAGATAAGAGATAATAGGTGCCTGGGGAATTTAGTCAATGAACAGACACTAACCAAGAACTTGTTTAAATAAGCAGGGTTATGTATGTATGGGTGTGTGTGTGTGTGTGTGTGTGTGTGTTTATATGTGTGTGTACGTGGGTAAACTACTTGCGGAGATGAAACATACACAGGTACAAAAACACACTACGTGTGTTGAAGGGATATTTCACAGAGAAGAAATATCTTAGGCATTTGGTAATTATTAAGTATTGGACACTACATTATTTATTTAATTCTCAGAGCTCTACAAAACAGATACTGTCCCCTGTTTTACAGAGGAAAAAACAGATTCAAAGAAGTTAACTGACTTGTCCAAAGTCTCAAAGCTTATAAGTTATGCCACTAGGCTTCAAACCAAGCTCTGACTGCTCTTTCTACAATCCTTAACTTTCTAATAAAAACCATTAAATAAGGACCTCAAAATACATAACAGGAGAGTTGTTGATGATGGTACAAGGAAACAGTCTAGTTAAAACATTAGGGAAAAAACGAACATATCATCCTTGAAATTTGTGGAATGTCCATCCCTGGAGACCTTCAGCTGTAAGTAACATCAAGGGAGGGATAGACAGTTGACACCAGAATTGCCAGGTAAGATCGACATCCCCACATGCAGTTAACCTCCCAATATGAACAGAGGAACCAAAAGCCATGACCTCACAATGCTATGATATGAAAGCATCTGATTTTTCATTCCCTCCTCTCAGCATCATCAAGGAAGGATGAGCTTTTCCCTTTCTCTGAATTTCCTTTCGAGTTCTTATGTCACCGTCACATGCTTATTTGTGCGTCATTTCCAGCCCTCAGACTGGTCCCACAACCGCCAGGTTCTGACTGTGACCAACAGTGAATACACTGCATCACTCGCCTGAAGCACAGAGTTATACTGAACTCAGGTGGCTTAGACGTTTAGGACTGTACTAGGCCCCCAGAAGCTCAATGGCGCCCCCACTTACCTCCATACCCGCAGCCCAGACCCTCTATACCAGTGAAACATCTGTTTTTAGTGCCTGGCAATAACTGGATTGATTTCTCTGCCTTTGGAACATTCGGGTCACAGTAACCCTTTGTACAAGAAACAACTTCCCACTTATACCCGTTACCGTGTCTTTCCCCCTTCTTAATCCTAGGTGTCCTGATAACATTTCCAAGCAAGTACATTAGAAAATTATGCTCCAGAATCTAATTCCAACTGTCTTGAGGTTACCCAGCAGTTGAAATAATCTGGAGGTGACAGGAGATCAAACCAGAGAGGACAGAAGAGGCCTCTGGAATGGGCCATTATAGAAACTCGATTTCAACCCTGGCAGACGTAGCTGTATATAACTCCACAATGGTTAGCTCTGCTAAACATGTATCCTGGCTTATTATCTAAATGAAAGACTAAACTCGACAAACAACCAAGCAGAAAAGTCAGGGAATTTAAATTGGTCTTCTGATTTTAAAGGTGAAAAACACAAAAACACAAGAAGTCCCACAGACCTTCTTGGTAGATGTCACAGAGCACCAGACTCCACTGCACTCTGTTCTGAACCCGACCATCCATGCCCATGGCCCCTCCTAAGGACCCTCAATGGGCTGTTACAAGGAAGCTTTCATCCAGCTCCTCACACTGAAGACCCCATAGCAATGCTCCCCTGACACTTGATCTAGGCACCCAGAGGACAGGCTGCCAGCGGTCTACTGGGGCGGCTCGGCGCAAAAGTTCTATCCAGACACAGACAGAGGTGATGGCTTGAGTCCAGTAGACTCTCAGAGTCCGTGGAATATGTAAGAGAGGGCTGTTCTGTGTGCAGAGAGAGAAGTCGAAAAGACACAGAGGAAGAAAGCACAAGATGATAAGGGGACAAGGAGCAATGAGCGAGCCAGTCAGGAGGCAGAGAAGAGGTGTGCCCTGAGTGTGAAGAGGCCGAGGAGCTCGTGAGACAGAAGCAGCTGGTGCAGACAGAGTGCACCTCGGGCACCCCAGTCAGCACACACACAGTGGTTCTGCACCTTTCCCCCCGTAACCCAGAGCACGTGCTCTCCTAGCCTAGATTTCAATGGTCAGGCTACCAAATAGACACGGAAGCTTTCAATGTGGGTAAATTTGCGGCCCGCGAGCTATAACTCTACCCCTTCCCAATAAAGGCAGACGTCCCATGGACAACACCAGACCTATTGAACTCTATCCCCTCACTCGGCCCTGAAGTCATGGAAAGCCTGGCTCAGCTCTTGCTCTCATCATTTACTAGCTGTGCAACATTGGGAAAGGTACTTAACCTTTCTAAGCTTCAGTTTTGATGCCTGTAAAATTCAGAAATAATATTCACTTCACAAGTTTGTATGAAAATTAAATGAGATCGAGGATAAAAGTACATAGCTTGATAAATATAGGCTTCACTCAGGCGTGAGTAATAGAGCTGTTGGCCAAAAGTTCAGTGTTAATGAATCAACAATACATATATTAAATAAGGTGTCTTTAAACAGAAACCCACTCAAAATAAGGCTATGTATTGATCGAAGAGCTAAAATGTTATGACCAGAGACTTGCAGGAATCTAACTCCGTATCTCCCCTAGAAGCAATGGCTCGGTATTTGCTAACTCAGTGTCTGCCGCGACTTTATGGAACATAACGCCTGCAAATAACAAGGATCAGCTGTAGTTCATTAAAGGTAGAACTTGGGAGTAGGGGAGAATCTGGGGGGCAGGCAGCTAGAAGGGTAGGGCCAGGTCACGAAAGGGCCTTTTATGTCCTACCAAGGGGTGTGGACTTCATACCGCTTCTAATCTGATTACTGATTAGAAGACTGTGGGCCTGGGAAAGGTCTACAGCTCCCTGCTCCTGAGTGGACTCCTGGTGTCTGGGACACACGTCTCATCTGCAAGAAAGACTGCTACCCAATGCCTTACACGTGCTGTCCTCTCGGCTCAGAGCCACAGACAACAGAAGATACTGGGAGCCACCAACCGTCTAGTGGCCACGGTGAATGTCAAAAGAAACAGGTGAAATCAAATTTAGTAATGTATATTAACACATCATATTCAATATAGTTATCTTTTCAACGTGTAATCAATATTCTAAAAATTATTAATGAGCTATTTTACTTTTCTTTGGGGAGGGGGGCACTCCGTCTTCAAAGTCTGAGTGTCTTTTGCACTCAATTCAGATAGGCCACATTTCCAATGGTCAAAAGCCACTCGTGACTCGTGGCTCCTATGCTGGACAGTGAAGGCCTAGGGTACCCTATACATCCTCCAGGCCCTGCTAGTCATCTTCTGTTCTCTTCACTTTCTCTGCCAAGTGTCCCCTGATCAACCCTCTCCCCACCCCAGGGGCAGTCAGTTACTATTCTCCTGTACTAGTGAAGCACCTGACAAAATTTTACAATAAACAGTTGTTAAATAAACAGGAGGATTTAAGTGCAAGAATGAAATTGGCTATCTTTCCATTTTAAAAGTAAACCAACACGTAGGAGGATCCATCAAGGGAGACCAAAGACAGATGACAACGCTATATCCATGCTTAACTTCCCCACTCATTAGCAAAAATCCAGTTATAAAAATTTCATGAGGTAAAACTTTTTCCCACCATGAATACTGATGAGAAAGAGTGACATAACCTAGGAAAAAATACGCTTGTTCACTACTAAAGCCTGAAGAAGTAGAAGGGATCCCTATCTGAAATATTATGCAGACATGAACTCCTCTCTAGGGAATTTGCGGGGATGTAAAATGACTTACTACAAATCTTAAATCAGTGGCTGATATTCCAGGGGTGTTCCCAATGTCTGAAAACAAGAATCTTAATTTGGATTCTCTGTAGTTTTTATACCTGAATGCTCCACCATAGCAATGCAGTGAGTAAAGGACCTTAAAAACAGCAAGGTTTCCATTTGCCAAGAAAAAGGAGAAGTAGCTAAGTAAGAAAATACGTAACATGCGCCTTTCAGATTCCACAACTTCAGAACTTCTCCCCACCTCATGAATCTCACGCTAATTCAGAGTCCACTCCTGTACCAATCTCCGCTGCCGCATAATAATGCGCTCCCTCCCCTCACCTTTCCCTAAAGCAGATTTCTGAATCAGCTGTGAGTTACTTTTCATGAATATGTTTCTTTTCAGTGCAGACCAAACCTCATTTAAAGGAAGCGTTAAGAGGGACCCTGGAAAATTTGCTATCTGTTGCACAAGTTTTTTTTTAAACATCTTTATTGGAGTATAATTGCTTTACAATGGTGTGTTAGTTTCTGCTGTATAACAAAGTGAATCAGCTATACATATCCATATATCCCCATATCCCCTCCCTCCCACTCTCCCTATCCCACCCCTCTAGGTGGTCACAAAGCACTGAGCTGATCTCCCTGTGCTATGCGGCTGCTTCCCACTACCTATTTTACGTTTGGTAGTGTATATATGTCAATGCTACTCTCTGACTTCGTCCCAGCTTACCCTTCCCCCTCCCCGTGTCCTCAAGTCCATTCTCTACGTCTGCATCTTTATTCCTGTCCTGCCCCTAGGTTCATCAGAACCTTTTTTTTTTTTTTTAGATTCCATATATATTGCACAAGTTTTTTCACTTCATGAATTTTATATCCCTTTGGTTTCCAAAGAATTAAACGGCATCTATTAAAATATAGCCTAGTACCTTAATCCTACCTAAATCTTCCCAAACTGTGACTTTCTCAAAAAACCAAAACCTCCTAAGAACATATTTCACTGAGGTTTACAACACTGAGTACTAAGGTCACCTTTAATTCTGTCTTTTCTTACCCCATCTATCCTGCAAATTAAAAATCTCTCCAAGAAGCAAACTCCCTCAGCCTGACAAGATCAGACCTGATTATAATATCTGTGGTTAATTATTGTGGTTGGAATTCTGACGTGTAGCAGGATTTGCAAGCTAGTCACCTGGCTTGTTTAGACACTACCCTGATGTCAAAATGTGTGTCTTTTAACTCTCATAGAAAGACTGGGGCTCTTCCTCCCTCCCCAACCTCTGAAAGTTAAGGTATTTTTAGATAACATAACAGATTAATCCTTTTATGAATGTACTTTAAAACTGTACAGGACTGACATTTGATGTCCTAGGAGAAAAACAGCACGATCTGGAACCAAACCTATCCTAGTTTTAAAAGAATGTAAATAAAAAGACTTTTTTGTTACAATACAAAGGAAATATGAACAGGCACAGATGGAGACCAGTTAAAACTACCATTCAAACCTGCTCAGGGAGAAGTCATTAACCAAGTTATCGGGAATACTCTCTGATTGGCCAAACAAGTTTTACAAAAACCTCTTGACGACTTAAAGTTCCTATAAGATATAAGATAATTACATTTATTGAGGCCGGGTTCCAGTGCCAGCTGTAAGTTATCTTGTAGGTTTAAATATCTTATTTGCCTTTGTTTTCCCAAAGTGTTTCATAGAGTGCCGTGTAATAATAGTAAGTGCTCAATAAAAACACCTTGAACTAACCCCAAAATCCTTGGATCACTTCAAAAGCTTTAGATAAGGCGGCAAAATAAAATTTAAAAGCAAAAACAAAGAAAAACAAAGAAAGCCCAAACCATCTGGCTATAAGAGTTTCATTATTCAATACGATGCTAGTGACTTTTGGGCTGAAACCAGTATGTAACTGTCTTATATCCTACTTACAAGAATGTGGGGAGAGTCCTACAATTAAAAAATAAATAAATAGATCCCAGAATGATTAAAACCACAGGTAATTAACTGTTTATTTGAACCAAGTTGTCTTTTTATGTAGGTAGACTAAACTAAGGTGCCAGTTATTTTTTTTTTAAAGAAAATCCCATTTAATAAGATGAATGATTTTATGAAACTATATTGTGCTAAAATATAGCTTGTAGATATTATAAGGAAGAGAATCTCCTGCACTTAGTATGATTAAAAATTATGTTTGAGCTGCTCTCACCATATTTACTTGCAGAAGATAATAAAAAGAATCAATTCTTTGTAAACTGTCGATACAGTACATAATGGCCAGACAGAGTTCTTACCTCCATCAGTGTCAATTTCAAAAGGGAGATATACACAATATAATAATATATGTGGTTTGCAACATACACACACCCCAAGTTGGGCACATCTGGTCTAGAAGTTAAATGAAAAACATATTAGTGAATTCATACCTCTGGTAAACACTGTATAATAGTTAACCCTTTTCAGATAAAGCTTATGATTATCTTTCCCCAATCTCAGATTTTTAAGTACTACACCTTCCAAGGTTGAGAGAAAGGTACAGACTGCTAAGAGAATTAATAGCATTAGCATGAGCGAAAGTGGACAAGCACAGTCTAAAGATTAACTGCATGTTTTCGGCTTTCTGCATACAGTAGCATAAGGATGTAATAAATCAGAAAAAGTTAGGTATTCTATACAACAAAAAAATCATTCATTCAAGGCCTCAGCCAAAATAAGAAGATTTATTACCTAACTAAAATTTAGATAATTTCAAATTCACTGCAAAGCCCTTTTTAAGGCTTGAATTACAAAAGGATATTTAAAAAATTAACAGATACAAATATAAAGCTTATATTTATTCCTTAATGAGTAAGATTTGCATTGGATTCTTCTTTGGAAATTTAGAAAATGCTTACCAATTCATTTCCTAAAACAAGCATGAGACTGTATTTGGCCACATAAAGAAACTGCAAGAAACCTTTAATCGTTAAATAAACACATAAGAAATAGGGACCACGAAGGAATCAATTTGGACAGCACTGTACGTATCTGTCCCCGAGAACACTATCACTGCCTGGCTGTCATGCTCAGTTCTCCCTCGGCAACACGCACATCCAATCCAGAGGTACACAGAATTCCGAGAACACTGCCAAACATTCAGTCAGAGCACTTGTGAAACACACCTTGTAATTGTCCACAGCCTTTGCAGTTCAAACCAGAGCTCAGCAGCTTGTCCTTATCTTCACCAGTGACGTAAATAAAAATACCATACATCACTCTTCCAAAAGAAAAACCAAAAAAACCCACAATTAGCAATAAATTTAATGCCTCAGAGATAAATCTCCTGCGTTAACCCAAACCAGCATTCTGCCTTGATGTAAACCTGAGCACATGCTGAGTGCCCTGCTGCTTACCTCCTCTATCACTTGCTTCTAACGACAGCTGACAAACTAGCCTCACAAATCCTTTTTTAGCTGCTGATCAGACAGATCCCCCTTTGACAATCCAGCATGGTGGAACACTCGAAAATTCTTCCTGCTTCTATTCTATTGCTTGCTCTAAAAACCAGTTTCCTTTTCATTGAGATAATAGCCTTTTCTGCAGTCACATGACTCAGAAGCTACATTAGCAGAGCTTTATGATAATAGACTAAGCCTCTACCCCCTCCTGTTATTAAGGGGATGTCTTTCTCTTTCTCTTTCCCTCTCTCTCTCTCTCTTTCTCTCTCTCTCTCTCACACACACACACACACACACACACACACACATGTGCCCATAATGCACATGCACTCACATACACAGGTCTAAAATTATTTATTCTTCTTGGAATTATCATAATAAATACAGAAATATACGCTAACATGAAAATACTAAAAATTTCTAGATCTGCCTGCTAAAAATAACTGCCAGAAACAAACATTCTGATGCATGGTCTTCCTTTCAGCAGGATGCAGCACGCTGGCCATGAACACTCCCCAGTGAACAGTGTATGAAGTGGGACAGTCAGAGGGAAATGTGTACTCTCCTGTTCTCTAGAGCTTTGCCCCCAGAGATATAAAGCTGACAAATCTGGCATAACGAACACTGTGGAGACATGATAGCTACTCACACATTGGGAATTAATTAGTTTCACATATTAGTCAAACACCATGTAAGCATACTTTTTAACACCAAAATGTATTCTTATTAGGAATACACCCTATGTAATTTATAAGTTATTCCAAGAAGAAGAAATATTACCATGGCCAAAACAATCTTAAAATATAAAAATCAAAAGTTCTTTTGAGCCCGGCCAATTTGATTGATTTCTGATAAACCATCAACTTTCAAAACACACATGTGGAAACACTAGGTCAGTGCCTGACACACAGTGGTTGCTCCACTTTTTTTTTTTAACGTCCTTGGTAACAGGTTGAAGTACTAGGCAAAGAGACAGCAGCGGATTACATTATCTTCTTACTTTGTTTTCATACCAAAGAATCTTTTAAATCTACCAGACAAGCAATTTGGGGAAGGAGTTTAAGTGTAAGAATGTGCTGAGAAGTGGAAAATGGAGAAAAAGATGGGCTAAGGCGTTGCCCCAGAAGCAAAATCACACTGAAGCATAACACACAACTGGGAGAGCGCTGCCACCAGCAGACTGAAAGCAAGACAGACTGTTCAACTAAGTCAACAGATGAAGCTACATTTTACATGTTTGGGTTTTATTTATTGCCTTGGTTTTCTCATCTCAAAAAGGGAAAACATACTAGGTATTTTCATTTTTTAACTTTTCACTGTGCTAAAATACACATAACATTAAAAGTTACCACTTTAAGTGTACAGTTCGGTAGAGATAAGTCTATTCACACTGTTTTGCAACAGCTCTCCCGACCTTTTTCATCTTGCAAAACTGAAACTCTGCACCCATTAAACAGCAACTCCCATTTCCCCTTCCCTCCAGGCCCTGGCAAGCACCATCTACTTTCTGTTTCTATGAATTTAACTACTTTAGATCCCTTGTATAAGTGGAATCAGACAGTACTTGGTGTGTGTGTGTGTGTGTGTGTGTGTGCAGATATTTTAAAGAATAATTATTTCAATACCTGGAGATCAAGATGAAGAGTTTTCATCTCACAAAATCATTTTACACAAACTGCATTATTCTTAAGTAAACCAAGCCAAAATTATATTCTTTAACACAGAAAACCCAAGAACTGTTATAGATACAACTAGACAGAAGGGATTATTATCATATAAAAGTTATCTACACAAAAACTCTGTAATTTCTCAGAATCCAAAAAATCTGATAATTCTAATTCTGAAACTCCTAGTTTACTCTAATTAACCACTCAACACATAAATAAGTCGGGTAGGGTGGAGTGGGTGTTGAATAATTCTCCTCCAGTCACTGGAAGGGACTGTGGCCACTCTGCTGGAACATGGCACTAGCACCTCACCAAGTCTCCAGTGACCACACAGGGGTCAGTGAGCACAGCTTCCATGAGGACCTGAGCAGAGAAATTCACATACCAAGAAAATATACTTAAAGCATTTAAATGCTAGCACATGGTGATACCTCATCACGAAAAGCCAAAGCACAAAGAACCTTTAAAAGTTATAATGACCTTAACAGCCACCTAACTATTTTCATTGTGTACTTAAAATCTAAAGTCAATAATCAGCCAGGGCATTATAGGAAATCAATGTAGCACAGGAAACCAATCTCATAGTAGATATGAGAGAACACTTTTTTAAAGAAATAGCATAAAAACTGTAGGGGGCAGTTTTGTGAAATCCATCCACCTAAGTTTGTCCTTTTTCTGCTCACAACATCATCCAACCATTTCTACAGTGGTAAGGTGAGGTCACAGACACTCTGAAATTACCACCATGTTGTCCTTTATTAACTTCGATGGAGTTTTTACAAATTATTTCTCAGCCAATCATGGGCAGCAGCAAAATTTGCTGTGAATTCGCTGATCAAATCCATCACAGTAAGAAAATGTCTCCTGCCAAACACTTGCAAGTAAAATGTCTTAATCCAGATTCTATGCTTACACTTCAAGATGGACTGCTGTCAGCAAAACTGCCCCTCTGTCATGCTTTCTGCGGGCAAAGCACAAATAGGTGAAACTGTCTAACCCCGTCCTGAGGGCAGACTGGTGGCTGCAGCAGACCCTATCATTACCAACTTTAACCCTTTTTCTTCACTAGGGCGGTAGTGTTTACAGCGGAATTAGGTTAGATGATTTGTAAAGATGTTTCTACCTATAAGGTTTCCTGAGAGCGGTGCTTATATATATATAAAATTGTGATTCATTTCTTAAACCAAAAGTCTGGTGAGAGGTAAAACAAGGATTCAATAGGGTGATGTTTCACTTCTTATAAATCAAGGTGAAATTTACATGCAGTGCAATAAACAGACCTTAAGAGTAAAGTTTAAGAGTTCTGACCAATGAAAGCACCTACGTAATCCACGCTCCTGTCCGGATACACAACACTGTCATGGCCCAGCAGAGCTCTCCTGTGCCTACCCGCCCCCCACCAGCCATAACTCTTACTTTCTGGTATCACAGATTAGTTCTGCTTTTTCTAGAACTTCAAACAACGGGAATCATACAGTAAGTACTCTTTATGCTTCTTTCAGCATAATGCTTTTGAGATTCATCTGTGTTATTGCATATATTAACAATTTGTCCCTTTTCAGTGCTAAGGGTAATTCCATTGTGTGAATATACTGCAGCTCATCTATTCTCCTTTGATGGGCATTTGGGTTGTTTCCAATGGGGGCTTGTGGTAAACAAAATTCTAAAATGGCTCTGCAAGATCTCCCCACCCCCCCATGTACACACCCTTCATAATCCCCAGCACTGTAAATGTGGTGGATCTTCACTATTGACCTTAGGGTAGGGAGATTATGGAGGCGGACCTGGCCTAATCATAACGGATTTTCTCCATCAGGCAGCAGCAGAAGTCAGAAGTTTGAAGCCTGAGAAGGATTCTATATGCCTTTGGTGACGTGAAGATGGGGGAAACCACATGTCAAGGAACGCAGGTGACCTCTAGGAGCTGAGAGTGGCACTCAGCTAACACCTAGCAAGGGGAGAGGATCTCAGTTCCACCGCTGCAAGATCCTGAATTCTGCCAACAACGAGAATGAGCTGAAAGTGGACTTCCCACCCCCAGAGCCTCCAGATGAGAACTCATTCTTGTTGACACCTGCACTTCAGCCTGGTGATGCCCTGAGCAGAGGATCACACCAACACCATGCTCAATTTCTGATCTACAGGACGGTGAGCTAGTAATTGGGGGTTATTTGTGGTAATTTGTTACTCAGCAAAAGAAAACTAATGGGAGGGGGGTTACTATATACAAGTTGCTACCAATACACATGTACAGGTCTTTTCACAGACATGAATTTTCATTTCGTGCAGTTAAATACCTAGGAATGGAATTGGGGGCTCATGGATAAGTGTAAGAAACTGTCGAGGTGTTTTCCAAAGCAGCTTTACACTCACACCAGCCATGCATGAGAGCTCTGGGTGTCGCACAGTCTCACCAACGTTTGGCGTTGTCAGTCTTTTAAATTTTAGCTGAAATTCTACATGTGTTAGCAGCCTTCTCCACATATGGGGTGTGATCCTCGTCCACTTCCTTCTCTGTAGAGTTTCTATAACATTTACAGATAACACCACATAAAGTCCTGTTCCGTATTCTTTGTCAGTGTCTCTTAGGAGTCAGGGGTTCCTGTGCACTGGAGCATAAACACTGAAGGGCAGGGATCATGCCTTTCTTCCTCTAAATCCTTCCCAACATCTATCCTAGTGCTGCTTCTACAGATTATGTGGTCAAGTTTATGTACTGACATTTCTTTTTCCTTAAAAAGGTAATTAGGTAGCAACATGAAAAATTGCTAATGAAGAGGCCACTTTGTAGGGAGGAAAGAGTGTGACCTTGGAATTACAGTTTTAGTTTGAATCCACTGCTAGATATACAACCGTGAGCAAGTTACTTAACCTCTCTGAGTCTTAGGTTCCTCATCTGTAAATGGGCGGGGGAAATGCCCACACTGCATTGCTCTTGTGAAGATTCTATGAATTACATGGAAAGCAACTAGCCCAGAGGCTGGCACAGGAGGACATCAATTGATGGCAGCTATTATTAGCTCTTAGTTTGTTACGATGTTCAGCAAAAAGAAGAGAAACAATATCTTTCTGTTATAACTCTACAGAAAGCATGGAAGAGAATACATAAAATGGTAAGAGTTGGATAAGGTGGATGAGACCATAGGTGATTTTAATTCTAATTTTTAAACCTTTAGTAATGTTTCCATAACTTTAAAATATAGCAAACTGTTGATAACTTCTAAAACCGGGTGAAGGGTACATGGCAGGGGGGTTATAAATACTATTCTAAATTTCCATTATATACAAACCTCAAAAACTAGAGTTCACTGTACCAAAAACAAGGGCAAATATTTACAAAGATTTCTTGATACACTAAGACCATACAATTTATTAATTCAAATGATTAGAAATGAGATAAACCCTGAAGGTGCCACATTTAACAAACTTTAGGTCGTTTATGAAACTAATTTTGTTAACCCATTAGCATTGTAATTCTATATTAAACCAAAATACCAGGTTTTGAAAACCTGACAAAATATCATGGAATAGTTAATCTATCTGTTAAATACATTTTTAATGCAATAAGGGACAAGTTGCATAAATGGTAAGTTAATAAAGCGAAAAGTAATAATACCCACTGAAGTGGCTGTTTTCATTAGGCACCCGTGCCCACAAAATTATGTCACTTGGACCTCTGGCCTCCTTCCTCAAGAGGTGAGCCAGGGATATGGACCTCTGGCCTCCTTCCTCAAGAGGTGAGCCAGGGATAGAAAGAAGGCCTATCTGGGAATATCCTGCCTGTGGATGTCAGCATGCTAACATTAACTAAAGATTTCATTCTTCTGTTATGTAGGAAAATGTGCCTTCGAGAAGGCCCAACTGTGCTAAGCTAGCAGTGAGTGCTATTTTGTTGGGTTATTTCCAATAAAAGGCTTATGCAAACAGCAGTGCATAAACGTCTATGATACGACTGCGGGAGATTATACCCACACAAAAGACAGCTGAGGAGCAGGACTAGAGAGCACAATCACTTCTAAACAGGACTTGGCCAAGCTGCCACTTCATGAAATGAAACAATATCCAAACAGCTCACTACGCTTCCAACTCAGCATCTGTGCTTCATCCAAGGACTTGAGAAGCATCTCCTACCGAATGTGATTCTCTTCCCAATCAGTCCACATGTGAACTACTCCAAAGAGTCGCACTGATTCTCTGAGGTCACCGAGTACCCCTGGGTTACAGCTAAAATTCCTAGGTGATCTGCTAACCAGAATGAATGAGAACCCTAGCGGTCTATCAGGGTTTATACCTTATATTCCTCAGGATTCTAAAAATGGCGAAGGCTCAGGGAGCAGATTAAATACCACAGGAATTTGACTCATTGATTAATCTAGCCCTCTGAAACTGGCATTATTCCCTAAAAGGCTCTGACAGGATCAACGACCATTTCGAATTATAAAATCACGAGGCTAAAAAGAACGTGAGAGCCATCTCACGCTGGGATTCCAGAAGTCTTCCATCTCAAATTCCCAACGTTGGATAACTCCACAGTCTCCAGTTAGACTTTTTCAATTCGTAACTTTAGTCATTTACATATTAATTAAGTACAAATCTTCCCCAACTGTTCTTAAGAGTTCAAAAAGTAACCAAAGGCTGAGACTAGACCATACTGCTTCTTTTTTTAAAATAAATTAATTTATTTTTGGCTGTGTTGGGCCTTCGTTGCTGCGCGGGCTTTCTCTAGTTGTGGCGAGCAGGGGCTCCTCTTCCTTGCGGTGCGCGGCCTTCTCATTGCGGTGGCTTCTCTTGTTGCGGAGCACGGGCTCTAGGGGCACGGGCTTCAGTAGTTGTGGCACGCGGGCTCAGTAGTTGTGGCTCGTGGGCTTAGTTGCTCTGTGGCATGTGGGATCTTCCCAGACCAGGGCTCGAACCCATGTCCCCTGCACTGGCAGGCGGATTCTTAACCACTGCGCCACCAGGGAAGCCCTGCTTCTTTAAAATGTTGGAACGGACTGAGGTTCCAGGGACAAAACAGAAGAGCTATACCCTTTGGCCATGATGGCCAATGGCCTCAAACACACCTTCTTGTCCTCCTTAAACTCTGGTGGAATAACCAGATTTGCTCTTCTGACTCTGCTATTCTCTGGACCCTCTGTGTATTAAGTGCTCCCAACTGAAGCCAAAGACAGTGACAGTCACACACACCAAGGACTGGAAGAGCCTGGCTCGCTGTGCTCACTGGATCGTAAAGGAACGCTGTGCAGGTACTGATATGATAGTAAGACTTTTTGTTTTTTCTTTTTTTTTAAAGATTTGTTTATTCTTTCTTTCTTTATTTAATTTATTTTTGGCTGTGTCGGGTCTTAGTTTAGCGGCACACGGGATCTTCGTTGAGACACGCGGGATCTTTCGCTGTGGCGCATGGGCTTCTCTCTAGTTGTGGCGTGCAGGTTTTCTCTTCTCTAGCTGTGGCGCGCAGCTCCAGGGCGCGTGGGCTCTGTAGTTGTGGCGCATGGGTTTCAGAGCACGTGGACTCTGTAGTTAGTGGCCCACGGGCTCTAGTTGAGGCCAGAGAGCTCAGTAGTTGTGGCACACCAGCTTAGTTGCCCTGACCAGGGATCGAACCCGCGTCCCTTTCAGTGTAAGGTGGATTCTTTATCACTGGACCACCAGGGAAGTCCCACTTTTTGTTTTTTCTTGACAACCTTTTTAAACTAAGATCTGACTGAAAGTCTTCATTTATTCACAAATCTGGCCATATAAACAGAAGAGACAAAAAAGCTTCTCTTTGTGAAGATGCTATATTCTGAGGCAAAGAGTTAATTATTCAACTATTCTAAATTTCCAACGGCATAAGAGGCACTTGTGACACAAGGTGCTGAGGAACATGTGTTTTGTGTTTGTTTAGAGGACTGCATCTCGCACAGCACAGCACTGTGTCTTAGCACCAGAGCCGATTCTGGCTCTGCTTCAAGGGTCACTTGTTAAATGCTTCTGAATGAGGTGGGTGATTTCTTCCTCCTTCCCCTCACCCCTGCTCTTTCTTTTTCTGCTTTCCCCTTAGTCGTTCCTTCCTTTCATAATATTAAGATTACTTACCCTTGTTTGGAAGAGGGTATATCATAATGTTGATAGCAAGTACAAGAAAAGAGTGGAAATATCATTAGAAGCAAAAAAGTAATCTTTCCTTAAAGCCCCACAGGCCACAGCAATAGTTTATAACAAAGGAAAAACACGTTTGATTCCTGACCTGATGTCTTTCACTTCTTTCTCGCTCTTGTTTCTTTTGTAGCTTCAGATTTATTTGTTTCATTCAACGAATACTTACTCAGTACCAATGTCATGTAAGGCACTAAGTCAGGAACTGGGAATACAAAAATGGACAGGACAAAAAAAGCCCTGCCTTCTAGAGACCCATCATCAAGGAGGGCAAAAAGAGAAGTAGGCAAAACTTATATGATCAGAAATGCCATCTCAAGACAGGCTGTTACAAGACGAAGAGAAACAATGCTTAACTTTGAAAGGGAAAGGCCAGGAAAGGCTTCAGAAAACAGTAGGACAAGCAGGACTCTATCAAGTGTGTGAGGAAGGGGAGAAAGAGGTGCAAAAGCAGGGGAGAGTGAGAGCACATTTCCCACTCTGGCTCCAGTGACATTCACAGGATCACAGCCAAAAGGTACCTAAAAGAAGGTGGTGGGAGAAGAGGCTGCAGAGGTGGGCATGGGCCAGGCTAGGATGAGCTTTGTCTGCAGAGCTAAGGAGGATGAAATTCATCTTGTAGGAATGAGGAACCCATAAAAGGTTCTGAGCAGATGAATAACTAACTGTTTTTCTAAAAGAGAAAGATTTCCATAGGTAGGAAGTTTAAGAAATGATTACCACTTGGGGAGATGCATTAGCAAGTTGTAACAATAGATCTGTGAGAAATGATGAGACTACGTGTAAAGTAAGATACCCACCCTTAAGTCTAGTACAGCCCACAAATAAACCCTCACATATATGGTCAAATGATTTTTGACACAGGTGCCAAGATCATTCAATGGGGCTTTTCATACTTGTCGTTTAAACAAATGGTTCTGTGAAAACTGGATAACCACATGCAAAAACAATGATGTTGGACTCTTACCTTACATATATAAAAACTAACTCAAAGTAGATCAAAGACCTAAACATAACGGCTAAAACTATAAAATTCTTAAAAGAAAACATAGGGGGAAAGTTTCACGACACTGGCTTTGGTAATGATTTCTTGGATATGACACCAAAAGCACACGTAACAAAAGAAAAAATAGATAAGTTGGACTTCATCAAAATTAAAAACTTTTGTGCATCAAAGGATACCATCAACAGAATGAAAAGGCAACCTATGGACTGGGAGAAAGCATTTGCAAATCATATTTAGTTGATAAAGGGTTGATACCCACTGTAAATAAAGAACTCCTACAACAACCAAAAACCAAAACAATTTGATATTAAAAATGGGCAAAGACCTTGAAAAGACACTTTTCCAAAGATATACAAATGGCCAAAAAGCACATGAAAAGATGCTCCAACATCACTAGTCATTATGGAGATGCAAATCAAAACTACAATAAGATACCACTTCACACCCACTAGGATGGTTATTATCAAAAAACTAGAAAGTAAATATTGGCAAGGAGAAATACTGGAGAAAATGAAACCCTTGTACATTGCTGGGGGCATGTAAAATGGCACAGCTACTGTGGAAAACTGTGTGATGATTCCTCAAAAAAAATAAACATAGAATTACCATGTAACTCAGCAATTCCACTTCTGGGTAAGTACCCAAAGAAGTGAAAGCAGAGACTTGAACAAATGTTTGTACATCTATGTTTATAGCAACATTATTCACTTGGTAGAAGCAACCCAAGTGTCCACTGACAGATGAATGGATAAATAAAATGTGGTATACACACACACACAGACACACACACAGACACACACACAATGGAATATTATTCAGTTATAAAAAGGAAGGAAATTTTGACCTGTGCTACAAGATGGATGGATGGATGGATGGATGGATGGTGAAGACATGTTAAGTGTATGTAATAAGCAAGGCTCAAAAAGATTAGAACCTCTTATATGAGCTTCCCAGAGCAGTCCAATTCATAGAGGCAGAAAGTACAATGGTGGCTGCCAGGGAATGGCGGGGAGGAGGAATGTGGAGTTAGTGTCTAGTAGGTACAGACTTTCAACTGTGGAAGATAAAAAAGTTCTGGAGATGGATACTGGTGATGGTTGTACAGCAATGTGAATGTACTTAATGCCACAGACCTGGACACTTAAACATGGTTAAAATGATAATTTTATTATGGATATTTTACCACAGTTTTCTTAAAATTCTATATAGTCATACTTTAGTTAGGCTATGTCAAAAATGTCCTCATGTTCAGAGCTTTGCTTATGTTTTCTACATTGTCATTACTGCCTCAATGAAAGAGTGTTCTTTGTCAGCTGCCAGAAGAGTTAAAATTTACTTCAATTCATATGAAGTAATACATTTAGAACTCAGTGGTTAGACTGAAAATTATCTCTAGCCTCTAAGAAGGGAAGCCAAAGCACAACAAACACATGAGCATTCCTCTGGGAAGGAGACATCTGGTCTCTTCTATACTGATCATAACCTCCACGCTAACAGAGCCACCTGCTGTGTGCCCACGGTTTCGAGAGATTCGTGTTAGTTTATTAGTAGTCCATTAAGTAAAATTACCCCCAAATTTAGGAGTATTTTCTGCCAAACTTACAAAACAGAAGATAAAACCACGTGCCAACTAAGCAAGAGAAGCTCAACAAAAAGGTTAAAGAACAATTTACTTATTAGCTCAGAAGTGAGAGAAGTAAGAATAACTTAGATATCTAAAATCTTCCTTAAGCAAGCCATGAAAAACACACATAGGTAACTCTATATAATCCAAGCTAATAGATGACTTCCAATTTATTTCTATTTTACTGTGGAACGGAGTAATTGATGTACACTAATTCAAAGGCAAAAATACTGAGACACGAAATGAGACTACGTCTCTCAAGGCTGGACCCTGTCATGGAATCCGCGAGGCCTGGCAAATGCAGCACGCACGTGCTGTGGTTGGCACCCCCCCCACCCCCCACCCCACCCCCGGGCACAGCAGACACTGCTCACGAATCGCCTGCGAGCCTGAGTGTGGCCTCTCCCTTCTTCCGACCCAGCACCCCGGGCAGTCGCTATAGTCGACAGGATCGGCACCAGAGGGGAAGGCTTGCTTGCCTCCCCAGCACCGGGGCGAGAGCGGAAGAGAGATTTGGGGCGGCCGCGAATCACACCCGGAGAAGATCCAGAAGAACCTCTGCTAACGCAGGGAGGACGCCACCACCACAGGACAGATTCTGCAACACCAGTTGCTGCGAGAGTGGAAACCGAATCTGCTGCTTTGCAGTAGCCACTTCTCTTTCCGGAAGCTTGTTTTAGACATGAATAAAGATCCAGGCAAGCCCTCGGTGATACCCTAAACGGTAGTTCTTTGAAGACAGAGCTTTTATCCTTGATAGGATTGAAGAATCAAGGGGCACGACTAGGGATATGCTCTTGGCGTTTTGTTAGAAAAGTGATTTGCTGGTAAAGAAAACCTCCCCCAGCAGCAGAGGAAGGTTTCCGGATTGGCAGCTACTCACCCAGTCTCTGATTCTGCCGCTCCCTCCTGGGTTTTGCTCAGACCACATCCCCACCCGCTCCTAGAAAGCAGCTGGCAGAAGGCAGGGTGCAGAGAAATGGAGGCAAATTGACAAAAAAGGTTTTCAGAGGTAGACCTAAACCAGCCTGTCACGGCTACTGAGTGGATGTGGACCAGCAATGGGAACCCAAGTGCAGCTGTTTCCTGGCTGTACACGGAGGAGTCAAGACCACGGCTACGTTAGCCAGTCAGGCCATTCCATGAGAGGGTAGTTCTATTATTTTTGATGTTTTATTATACTTCCCCCTTAAACGTGGCCAATTTCATAAAGAAGCCCCATTCTTTATAAGCAAGGCATCTTACTCAGATTACATCAGGTCAAAACTATTTAACAGACTGAAGGGAGAAAAAAAGCAATAAAGACACATTAAAAAAAAATCAAACACGTTTAGCGCTTACCATGTGTCAGATATTGGTAAAGCTGTTTATGGATATTCTTGTCTCTTTTCCTCCCAGCAATATTATCCGGGTGGTACTATCATGTCTCCCAGTTTACTAAGGCACAGAGAGGTCAAGTAAAGCTGGTAAGTAAACGGAGCAGGATTTGGATTCACGCAGACCGGTTCCAGAGTCTGTGTCCTTACCCACTACACTCTACACAGAAAGAATAGAGGGTACTTATGCTTAATGATCCCCAAGTGTGCAGGCATTATGCCAGCTAGGTGTTTTGCACGTGGTGTCCCACTGGTTCCTCCAAATACCATATGACACTGGCTTAATCTTCCCCTTTTAGAGAAAAAAACTGAGGCTCAGTGAAGTTAAATAACTTATTCAAGGTTACACAACAGAAAAATTGCAAACACCAGTTATTTATTAGGTACAAACTACATGCCAGCCAATCTGCCACGTATTCTCTCTTTAATCCTCTCTACAGCCCTGTAACGTAGGTATTAATTCATCCCTATTTTACAGCTAAGGAAAATGAGGCTTAGAGAGAGGTTCGGTCACCTCATCAGAGTCAGATCAGTAAGAACAAAATTTTAACCTCAGACCAGTCGAGTCCCACATCCCCAGTTTTTCCCCTTTGATGCTACTGTAAATAAAACTTTATGCATAAGCTACAATACACAAGGCATTATGAGGGCTACAAAGATGATTCAGCTCCGTTCAGTAAGTGTGCAGTATAAAAAAGGAGAAAGGGCTGCTATGCAAATCACTATAACTTCCACTCATCTATTCCTCAACTATTCATTGAGGTCCTCACTATCTGTAGGCACTGTGGATACAGCAACCAACCAGATAAAAATCTTTGCCCTCCTGGCCTTAACAATCTAGAGAGGGACAATAAACAGATAAGTGAGTAAAAGATACAATATGCAAGCTAGCGGTAAGTGCTAAGGAGTTAAAAAAGAAATGGGGGGCGGCGAGCAAAGAAGGGAAACTGGGGACATTTCAGCAGCCGGGGACTCTGCTGCTCTCTGCTAGACCTTTAGACAAGTAGCCGGCCTCCATCACGGGGACAGCCAACACTGCCTCCTCACCTTCCCAAACAGGCCAACAGGGTCACTGGCCCTCCTGAGGGCCACAGATAAATCCGTTTTCTCACCATTTCCTTAAAGGCTGGTACAATTCAGCTTCTGTCAGAACACCTTTTTCAATACTTGGCTTCAATGACACTGCACGATCATGCTTCTCTTCCTACCTCACCTCCCTGACCTGTGTTGAGTCTACTTCTCCCTGCCACCAAGCTAAACAAACAAACACACCCCAAAACCCTATGGCTAGTACTTGAACAACACCTTTGGTTTTGCTTCTGGCTATAAAGCCAC